>NC_087251.1:38706872-39022497 GCF_037042905.1 Lytechinus pictus | reverse complement strand
ACTTGAAGATAAGTCCGACCTTATAGCGACCTAAGAACGATGCCTTGTCCCTGTTGATGCTATATCCTCATCACGACCTATCATAAAGCGTTATAAGCACCCTTACAAGAGCCATCCTTTAAAAGAACGCATGTATTTGAGATCAGAGACTGGAATTGATCTGGCTTTCTCTCCTCATTAATGGATATATCACTTTTAACTATGAGTTATCTTATTCAAATCGACACTGTTCCTTAATATCCCTGATAAACTCTTCATCAGTGCTACTATATGAAATCACAGTCTTCAATACCGAATTTGTAGCGCAGTCATGTGGGCATATATCAATGATAACCAAAGTATTATGTTTGCATCCCATTTTCTTTCAAAAACAAAATTATTTCCATTTAATTTTTGTAGTTTATTGCGTCAAACGCGAGATAACTGTAATCGCTAGCATCCGATCTCAGTCCCAAACAGATGAAAGAGCCCAAACAGAAATTGCAGAGGAAAAACAAGTTCGAAAACTGGATAGGGTTGGATAGACAAACGTGAAATAATTCGGAAATAAGGGCGACAAAATATGATAAATGATAAAAAAAACTTGTGACCGAACAGTTGGGCAATTTCTTTAAGTTATGCAATTGATTAATAAATACCCCAGTAGCATATAGGATCAACACAGGCTTAAAATTTATTTTGAGAGATCACCTTACGTTAGGTATAGAAAATTTACACAAAGTATTAGTTGACTAAGTTGACCAACCGGAGCAAGATAATAAATTTCAAAAATGTGTGTTGGACAGTATATGACCCAACATTGGCGAAGAGCTAGTCAAAAATTGATGAACCCGTTGATTAAGGGTGTAGTTTAAAACGTTAATTATATTAAATACCTACTTGTTAGCAGCAACAGCACATTGGGCAGCGAGAATCGCCGACCGATACTGTTTTCCACCAAAGGCACCACCTAACCGCTTGAAACGACCGGTTATCCGATTACATGGAACTCCAAGGACAGAAGAAACGAAGGTCTGAATTCAAAAGATTGATTCATCAAATGAGCAACCGAATCAAATTTGTAAATACTTCTAGATAGATACACTCTTAGTCGATTCGCATAAGAATCGATAGATTAGTTGAAATATCAAATTACCAACTTTTAAAAAACTTTTCTTCACAATTACATACCTCTGTCAGTTAAATCTAAATGCTGGTGCGTTCATATTTTATCAGTCGAGATTCGTTTTTTTTTCTATCTTAGAGTATGTGATTTTTGAAATGTAATACTGCATAAATAGCTGTCGGATATTTTTAGCTCACATGATATAAATAGACACCTAAAAGGTGTATGATAGTAAAGATGTGTGACTGTGTATCCCTTGTGGGACAATTTTAACCCTGTAACACCGTGACATCATTTTTATTTCACATGAATCTAAACTGATAAACAATAATTGGTTGGAACGTACCGGCACAGCCGCAGGATTTTGAGTACCACAGAATACTTCAAACTCCCCATCCTCCCCCTTTGGTACCACGCATGCGCACTGGGTTTCCATGTAGAAGTGTTCCTGAGCTCCAACTTTCAATTCTCCTTCAATGACGTAGTCAGACTTCTCGAAAGCCTCTAAAAGATTACCACTTTCAATAACTCTTGAGAAGTCGAAGAAGGACTCCTTTGCAATTGCGTCCTGCAAAAAATAGAGAAGTAAGTAAATAAGCTCTTGGCATTAAATGACAATGAATGATGTGGTAACACAACTGAGCTTTAGATATTAATATTATGAAAAATATAAATGAAAGTCGTTTTACTTTCCAAGGTCTACCATTCCCATAACCTCCTCATTCTCTCTTCAGAGTTAAAATGATTTGAAATGTTTTATGTTAGACGCAGTTTGTAAAAAGATATCACAGCTATAAGTACTATCATTTAAAGTGAATAACTCTGATGTTGCGGATTTGCGTGTGAAATTTGATTGCATGTTTTCATCCCATAACAGTGTCATATACGTACCTCAATCGTGATCACCGCCTCGAGATCATTGAACTCGACGTTGACTTCCTTGGCTGCTCGTTGGGCTTGCTCCTTGGTATCAGCGAGAACAGCCCCGATGATCTGGCCAATATGCATCACCTGAAGGAATAAAAAAGTTTAAGAATGTGACATCTCTCTCATATTGTTTCGCAAATAAGTGTCCTAAACTAGTTCACAATAATTTATCATGTTTCAGATTTGACTGTGAAAGTAAAAGAATACTATTAATTTGAGGCATGATGAAAGTACAGTAAAATTATATGAAAATGTGTCTTTGATGAGATAAAATGTAAACTTTATCATAAGAGAATTCATTGCATGCCGTAGTTACAATTAATCATTTCAAATTCAGTTTACACAGATTTTAAGACAGTAACACAGAAACGAACTCCAACGATGCTATAGAATACACAACAAGTAATGTCCAAAATCTTCTAGTTCTTCTAAGTTGGTACAATTACTTCTTTAGTAGCGAACAATTCCTCATCAGGAATAATGGGGCCTAAAAAGTTACTACCAGGAACATCTTCAGCAGATATGAAGTCATGAACACTATCCATGGCTAATGCATTAGATGGATCGATGGATCTGTATAGATAAGAAATAAAAAGGTTTTGTTATAAATGCTTACACTTTTCAAAATTATTTATCTTGAAAAATGTAGGTTCATAGAATTTCCCAAAATATCCCGAAATTGTTCGAATGATTAGGATTATTATTTCTATTTATTCTTTTCTATACCTTTAAGGCGATTAATGGCAAGCATAGATCTCAAAGATAAAGAGAATATTAAAAGTTTTGTTTATAAAGACCTCTTTGCAGTTTTCACCCAGTAACAGAGGAGTCTCGTGAAGATTCATGAATAGCTTTCAATTCTCATTTCAATAATAAATAACTCCACTGGGATATCGTGAACTGCACCAAAAATGAACAATATACTGCTCTGATAGTGTATTTCAAGATATATATGAACATTTTAGCCCCGTGAACAGAGAATCAAGCCATACAATTTGATGGGTTTTTTTTAATATAAACCAAGAGGTTCGATATTTGGAATAAAGTTTCTGCAAACTGAATGGTGCTCTAATTTCATTCTGAGGATTTTACACTTAATTAATTCAAATGACTTATCAGTTAATGCCCAGAATGTATCTTATTATGACTAGTTTGTTTTATATGGTTTCTTTTAGTGTCAGAGTAGTCCTATGCAAAAATACCATATTATCATTGCAGGTGTGCAATAGGTATACCTTGAAATATAAAGGATGTGCTTACATGATCTTTGCATGAGCTCTCCCGCTATAGACAAATGCCATGTGAAGTTCACCTTTGAAAAGAAATTTAATATGAGAGTCATGTCGAATACCGATAATAATAAAATGATAAAGCATGCTCAATGTCTACCATGCACTTCTGTTCAGTGTTGTGATTCTATTTTCTTTGCTTAAGAACTCATTAACTATGTTAAGGTTGGTACCTAATTATCTTCCTTGTCCGCGTTGTTAGCATTTTCAAATGAAAATTCACAGCCTGATGTATTTTATCATCCAGTAAAATCATACTACATCTACATGTATCTTCACTTTTCGTTATAACTCTGTGCCTTCTCAAATTAAGATTTTTTTAAATTCAACTCCTTTTCATACTGCTGCACACCGCCATCATAGGTGGATTATTGTCTTATATCTTAATAAACCATTTCCGATTGAATCGCATATATGATATTGAATTATTTTTTAGATATTTTACATTTATACGTACAACAACTTAAAGGAAATTGTATCAAAATTAAGTTCACCTTTCTATGACTTCCTGCCAAAGAGGATTACAAATTTTTAATATCAAAGACTCGTCTCATACACTTTAAAACACCGATTACGCTGGTATTTGAAGAAGATGAAGATAGATACACATGTATAAAATCATCAATGTTCCCCTCGTGGCATTGAACAAACATTTTAGTTTACTAATGTTTGGATAAAGAGAGAACTAAATGAATCAGTTACTCTATTTCACTTCCCAAGAAGTGAAATCAATGATCATTCGATTGGAGTGAATGTTAATTTTGTTATTCAGAAAATGTTCCTCGAAAGTGCACTTTTACTCCTTATTCTAAATACACTCTCACTCTTTAAGTTATGATTTCGCCGTTTAGAAGATGGTTTTAGAGAGTATATTTTACCCGAAATTCTAGGCATATCATCGATGTATACTGCCTCCCCCGTGGCGTGTTGGTAGGCAGCCTTGTGACTGATAGGACGACCCACAGGATCGTGGTCTGGCTGGCCAGAGGATACTTCCTAAAGTGGTATAGAATGTGACGTACCTGTGGTCAGTTATATATATATATATATATACATATATTAACTGATTTTAACAATAATATCGTAGATTTACATTCCCCCCCTCTTTTTTAACATCAAATTTAATCAAATAACACTGCAAATAAATCACAGCATTGATTGGAGTATACCATGAATTTGGTTGATTTTTCCTTATTTGCTGTCGAACACATGTTTACCAGTAGATTATTTAGACCGATTATGTTAATGGATTCTTATGGTATGTAAAATGTACCCAAAATCATCTACCATTCTGCGAATTAAATGTGTCTTCAAAAGACTCTCGGAAATAATGCATCAACTTATTTTAACGCACAGTAGTAATGCCAATCATCGTATAACAGAAATGGATGGTACGTGCATTAATGGAGTGACTTACCTGGAAGAATTGGACCCCTTTAACAGGCACGGCTTCTTAGGACTGAATGCATTTTTAAGAAGCTCTTGAATTTATTGCATCAAATAACGCAAACCTACAGTGATAATGTCAATTATAGTGATAATGTCAATTATAGTGTGACAGAGATATGGTACGTGCATTCATGAAGTGACTTACCTGGAAGAATTGGACCCCTTTAACATGCCCATCTTCTATCAAAATTGAAAGCTTGCACATACATTAATATATTAATCATTGTATAAGAGTATCAGAAATAGATGGTGCGTGTATTAATGGAGTGACTACTTGGAATAATTGGACCCCTTTCACGGGCCCAGCTTCAAAGAATCGAATGCGTTTGACTTCAAGAGACTACGATTTGTTGCATCAACAAGCTTGAACCCACAGTAGTAATGTAAATTATCGTAAAACAAAAATGAATGGTACGTGCATTAATGGAGTGACTTACCTGGAAGAATTGGACCCCTTTGACGGGCCCAGCTTCAAAGAATCGAATGCGTTTGACTTCAAGAGACTACGATTTGTTGCATCAACAAGCTTGAACCCACAGTAGTAATGTAAATTATCGTATAACAAAAATGAATGGTACGTGCATTAATGGAGTGACTTACCTGGAAGAACTGGACCCTTTCACGGGCTCAGCTTCAAAGAATCGAATGCGTTTGACTTCAAGAGACTACGATTTGTTGCATCAACAAGCTTGAACCCACAGTAGTAATGTAAATTATCGTATAACAAAAATGAATGGTACGTGCATTAATGGAGTGACTTACCTGGAAGAACTGGACCCTTTCACGGGCTCAGCTTCAAAGAATCGAATGCGTTTGACTTCAAGAGACTACGATTTGTTGCATCAACAAGCTTGAACCCACAGGAGTAATGTAAATTATCGTTTAACATAAATTAATGGTACGTGCATTAATGGAGTGACTAACCTGGAAGAATTGAACCCCTTTCACGGGCTCAGCTTCAAAGAATCGAATTCGTTTGACTTCAAGAGACTACGATTTGTTGCATCAACAAGCTTGAACCCACAGTAGTAATGTAAATTATCGTATAACAGAAATGAATGGTACGTGCATTAATGGAGTGACTAACCTGGAAGAACTGGACCCTTTCACGGGCTCAGCTTCAAAGAATCGAATGCGTTTGACTTCAAGAGACTACAATATGTTGCATCAACAAGCTTGAACCCACAGTAGTAATGTAATTTATCGTATAACAGAAATGAATGGTACATGCATTAATGGAGTGACTTACCTGGAAGATGCCTTTCACAGGCGCAACTTCTAAAAATGAAATCTTTCCAAGAGATTCTTGACTCCATCGCGTCAAATTGCTACAGCAATTATTTTCAATCATCGTGTAAAAGAAATGCGTGGTATTTACATTAATAGTGACCCACCTGGAAGAATTTCACCTCGTTAACTGACCGATCTTTCTACCGAGCTATGGCACTTGTGACGATGGATGATGTAATTTCGTCAAATTACTTGAACCGACAGTAGAAATGTCAATAATAAGTATATGCCAGAAATGGGTTGTACTTGCGTTAATAGAGTGACTAACCTGGAAAAATTGAACACCTTCAACAGGCCCATCTTTAAATACAGTTATGGCACTCGTGTCGATGGATGACGTCAATTCAGGAGGAAGGTTCATCTATATTTTGACCAGAAAATATGAAATACACAATACACAAGTCTGCACTTTGAATAACGAGTTAGATTTTTTTTTAATAATAAGAAGATATATTATTACAAAGTATAACATTTCCTGCACTGTTACTGCCATATTTTTGTGGTCCGTACATAAATATTTATATAAATTTAACTTTTTAACTATGAAAACTGTCATCATATCCTTGATTGTGATTGGCTACTGATCCCCGTTGCCATGGTAGTTGACATAAAGTTACAACAGTTGTATGTCTTTTATGAAACCGGCCCCTGAGCAAGGTTTATAATGCAAATGGAAATTTTATTTGCCTAAAAATTTATTCATTAAGAAATTCATCAAAATATGTCTTGTTTCTTTTTTACCTTGATGTTTACTTCAATATGAAAATCATATTCGTATGTTAATCAATATAAGGTTTATTCTTGTTTGATCGTGCAATAATAACCTACAGAACCGTTTAAACTCACTTGTTTAGATTGCAGCTGTTGAAGGACCAAAATATAAAACTTGAAGAAGAATCCTACGACTAACGATTTTCGATAAGTTTCCATCCCACCAGGAGCTCCAGCGGGAAGAAGAAAGTCTTCTGCCAGGGATGTGAATGCTATCTCCAACATTGTTTCGTCCCACTTCCTAGAAATAATGTATATTCAAGGGTGAAAATATCTTGATATATTCATTTTTGTCAAATAGGGTTTTTTGACCAATATGAATATTATCTCAGAAAAATATGAATGATTCTAAGGCAAAGGTAAAAAGGCAAAATAACGACAGTAAGAAAATAGCACTGACCCTTTTGGATAATGGCTTCCATCTTTTAATTTCCAAACTTCATGTGTGTTACCCAGTTTGCATGTGATAAAACTTAGCCAATGGAATGGTTTTGAAGGCAGAATAAGAGACAAGAAGAAAATGTTTCTCCGAGTAAGTATTATCCTGCCTTTATATTTATAAATCCAATAACCCTTAATAACTGCAACCTATTTTTCTACGTATGATTTTATTTAACGATTGATTGAATTATAATCATAAATTAAACATAGAATATTAAAATAACATTTAAATTTTAACAAAGTTTGGCTTTTTTGAAATTCAACTAACTTTCCCACTAATTTCTGCATAGTATTTGTGGCAAGGACCGAACTTTCCGCCATTCCTCCGTAAGACAATGCAATATCACTGATGACGTCAGTGCCGTGATCGAAAGCCACTCTCAATCCAGCGTTAACGATAGCGATGTCGTCTTCACGACGAGGAGATTGTTTGAAGCCATAGACGTATTCATTCTTGGTAGAGAAAGCGTGCAAATAGGTCAACATAAAATATCAATTTTAGTGATGTCGACAAAACATTTCGGATATTTTTTGGGGAAGAGGGTTTTTGCGTGAATGGAAAAACATGCCGATTCCGTTACAAAACTCAGATAATGTATACGGTGACAGGGAACGTATTGTATTCTAAGCAGCTAGTCAATCAGTATCATACTGTGCTTTAAACCTAGGGCTAATATGTTTTGTTTTAAAGTAAATAATGATACAATATGGGGCATTATGTTGACATTCCCCATACATTGTAAAAGGTTATAAAACAAAATCATTAATGTTTCCCTTGTTTTCTGCGATTTCCCATTATTCAATTTGCAATAAAGAAGTATGGAGCATTCATCTATTCAGCTTGGTTACTCTCAAGTACAAATACACATTCGAGTCATCTGATATTTCTATAAATAAAAGAAAGAAAATTTTGACGAAAAAAACATAGGCCTAATTCTTTATTTTATTTCATGGTGATGTACAGTGCGTCCCAGAAAAAATGAAACCGTAATTAAGTGTAACTTTTTGACATCATAAACACAAACCTGCTTCATGAGATGTACATCAATGGCAAGATATGCTTCCCCTCTTTCACTTAAAGTCCATCTCTACGTTTATAATGCAGGCATGACTGATTTAGAACAATGGAAAAAGGTGGTAGTAAATTTCCATTTGCACGAGCAAATTATGATTTTAAGTGAATTTTCTGGCTTTTACTGGTATCTTTTCGGAAAGCAAAGTTCGTAATTTAAATGTCCGTTTTTTCATCTTGAAACCTTGTGCGCAAAATATGACTGACACATGGTCGATAAATTCTAGCTATAGTGAAAAGACATTAAAAAACAAGCATTTCCATCAAAGTGGCAAACAATGGGCTACCGGTGACTGCGCAATGAGTGTGATTTTGTGGTTAATTGGCTTATAAAAAATATTTCTGTAAAACTTGTAACTATTGCTTAAAATGATAAATGGTTAGATGGGGCAGGGCAGCAAAATGTTGGATGGGGTGGGGTGACCAAGTTTCAGAAAAACAACCTTCAGATAAAAAAATGGCTTTCTCCTTTGCACGTAGAAAAAGTGATGTACCCCTTTTCTGCTTCGCCCTGCCCCCCCCCCCCCCCACCAAACACGTTCCGCCTCCCCTGTGAAATATAGCGACAAATGAAACGAGTGAGAGAAGTTTGAGATCAAAATTACATTATTAATATTGTAACATTGAATTCCCATAGCCATAGACTCCAGTCGGCAGCAATAAACGGGTATCCCTCCCTAGTCTGAATAACATTCACCATAAGCATGGTTATTGTCTGCCGCTTTGTAGGAAAAACGAAATGCTCGTTTTCAACGATTCGTCGAATTGGTAGAAATTAAGCATGTTTTCATGCAACTTTTTCTCGACCATGCCTCATTCATATTTCATGCATAAGATCTCATGTGGTAGAGGAGAAGATGGATATTTAAGTTCTGACATTTGTTTTCCGAATAGAAAGCTGCAAATGCCATAAAACCTCACTCAAAATCGTAATTTACTCGTGCAAATGAAAAATTTGGTAGCACCACTTTCCATTATTCTAACTCAGTCATGCGTGCATTATGAACGTTGAGATGGAATTCAAATGAAAGAGGAGAAACATATTTTTCCATTCATGTAACTTTCATTGAGCAAATTTATGATGATGATGTGAAAAAATTACACTGAATCTCGGTTTCCTTTTATCTGAGACGCACTATTTTTCCATTCATGTAACTTTCATTTAGCAAATTTATGATGATGATGTGAAAAAATTACACTGAATCTCGGTTTCCTTTTATCTGAGACGCACTGTATTACAAAACGTCTTGCAGGGCCCTGGGAAGGATTTTTTAAGTGGGGTGCTGATGTTCACTACAAAATAATGGTCTAATTGGTAGCGATAAATTTGAAAAGTAAAAAAAGGGGGGGGTTTCACTACGAAATGAAGGTGATTTTGATTAAATTTTCCAATGTTTACACATCTTCCAGAATACTTTGGGGTGCTGCCAATGGAGAATACTACACGCAGCACCCCAAGGCAATCCAGCACCCCCGCTTTCCAGGGCCATGAAGTCTTGGTGGGCATACCTCTTTAGTGAATGGAATTGTGATCGACTTCAACACCTCGTCTAATTCTATAACATTCTTTCGGTAGCCAGTAAAGAAATGTTCATCCATAAACACAAAACGAGTACCTGAAATGGTGATGAATGTATAAGACTTTTTTTCTAAATAATAAGAAATTTTCTATATATAACATGAAATTTTATTATAAATCGTTTCCCCCAAGCTGGTGAAAAAAAAAATCCTAAAAGGACAATGTTACCTGAACAACAACAACATAAACGAAACTATCATCATTCTTAGAATAGAAATATTAGTTATTACTTATTAATTAAGTTCTAAGTCACAAAAAATAAAAATCAAATCTTTGATGATTCACAATGATTAAAAAAACACAACACAAAGAAAATTGACAAAATACGACAAATCTCGTGCTTTCAATTTAATTCAAACATATTTGTTCTTTATGTGATTTTTTACCTCTTGTTTGTGATACCAATTCCAAGGTGCATTTACATGCCATGAGAATTGGATTGAGGTCTGATATAGGGCTACCAGTCACGATGTTCCCGCCAATCATCTGAAATAATAAATCTAGTTGTTAAAAAGTGATGAAAAGGGTAGTGGAAGGGTTCCGATGATGATGATGATGATGATGGTGATGATGAGGATGGTGGGATGGAGTGGTGGTGACGGTGATGGTGGCGACAGTTGTGATTGGTGATGATGGCGATTACGATCATGGTGATGATGATGAAAATGATGAAGATGAAGATGATGGTGATGATGACGATGGTGATGGTGGTGATTGTGATGATTAAGATAATGGTGGTGGTCGTGATGGTGTTGGTGATGATTGTGATGACAATGGTGATTGTTGTGGGGGTTGATGATGATGGCAGGGGCGTCGATCCATTTTTCAGATGAGGGGGGGGGGGCAAAATCATGAATCTACATTCCAAAGGAACTCGATCACACAAAACAAACAAACTCTCACACACATATGCAAATATATATATATATATATATATAAATGTGAGAAATTATACATTTACAACGGCTTTGGCAACTCTTTTATTTAAATATTTTGTGAAAGAAATGGATGAAGAGAACAGTGGTAGGCGTAGCTTAAATCAAGGTTCCCGAGAGCTATCTGCCCTTTGGAAAAATAGGTGATGCCGAAAAGATGTCTCTGCCGGGAATCGAACACGGACCCCCAGCTTGGAACGCCGGCGGAGCGTGCGGAAAATTATAATTCTGTATTGTACTATAGATGTAAAAAACTAATTTTATACTGTATTTGGTTAATTTGCCAATTTATGTGTAACTTTATACTGTATTTTCTTTTTGCACTTACGGAATTATTGGGGGGGGGGCAAAACGCTATGCTTGCCCCATCCCCAATATTTTCATTGGTGGGGCGATCGCCCCCCTGCCCCCCCCCCCCCCCCCATGATCGACGCCTCTGGATGATGGCGGTAGTAGCGGAAATGCTGTTGTGATGCTGTAATGATGTTGGCAGTCGTGAAAATATTGATTACATTTCAGTTATAATGTATAACTTCATATTTTAACCAATGTTTTAGCCAAAATTAAGCAATTATAATCCTCAGTTTTATGCAATACTTGGTTTTATCTCCGTTAATCAATATTCATTACTAACAAAATAATTACTTCAAACTTACTTTCTATTCATCTATAGATATTCCCTTTTGTTCTTTTTATGGCAAAGATTTGTGTTTTATTCCTTTGTTAGAGCAGGCTTAAAACAGTATACGGGTAATTGCAGTTGTGTAATGATTCGTAAGATCGGTCATTGGGAACGGTCTCTTTTCATTAAAAAAATTAGTACTTACAGCCACGTCTCTAATTTGTCGACCAGCAAACCAGCGGAGCATCTCAACTATTGCTTCAAGTGCTATTTTCTTGAAATCTAGAAAATGAGAGAGAGAATGAGAGGAATAGATTTAGCACTGTAAATTTGTATGAATAATGCATGATTTAGTATTACATGATATAGATCTCATATCATGATATCGATACACCTATTTTGTCCAAACTTGGACATTTCTCACAAATCATATTCTCAGAATGAGCTCTTTAGGCTTTATTGGCAAAAATCACAGAATCTATTCAATATCAATAACTTCACATCTTCACCAGATAGCATTTGCTTGGAAAATGATCTCCAATAGATGGCTTGTTTTCTTTCCTTATTCATTTATTATTTCATTTACATTTAAATGTTTGCTTGATCAATCGAATAAATCCATATCAGCTTTCAGGCCTATTCTTTTTTATCGACCTATTTATTAATCCATTCATTTATGTATTTATTCATTTGTTTATTCATTTATTCATATGTTTATTTATTCTTTCTTTCTTTGCTTTTTGTTACTTACTTTGTTCACGAGTGATGATCTCTTTCAAAAAGGTATCCACTCCGTTAAGAGTGACGCCAGCACCAATCAAGACACCATCACCTTTAACCGTTAACTCCTTCAATTCTCTGATGTGGTTGACGTCAATCAGTATGGGATAAAGTTTGTTTCCAAACTTGGTTTCAATACCTTCGATAAAAAAAGAAAATTATACGGAAATTGTGGCATGTACATACGAATCATTGCACTTACCAACTTGTCAAATTAGGGCCTACCTTTGTTCGTGTTGTTGATTTTTCAATTACATATTTTACTCATAGATAATTGTTCGTTTACTCATAAATAAACCAAAATACTAAAACCCTGAGTTGCATCAATCTTTTGAAATATACATTAATATTCATCGAGTAGGAAATACATTTCAGACGTATTATAAACAAGAATAATGTGATAAAGGCCTATGCAGCCTTTAAAGCAGGATATTGATTAATATTCCTGATACATTCCAACGTGCATGTTTCGTAGAACTATCTTCCATTTACTTGTCCATTTGAGTAATTTGGTGACAATGATATCAAGTTCATCTAGAAATCATTGAAATATTACCTATCTCAGTATTTCCACCAATCAACTTTGCGGTCGGGTGTTTTGTCTTCAGGTCAAGCAGTTCATTCAAGGTCAAAGGTCGATGCCAGGTCACCCTCGTTCCTACAAAGGTCAGTGAACTCTTATTCTCTTTCGCTGTAGATAGCTTAATATTTTGAAAAAAAAATGATATGAATTGTCACGTATCTCTTACTGTCAGATGCCCAAATGCGTATTACCTGGTAAATATTGTAATTCTCACTCTATTCAATTATGAGAGTGGAGCGTCTGGTTTACTTTTATGTCAAATATTTTGGTATGAATTTATAATTATAAGCATGGAAAAGATGTTAAAGAATATCTTCATACGTTTGTCTTTCCGCGTTTCCTCATGCTTAGTTTTATATCGGTTACAAAAAAAGCGTTTATGATTTGCGGCGTTGCTAATTGATAGATGTTAATGAACCTCATCCACAATTTCAAATTTCGTGGTTTGGTGCAATTTACATTATCCCCGTTTTGGGGGCAAGAAGGCAATATATATATGTATATATACTTTAATTTATCAAAAAAATACTACATTTATTACTTCTTTGAGCTCTCTGATTTCAAATTACATTGATCTCTGAGCAACGCTATGTTTTGCCGGGAAGGGGGGGGGGGGGTATTTGCTTGTAGCTTGAACTCATAACTTTAAATTTTGTCTATTGTCTAGTTTTCATTACTCTATATTTTGTTTAATGTCGTTCTTTTCTGCTTGTTGAAGATGTTTATAATACAGTTTGATCTATCATTTATTACGTTCTGAACCACTAGACAGAACAGAGTGGTAATAATTACCACTCTGAGTGGGCAATCCAGCCATTCATATGTATTCATTTTGTATTTTGCTTGTTTTTTAAGAATGGAAAATAAATACAATACAAATTGATCAAATAGTATGGTGTTTTTATTTCACGAATATGTAAGTGTACTATTCACTCAGTTTTATGCGATATGTATTATCTCTTTAGTTGTTCAGAGTAAGTTATTGACGAAAAAGGACAAAATTTAAAGTAAATACCAAAAGCTCTGGAGGAAATATGATATCCTGCGTTGGGTCGTACTGTGTAAATGTGGTTGGATCATATAATCGGCAAGGTACCTGTAAAATCAAGTCGAAATTTTTTTAAACAAATAAATATCTTAATCCATTCCGATTTAAGCACTAAAGTGATACCTATCTTTATTGTAAATATTTTTTAAACAAATAACGTTTCGTGGTAATTACAATCAGTTGTATGGTGAACTGTAATTCAATCGCATAGTATAAATTCGCAACGGATGACATAAATGCGGGGCCAAACGAGAGCTCCCAGAAAACTGATCCATCTTCATACAATTATTGTTGTTGTTCTCGTAGAACAAAAATCACTTCATTGTTGCTTTTAAAAAAATTGACAAAAAGTTACTAGTACAAAATTTTACATAATATGTACAGGCTTTTAACAAAAGGTTATAACGGACATGATGGTCATTCAAGGAGCAGGGATACGGTACCTTCTCGTTCACACTTTAGAAAAAACTGACAGATCATCCCAGGATGGTGCCCCCCCCCCCCTCCCTTCGATATTGGATCCGTCGCCGTTCAAAAGACAAAACGATGTCATCTTAACATCTTGGCCCGTATTCTGAAGTCGGGTTTAACTTAAACTCAGGTTTAAAGTTGCGGTTTAAGTATGGCGAGCCAATTGTTACATAAATCACTAACAGTAGATATATCATACTTCAGCTCATTTGGCTCTCAAATCATTCATAATTGTCTAGGAAGTATAAATAGATGATTGTGTCCACCATCGATGTATCAGGAAAGAGCACAGTAAACATAAGAAACATACAACTTAATAAAAAAATTGATACTTTTGGCTTCCCATACTTACACCACAACTTTAAACCTGAGTTTAACTTAAACCCGACTTCAGAATACGGGCCCTTAAGTTTAAAGTCATCATATCTAGTGTCATGTTCATTGCCTCTGCATTTTATACTAAGTAGGTGTATCACATTACCGAGATCAAGGTTCACACTGTCTACCGGACTTTGCACAATGACAATAAATGTACATGCATTTGTTTATTAAGATAAAATCAGCATTTCATTGTCTGTACTATAACATGTCGAATTTGTTGGCCGACTATTTACTTCGGTAAAAAGAGCAAGAGTTAAACATCTAAAGTCAAAGTTATATGATCACTACATTTCTGTATTTGTTTATTCACCATTGAGAATCTTTTTTATGTTATGAATTCATTCGGTGTAATCTGCGACTCGTATTAAAGTTTACACAACAAAAACTACGGTGTTAACATATTGTACTCAGAGTACACCAAGCATTCCAATTCGAGGTAAGATTTTATTAGTTAAACACACATGGGTGTTGTTACAACACCGTTGTTTGTTACTATTCATGGGCGGAAATCCCAGGGGGGACGCGTCCCCCTACCCAAATAGTAGGGGGGACACAATATCAAATGTCCCCCTACTATTTTTGGTATTTTATGATAGAAAGAAATACATCATTCAAAATCGAAATAAAACATGTATTTGGGCGAGACGACCTTACTTTTTGGTGTTAACTTTTTTTATTGTCAAATTTATTTTGTTTAAATGACCTTACATTTGGGGTAATAACCTTTTTTTTTTTTTTTTTTTTTTTGGGGGGGGGGCTTTTCCAGCCCCTTGTCCCCCCTACCTTTGGGGAGAGATTTCTGCCCTTCTTACTATTACACAGGTGTTATGTTCAAACTGACTGTAGGGTGAAATTGTAACACATCAGGGTGCGGACCTCTAGGGAAACCAACTGGTGTCATTGTTAACACCCTTGATTTCAAGGTGTGCTTACCTCATCAGTGTCGTTACGCTGCCCACACTGCCCTCCACAGCAACCACCATCCTGCAAAAAAAATAATTGTGATTTTGGGTTTTGGTTTGGTTTAGTTTGATTTACAGTATATAAAAACAATAGAATAATGAAAAGGAAATTATGAAAATGATAGGTTAATATCTTTAAAATTTTTAACAAGGCGATGACAAGATGTATTGCTATGATGGAAAGACGAGGCGTTCTTCTAAATTACATAACGGTTATTATGGAGTTACACATCCCTGACATCTTCTTTATTCATTTTTCTTCCTCTTATTCTCCCCCTCCCCTTTTCACTGTCAGATTAAAAAAATATTGGTGTGGTCGCCCACACCTCTGCCCCCAGAATGGCACCGCTCCCAATACTTAAAACTTGGAATGCATGATTCATTGATATAACGATTTTCATCTTCCTAGAGTTCCTTATTGGTCTTTTGACCTTCTTTCATAATTTAGTGTAACGGTTGTTTACGTTACTAACATCTACACAGTCGCTTTCCAAGTACAAACAAGTCTTGTGATGAAATCTCACGACTTAAACTTTCTGATAATTTTTCTAGAAATAAACTTTCGCTAATGAAAGAACAGTTTAGTAAAACCAATTTCGTGAATACTTCAATGCATTATCAAATCTTGTGTTTAAATGTTTAATTTATAAATATGGATTTTTTTTTTCATTCTGGATACCTTGAGCAATTGATCAAAAATAGAATGTGGTATTTTAACTGCCCTTTTTCGTTCATCATAAATCATTTGTCAAGAAATTTCTTCCCTGTTAAGGCTGTTATCGAGTTGGAAAACCCCTATCATCACCTTAGCAAATGACTTGTACCCTTCGAGGATTGGTCTATAACCTGTACATCTACATAGGTTTCCTCCTAGTGCTGCTTGAATGTCTTCCATAGAAGGATGAGGATTATTTCTTAGGAGCGTGTACATCGACATCACCATCCCTGGAGTGCAGAAACCACATTGAGTACCATGGGCCAGAGCAATCCGTTCCTTGTCGTAAAAATTTAAAATAAAACCAAATAACTTCTGAAAATGTCCAAAGAATGAATAAGTATGAAAACTTTACGGTAGATGGACACTGTGTATTCTTCTGTGGGCATACTGTATGTTTGGTCTTGAAAAGAAGCACCAAATCTCGACGTTTCGACAGTATACGTTCCTGAAGACGGCAAAAATACACTGTAAATACTTAAACTAAAGAGGTGTCAACAATATCCATTTATCTCCACACCGTTAACTTTGAGCAATTTAACAGTTTTTAAAGCACATCTTCACATACTCAACTGTGTGAACACACCCACTGTAGAGATGTCAACAATGTAAAATCATCTCCACACTGTTAAATGTGAGCATTTTAAAAGTGGGGAGCTCATTTACATATTCCACTATGTGAACACACCCACTGTAGAGATGTCAACAATGTAAAATCATCTCCACACTGTTAAATGTGAGCATTTTAAAAGTGGGAGCTCATTTACATATTCCACTATCTGAACACACTATGATCACACCCACTGTAGAGATGTCAATGTAAAATCATCTCCACACTCATGCACTGTTAAATGTGAGCATTTTAAAAGTGGTTGCTCATTTACATATTCCACTATCTGAACACACTGTGAACACACCCACTGTAGAGACGTCAAGAATGTAAAATCATTTCCACACTGTTAAATGTGAGCATTTTAATAGTGGGGAGCTCATTTACACATTCCACTATCTGAACACACTGTGAACACACCCACTGTAGAGACGTCAAGAATGTAAAATCATTTCCACACTGTTAAATGTGAGCATTTTAATAGTGGGGAGCTCATTTACACATTCCACTATCTGAACACACCCACTGTAGAGACGTCAAGAATGTAAAATCATTTCCACACTGTTAAATGTGAGCATTTTAATCGTGGGGAGCTCATTTACACATTCCACTATCTGAACACACTGTAAACACTACCGCTGTTACAGTCAACAATGTGAAGTTATCACCACGCTTAATGTGAGCATTTTGAAATGACACTGTGAACGCATTGTAAACACTCTGTGAACGCACTGTGAAAAAAAAAATTGAACACACTTTAAACATGTAGTAAACGCACTGTGAACACATTGTAAACACTTTCCAGCAGAAGTGATAGCGTGAGCGGTGGGATGGGTTATAAAATAAAATGAATATGGCAATTTTTCTTACCTGTACGGGGTGTAACTTTGTCTTTGTGCTCCCTATACCTTCTACGGTTGTGACGGCTGCGCCATGGACTGAACAAACAGGGGCAAGACAAGCATTCACTGCACGATGGCTACACAGGCAGAGATAGAAGAGGTTTCGTGATGTTAGAATTTGTGTGTCAAGAATCCAAAACTGTTCTGTACGACTTTACTATGCATGGGTTGATATATTTTTTTATTTCTCTGATTTTAATCTTACTACACAAAATACAGAGCAGTGCATACGTGTATAGGTCTGAGGGTTCCAAAATGCATAACGCACACATCCCCCACACACACTTTTAGTCACACACTTTTCATATTAAAATGAATATACTCTCAAGACAATGTTAAAGATAATTACAATAGGAGCCAGCTTAGTGACTATAGAGCCTTTAGTAGGCCTAGGCTTACTAAATTTATTTAAAAAGTATTCAAGTAAGTTATTGCTTTATTACTATTATGTTAGAGATCACTCCCGATATAATATCTTCATCCTCACTATTAACATTTGCATAACTAATATTCTAATATCCATTTTGATTACCACTATTATTTGATATAGGCCTATATATTTGATTACTTGCTGAAGAAAACAAAGAAAACGACAAGCATCATCAATCAATGTCAAATGTCACAACAAAAGCAACAGTAATAAAAACAAAACTATAACATATAACAAAAACATAAGAACATAAAATCGTGATTTCTATCATTACAACCACAAATATCATCATGTGACACCGTGAAGCACATTATTGTCAGCACAAATTGACATGAAAAGGATACAAGATCACGTTCAAGTTTGAATCATAATTGGAGACCATCACCGTACATGCCCCGCATCCTCCTTCAGAACAGCCGGACTTCGTGCCTGTTAGACCCACTGAATTCATGTTTGTTTTGTAGTAAGGAAATCTGAAATATTTCGTCATTTTCAATTTAAAAATCATTTTGTGATGTAGGGAAAAAAAATGACGTCAAATCAACTTTTTATATTTATTAAAATTTAAAATGAAATTCGATCTACTTGTACAAGCTTATGAACACGTTTGACTTTGATCAAGCCGTAATTATCTTATTTGACAAAAGGATTCGATAAAATATATTCCACGTTTACTTTTCATTAATTTTATTTTTTGTTCATTCTATCCATCGCACCTATTCTAATTTCAAGACTTTTGCGTTTCTGTATTAAATTATTTTCCCTGAACGTGAAAAAACACGCAAATATTTTTTTAAGCTTGTATAAGAGGAATTTCATTATCAATTTTTAATATCTCGAGAAGAGATGCCCCCTCTGGTCCATGAGGCAGTGCCGGCGTCGTGTTTTCATATTCTGCAGAACCGGTGCGTGGATTGGTAAGAATAATACTAGGAATATGAACTTCCCTCAAGGTGTCCCATATACTTTGTAAGTATACATATATACTATGAATATTAATGGCATTGTTAAGTGTTAAAAATTTTATGTTAGACTTTCTCCAGTTAGGAGAAATACGAAACTGGCTTCTTTACACTTTTATGTTGCTAATATTTTTTTTGTTGGTTGAGGATACACTTTGTTCTTAGGTAAGTGAGCAATGTCATCTCTGGATCAGGGTCATGCTCTTCAACCTGAAATTGAAAAGATAATAATTCGTTATAAACACCCCGCCGTTATATGAGTCTGAGGAAACTAATCAATCACCAATGATTGAAAATGCTCTTTTTTAAGTCAGATAGTGATAATCGTAGTCGATCGTACGAGGTCATTATTTACTAAATAGAAATAGTGTTGGGGGGGGGGTGTGTCCCGAAAATATTTTAAATCTGTTTTGATATTAACAAGCATATGGGTATTGCACGTTTAACCCCGTGTTGCCCATACAGGGAAGGCGCCAGGATATTCTGTGAGGGGGGTGGGGCGGTGAGAGAGATAACTTAATGGTGAAGTCTTTTTTTTCTGTTTAGTAAGGGTATTAAAGATCAGTTCCAGGGCCCAGACCTATATTACTCTACTCTTCACCCCCCCCCCCCCATCTCTTCAATTTTTGTTCCTTTATTTTTTACTTGAAAAAAAAAATCCCCCAACCCCCAATCAATCAAATTCACTGAACTGTAATACTTGGTCTGCTTGAGCACACAGGCGAATTCCTGTTTACTATTTGCTTTAAATTGCACTATTAAATATACGATTTGTTTTTAATAACGTTAATCACTAGAACTTGGTTCTTATTTTATTGAATATTTGTATAAAATTACATTCATTACTTACACGTAATACTTTTCACTTGTTTTGAAGTGTGACAATTTACATTTTATTGTTATGGTTGCTGTTGCAATTTTGCACATATTCGGATTTTTCATGTATATATATTTGATGATTAAAATGATTAATGTATATAAATTGCTTAGAGTGGAGGAAGTAAAATCTCAACCTAATTTCAACATAAGATTTAATGATTAAATACCTATGTTCAATTTGTAATAAATCTGTTAAAATAAATCAAAAGGCTTTGTTATGCACTGTATGTTCACAGTGGGTGCATATAGTTTGTGGCGGGGTCTCAAGAGAGACCTATGATTCAGATGAACTGTTTGAAAATTGGCAGTGCCCGAAATGTATTCTCCAAAGTGTATTACCTTTTTGGAATGATCCTGATCTATCTACTGAAGTCGTGTATAACTGTAATAATATTTCTGTCGACGCACATGATGATAGGTCAACCGAAACTAATGATTTTGCTCTAAAAGATATTAAAGGTATAAAATTAGCTCATCTTAATGTCAGAAGCATTGTTAATAAAGTTGCTGATTTACAATGTTGGCTGAATAATAACCCTTATGATCTACTAGGAGTGTCAGAAACATGGTTAACAAAAGAACATTCTGATAGCTTGATTTCTGTTAAAGGTTATAAGTTTGAGAGGAAGGATAGATGTACTCATGGAGGTGGAGTGGGATGTTTTATATCAGAAAATTTATCGTATATAAGGAGATTGGATCTTGAATCTGTTGCCTTAGAAATAATTTGGTTGGAGTTGCAACGTAGCAATAGTAGCTCATTATTTATTGGTATATTGTATAGAAAACCGGATAATCATTTAGATTTTTTTGACAGTCTTGAAAGTAATCTTGAGAAATTGTATACAGTTACAAACAACGTCATCCTTCTTGGTGATTTTAACTGTAATATGCAAACCATAAATAATCTTTCTAGAAAAGTTTCCAGTCTCCTTACTACAATGCAAATGACACAGGTTATATCTGAACCCACTAGAATTTCACCACATAGCCAGTCAGTAATCGATTTGGTATGTATTTCTGATGCACTTGTTGACAATATTATTAAGTCAGGAGTGCAGTCAGCTGGACTTAGTGATCACTCTGTGATTTTTACTGCAATTAAAGGGAAACATCAATCCCTTTCTCCGAAAATAACTAAATGTCGTTCATTCAAGTACTTTGACAGTGAGAAATTTAAAGATGATGTAAGGAAAGTTGATTGGCATGAGTTTTATTCCTGTGGGACTGACGTTGAAAAATTGTGGCACTACTTTAAAAACACACTCCTGGACATTTGTGACAGGCATGCCCCCGTGATATCAGTGCGGCAAAAACAAAGAGGGGTACCTTGGATAAATGATGATTTTTTGGTGTTAGCCCGCGAAAGGGATTATTATCGAAAGCAATTTAGAAAAACAAGATTAATTTATTGGTGGAATAAATTTCAGTTTTCCCGTAACAGAGCTAATAACTTGATTAAAAATTTGAAAAAGAAGTATTATCAGGACAAATTTAAGGACTGCGAAAATGACATAAAAAAGAACTGGAACATTTTATCGAAGCTTATACCTAAGAAAAATAAAACCACGAGTCATGATGTTAAATTAACAATTGATAATGATCAAATACCTAACAATGAAATAGCTCACGTTCTAAACAAAGCCTTTAATGAAGTCGGCTCAAGGTTGCAAGCCGCTTCGGGTAATTTCTCGAAAGATTTATTAAACAATTTACAAACTCTGTTTATTCCAGATTGTGAATTTAAATTTTATGCAATAAAAAAGGAGTATGTTTTGAAAGAACTATTACATATTGATTGTTCGAAAGCGGTCGGAGTAGATGGCATTCACCCTAAGTTTCTTAAGCTGGCAGCAGAGAGTATAGCTGGCCCTTTAACCCATTTATTTAATGCAACTTTACAAACTAGTGTTATTCCAGAAGATTTTAAAACAGCAAGAATTACTCCTGTACACAAGGGAGGATCATTTGATATTGACAATTATAGACCAATTTCTGTGCTTCCAGTCCTGTCCAAAATACTAGAGAGAGCCATACATGATCAATTGTATAAGTACTTAAATGTAAATGATCTACTTGCAAATTGTCAGTCTGGCTTCAGACCGTCTTATTCTACTGCCACTTGTCTAACTGAGATTACAGACTTTTTGTATGATAAAATGGACCGAAAACATGTTACTGGTGGTATTTTCTTGGACTTACGCAAAGCTTTTGATGTTATTCCTCACAATTTTATACTTGCAAAACTTAAGTACTATGGTATTACTGGCAATGAATACAACTGGATGGAATCGTATTTAACAGACAGAAGGCAATTTGTAATGATTAACAATTGTCGCAGTGAATTTTTGAAGATAAAATCAGGTGTCCCACAAGGATCTATACTGGGTCCATTGATATTTTGTATTTTTATTAATGACATGTGTAATTTGAAATTGCATGTACATTCTAAAATGTCTCTTTATGCTGATGATACCGCCATTTTTAATCACGGTGAATCAATTAAGGAGGTACAAAAGTATTTGCAAGATGATTTTGATTCAATAAGTAAATGGCTAGACTTAAATAATATGCATTTACACCCGCAAAAAACAAAAGCCATGGTATTTGGTCAAAAGAAAAAGTTGAGGGGTGCTCATTTGTCAGTGAAATTCAGGAACATACAATTAGAAAATGTAAAAAAGATTAAATACTTAGGTGTCATGCTCGATCCGGGCTTGACTTGGTGCGAACATATTACTAATATCGTTTGTAAAATATCTCGGGCAATAGGTTGTGTAAGGCGGATTAAGCACTTACTGTCCTTTGATATTATGAAGAAGCTGTACTTTTCTATGGTTTTACCTTACATTGATTACTGTATTACATCTTGGGGAAGCAGTGCAAAAATACATTTAGATAAGATACAAAAACTTCAAAATAAATATGCCAGAATGCTTTTGAAAAAAGATTATAATACATCACAAATTTCTTTGTTGCAGTCACTGAAGTGGCAATCAGTAGATCAGCGTATAAAATATCAGTATTGTGTTCTTGTATATAAAATAATGAATGATTTAGTTCCAAATTATTTAAAACCTTTAGTATGTAAACGGCCCGTGAAATACAGGACACGGTATTCTTTACGATGCCCCCTTCAGCTTCCCAAAGCTAGAATTGAACATAAAAGAAAATCTTTCGCATATGTCGGACCCAAATTATTTAATGCACTTCCTTCAAATTTACAAGTTTGTACCTCCTTGTTAGTTTTTAAAAAATTATGCAAAGCCTTTCATACGAATTGATGAAGAGCGAAATGACATTCCTTTGATTTACAATGCTATGTATGTTTAAATTGTCACTTCCCACTCTATATTTTGGTGTTAATTGTTTCTGATGTTAGATATTTTGTATTTTGTATTTTTGATGTTGTTTGTTGTTGTTGTTCATAGTTATCTTGACATGTATTTTAAACTGCAGGGCGCCTTTGTAAAGCAGTTTTAAGAACTGAACAGGCCTACCCTGCAGTATAAAATAAATAAAACAAAATAAATAAATAAATAAATCCGCCCCAGTATTTATATAATGGAATTATTGCTTCCAGAGCAATCATTTACTGTTTTGACGTTTGTTGAGGTATCGATTTGATCACTTCAGATAAAAAAAAGTCGGTTATAGTGTACACCTCTTGTTGTAATTTTCAATGTCTCATTTCATAAATAAGTTAAACATATGGCCTAATTTGAATTTAAATATGGGAATCCCAGTTCAAAGAACAAATTCACTATTTCCATCAGAGCAATTTGACCCATCTGGCTTTTATATCCAAAAGTATATCAAATAGGGTGCACATACACGATATAAGAACATGCGTACGCACCTTTTTTAATATTAATGCATACTACAATAGCCTACGTCTAATGATACA
Source organism: Lytechinus pictus (assembly GCF_037042905.1). Classification (NCBI taxonomy): domain Eukaryota; kingdom Metazoa; phylum Echinodermata; class Echinoidea; order Temnopleuroida; family Toxopneustidae; genus Lytechinus; species Lytechinus pictus. Next base: position 38,998,387 of record NC_087251.1, on the reverse strand, counting down.
AAGTTAAAACTCAATACTCATGACTTACCCTTTTCCCGTTGCAATAAAATATCAGTGGATCACCATTAGGCTGTGCCATGTTTATTTCATGGGTGAAGTGTGTCTTTCGTTGATTCGACTGCTTTAAAAATCTATTAGATGGGTGTTGGATTGACTGATTTAAACGAGACCTAGACACTGGTCAGCAATGATGGCTATTATTTGTTGTGTGAATTCACGACATCTACACACACACACCGTCACCCATATACACACAAAAAGCCAAACGCAGGCATACAAACGAATGAGAGGTTTGCAGTTAATGACACCTAAAGGATATAAAAAAGGAAGCAATCCGAAAAGATAGGGTATACTATGGGTAATGACAATGACCTTTAAACATGGCTCGATTTTGTGCGACCTCCAAAGCCGCCCTATTAGGGAATACAGTGTATGCTTAACATTTATTTGTTCAGGGTCTAAACTTCTTTTGAAAGCAAAGCAAAAAAGTACATGCGAGGTATCGACTGACATGTATGGAAAGTCACGAATTATATTTTGATTTGTGTTTTATCATGTTATAAATTGGGTACAAAGTTTACACTACTGTAAATAATGAACAATTTAGCCCTGGATCTTGAGGATTCATGATTGATCATAGGCCTGGTTTCATGATTATAATTGTTTCCAATGTAAAAGTCAAATCAAATGTAATGTAAATGTATATTTGCATAGCTTTATATGATGCAACCCTAGTATTACGTTTGTAGTGAACAACCTCTTTTTAGAATTCATAATGGCACAAGAGCACCCCCTTCCCCCTTCAGTGTGAAGGCAGGGCCCTGAGAAAGATTATTAAATAGGGGCTGCGCTTTGTTAAAAGGCAAAATGAAAAAAAAAACTCAAAAATGAAGGGAAGTTTGTAAAGAAAAATTTAACAAGCAAAACAATATATAATCAGAAAAAAAATGACAAGCAAAGAAGTGAAAAAAAGTTATAGCTCTCAATATGACAGAGACTGGGGTCAAATCTTGACATTGTAGCATAGCAACCTAATTTCCATGGGGGGGGGGGGGGTGCTGCCTACGGTGTAACATATATGCAGCACCCCAGCACCCCTGCATGCTTAATTCCCAGGGCCATGTGTGAAATGCTGTCATTGATACTATTATTCAACAGGTCTTCTCAGTGTTTTCCTTCCATGTTGATACCTGTACTTTTTACTCGGCCGTGTCATTTACAGGAAATGACAAACAGATAACTGAAATAAAAAGATATAAACTTTAGCTTTGAGCAGCCTGTCTGGGCCATATCATGACCTTCAAACTGATACAGGATTCCAGTAAATATGGGGAGCATTTCACAAAACAAATAGTCTTTCATTTGTACTGGCAACTGTTCTAAGCTACTGAAATTCTTGCATCATATTGGCTCAGAACAAACACAAATTAGTCTGTGAAAATGACTGACTGGTTGCTTCATGAAGGACTCCCCAGGTCTCAGTATTAACTAGAAATTTGACGTGTCCAAAGGACACAGATGCCCCCGCTTAACACGATCAGAAATTCATTCAATATGATTGAACTTAATATCGTGCAGAAACCAATATGCATATATATAATAAACAAATTTAGACCTTTGAACCAACTCGCATATATAATGAGCTGTGACCTTTGACCTGCGGACTCCGAATTCAAATTTAGCCTGTATTTTGGTGTCATCTACCTATACACCAAAAATTTTAAAAATCCATTAAATATTTTTCGAGTTATTGCGCGGAAACCAAGTGGGAGGACGGACGGACAGGGGCAACGCTTAATGCCCCCTCCGGACTTTGTCTGCGAGGGCATAAAAAGGGGTACATTATGTCAATGGGCTAAATGCATAAAAAGGAGTATTTTTCCACCTATCCTTTTGCTACTTTATGTTATCCTATTGCTAGAAGCAGCATCCATAGAAATAAGCAAATGCTTTTAAGAAAACGTTGTTATACAGGGTTATACGTCACACAAGCCTTAGATTGAGGTCGCACCAGTGATACTATTATCAAAACCTGAAGCAAATGGTAAAACTGAAGCAAAATGCTTTATCCTTAGCATCTGTTTGTCCCCAACATTCACTTGTCTTGAGTTAGCATTTGCTTTGGGTTTCAACAATACACTCTAAAATTGCAAATTTCAATTGCATTGAAATAAATCAAGATGGACTGTGGCTAGGGACCAATTGAAATTTGATTTAGATTGAATCCTAAAAATAGTTTCTTTTAATCTCAAAGATTTAATTCAAATCATTCGAGATTTAAAAACGAATTGTTAGGATTCAAATTAAATCCAGAATTTGATTGGTCCCTAACTACAGTTCATCTGGATTTGTTTCAAATCCCTGCAATTTAGAGTGAAGCAGTCACACAAGTGCGATCAGATTCAAAGGCAAGGTTTCATATTTGACTGGCTGCACACGTCATGCACATGGGAGCATTCTTCCACTCTCCATCAGAGTCAAACATATCTCTTTTAACCCTTCATTATAATAATAATAATAATATAGGTATATTTACCCAGGGTAGCCACTTTAGTTTCGAAAAATGTCTACCAGCGGGCCCTGCTATTATTACCCCGGCCTTAGCCGAGCTGCCTAGGTGCTCAAGCATTCAAGGAATTTCTTCCTACCGGGTACCCATTCACCTCACCTGGGTTGAGTGCAGCACAAGCATGTGGATGAGTTTCTTGCTGAAGGAAATTACGCCAAGGCTGGGATTCGAACCCATGACCCTCTGTTTCAAAGTCAGAAGACTAATCCACTGGGCCACAGCGCTCCACATCCGCTCATTCGGGCTGAGAAATGTATCAAATTAACTAACATTTCATGTCTCATAATTGGGGTATAGACAAACATTTCTCAATCAATTTTAAACATGTATGAAAATAAATTCAGTGATTATGTTCTTTCTCATATGAATTAAACATAACTGATCTGTTTAAGCATAAGCTCATTCATGCCCAAGATATCTTGAAAAAAATCAGCAGTAATTGCAAGTAAAAGCATGGTTTTACGCAGATCTTTTTAAGCAAATACTTGATATTCAAGCAATTACTCCTGTGCAATTGGGTGTAGGTGAATACCACCCATTCCTGACGGTAAAGCTTGCAAGCAATTATTTGTATGCATCTGGTCCAAAAATTGATTATATTTATACAAGTTTTTATACTTGTAAAACTGATAATTATATAATTACCATAATATATATTGAAACAGGTGAGGAACCAAAGTTTCAGTTTGTCAGATTCAATGTTTGGATAGTTTTAAGCGTGCGTGCATCTGAGTGAAAGATTATCTATAATCCAATGCAAAGAAAAAAATACAATTTTTTTGTACTAATCTGTCTTTCCTTAAAGGTTGAATTATTTAGTTTGAGTACTTACACCACAAAAAAAACAGTATAGTAAATAAAACAATAAAACAAACATACAGTTCAATGTGGACATTGTTCATATTTGGTAATATTTTACATGAATAATACATGTTCACATTAATTTGAAATAGAAGTTCAAATAACATACTGGCAAATATAAATATAAGTAATGTATGAACAACAAATGAACAAACTAATCAAACAATGTAATGATGACACAAGGATGAATGCAAGGCATGATTTTAGAAGTTTCAAAAGTTAAAATTGTGCTAATAACCGAATATGAAATGACACAAGAATAGCAATATTATGGCATGATCACCAACCAACTAGATTTATATCCTTCTCATTCACACCATTGGCATAGCACAATGCTATAAAATGATAGTTTGGCCTATGTTTAAGTGCACATGGTCTATGACATACACAATTATACACAAAGTAATATGTATTGATATGCCTACTGTACATGCATCACACACATTAATATCAACTAATGAACAAAAGAGGGCCTAGATAAAATCCCTGGCAACAAGTAGAAGCAATACAGGTTACTACAAAGTCCAGGGGCCTGTTTGAAATTCATAAAACTTCATGAAACATGATAATCTAACAAATCTTCAATAACAGTTTTAAGCTATTAGAATCATTCAGTTTGACTGGCTGACAGTAAACTTGTTATAGAAATTGTGCATTTGTTATTGTAACAAGTGTTTACGAAATGGGATCCAGTACTGAAAACCCAAAGACAGAAGCACACAGATTACTCAGTGTCCCAGAAAAATGGGAAACTGGTATTCTCATTTATTTTTCCAGCCCAATAAACTGATAAATTATCAAAACACTGAGCTTCAGTTTCTTCTTTAGTTTGACACACAATGAGAGGTCATGCATGGAACCGCAATAAAAGTATGAAATTTAAATGTAAAAATCAAGTCATGCATAATTATGTTGAGATTGCTTTATTATATGAAAACCTGTTAGAAAGGAATGACTCTTTTTTCTGTATGTGAATGAATACAGGGGGACTGTTTAAAGCACCTTCTTAGTGATTTTTACTGACATGATGCTTCAAAGCCAATCAAATGCATAATTTCAGCAGCTTGTGAAAAAAAAGTCAGTGTATATCACTGATCATTGATTTTTTTTATATGCTCCCCAGATTCAAATGAAAGATTCTGTGTTAATTGTTTCAACCCTACTTGTTTTTATTGCTTGCAATCTGCCGAGCATAGTTGATTACTTTTAGTGTCTAATTTTTAAATCAAAACATAAATCATGATCGTGATGTCTACCTCCGAACAAAGGTTTCCTTTTTCTGGAATGCACAGTATTATGGCTGTTGTCACGAGTATTTAGGGAATATTGGATGGCCTTGAGTGGGATGCGAAGAAATATTGTACGAGCTGAAGAACAATATTGGAAGAGTCCGAGACGAATCCGATATTGTTCTTCAGCGAGTAACAATATTTCTACGCATCCCACGAAAATTGGTCATCCAATATTATTATTATTATTTAGATACCCCCACAAAAAGCTAAACATAAATTAATAAAGTAAACAAAAAATTGTTTTTACTAACCATCATTTATGGCAATCCTGTAAATCATGAGTATGGCGCCTGAATATTGTTATTTTTTAAAAAGAAATCTCTATAATGATGCGCTGGCGTAAAGTGAAAGCGCATTTGAATTCAATAAATTTACGCAATCTCGCTCTGCTCCTTTACCACACCTCCGGCAACTAATACGCAGTGTAATTTCATCGTGACAAAACATAAGCTTCATGTGCACAATCATTTATTAACCAATGATAATCTTTTGGGCGGGGCAAAATATTCAATTCGTCCAATATTGGATGGTTTTCATAGGCATGCACGTTAAAAACCAGTTTTAATATTCTGTCTCTTTGAAACAACCTCGCAAGATGTCCAAAATTATCTGGGTCTCTAAAACCCTGCATCCAAATAATAATAGGCAATAATACCTCTATGTGACATGTAATTAGTGTCAAAGAGGGTAGGGTTTCATGAAGCAGCTTGTCAGTGACTTCCACAGACTGATTTGTTCTGAGCTAATAAGATGCAAGGATTTCAGTAGCTTATAACAATAGTCAGTGAAAATCACTATTTGTTTCAGGTACAGATAAGATGGACCTACTGGATTCTGTTTGTGTTGTGAAACTTATAACTTCATAACCATAAACAGCATTACCAATAATGAGCCATTGAGCAAAATTCTGAAAACTGAGTTATCTTTTAGCTTAACACATGTCATTGATATGTATATTTAAAAATCTAATGGAAAATAAGTAAAAGTGATAAATTTTTGCCATATCAGTAAAGACACTGCTGCCAGCCAAATTAAGGTACATATTTACAGTAGCACTATTTTAGCAAATTTTGTGACAATGGACCCTGAAAATTTTCGGATAAATCACAAGTCAGAAACAACAGAATCACAAAACGAAACTCACAGGAATTATCCATGTTGAATCAAATTTCATTATCACTCACTAAGCAATCAAATCTCACTTTCAAAATAAAAATAATGATGGATAATAGAGTTGGGCGCACACACACATACCCTAACATGAAATATAATTCATATCAAACCATTCAAAAAGAAATACAATGGCATTTACATTAAGCTATATTAATGTGGCTATTCCTGCTATTGACTACTTTTCTTATTGCAAAGTCACCAACATTGCAAGATTAGTCACCAAACTTGGCAAGATATATTTGAGCTTTGATTTACAAGAATGCATACATGAATTGTAAGTTCACACTCTCTCTTGTGATTAGATACATTCCAAGATAAAGCAATGCACTTACACTGTGTCAGCTATGAATATTTCAAGTAACAACGATATTTGTTGAATACCAGGGGAGTGTTTTAAAAAATTGCTCTGAGCCAATCAGATGCAAGGACTCTGGTAGCTCATAAAAATGGTCGGTAAAACAAATATTTGTTTCATGAAAATGTTTGTAAACATTAATCAGAGAAGAGGGACCAAGACCGGCAGTATTTCAGAGATGTGTGCCATCTTTTGCAGCATCACGCATCCTTCCTGTATTACAAATTATCACCTGGGTGAAGAGTGGCATAACTACTTGAATGTCTTGTTTATTAACACATTAGTGACAGCTTTAAACTAGTATTTTCCAGGAATAATAATAATAATAAAATGTTGGAAGAATTCAATGGTCTCTTTGAGACTTGATATCAAATACCATAACCTATTTTTATGCATGCCAGCAAGGTATAACATAAGTTCTTTTAAAGCACAAGTTAGACAAACAAAAATTTTCCATCTTTTTAAAAGTATCTTGGCATGGCAGCAAATATGCTCCTTGTATCTTATTGCACTGATAAGCACAGAATCGAACTTGAATTAAAATGTTCTAATTCATTAGATGGAAGTTAAAAATCTTTCTTTTTTTTCAAATTAATTTCTATGATCAATAGTTTCTATATATCTGGTGTTTCATCTCTAATTGTCTACAACATCTGATCTTTTCAAATTGTCAATTCAGCCATATAGAATATTATGATAGTCCTACAATAAAAAACAACTCCACACCAATCAAAGCTATTACATTATTTTGAAGGCAGTCAAATCAAATCAACTATGAAAAAAATTCATACATTGCTTCTTTCAAGATGATGTGACCCGCCACCCCAAAACCAAAAATAGGTCCACCCTAATGAATATTGAGATTTTTATTGAGCTTGAAAATTTATTTCCTAAGCTTTAAACTGATATATGATGTGTTAAAATTGACCAACCATTACAAGTACTTGATTGAATGCAGAGGAAATTCAGCAAGAGCTTAAAAAATAAGGAGAAAACAAGGTGCATACTGTGCAATCTCAGTGAAACTTCCAAGCAGTCCGAAAAAGTAGTGTCCAAGAAAATCTTGTATCTTTTCTTTATTCAACTTCACAACTTCAAATTATTACAGTAGGAAGAAGAATTGCTCTTTCAGATGAGCTATTTTTTTAACTTTTGGTTTTTGGAGACTAACTTACTATTTTGGCTATTTACAGAGAGCCTTACCTGGCGACTTATTGGTGGTTTGGGGGTGGTAGGTCACAACTACAAACACACTTTGTTCAACGTCAATGAAACTTTAACATCTTGTTCATTTCCTCAAAAGCTTGTTGGCCCTAAAATCAGGCAAAACCTTTATGCAGAGCTTTGAAAATAACAGCTTGAAAGGCGAAGGTTGAGCATGGGTTCCTAATCGCCTCTATGGAAGCCAAGTTAAATAAGATGAAGAAATAGTTTTGGAAGACAAGAAATTGGGTCTTTTTTCCAAGCAGGGTTGCAGATATTGCATATCTGAGTATACCATTATGGGCAGCTGTAAAAACATGATATAGCAATTTATTTTTCCTATTCCCTATGAATAATTGACACACAATGTCAAGCCAAGGCTAATAAGAAATACAACAAATACGGAGATGGGGGAAAAAACTCTTGGTTAGAGATGACATCTTTACAACGCTTTCCTGGGGACCTGGTGAGCTGGAGTGGGGTTACGGAGATAGAGTCTGAAACATATTGACGCCTTAAGAGTTACAATATCATTAGCTGGCCTAATGTCTTCTTTTTATTGAAGCTTCAGTGATAATATATTTCAACTTTATTCTCATAGTGTGCTGCCCTTCGTCAAGTTAAAATTGTAAGATAGGCAAAATGAAATCCTGGATCTTGTCAAATAGAATTCGTTGAGGAAGACTCGCTAACATGTCTTCTTGTCTTCAGTCATCATCACACTCTATGTGTAATTGAGTTTTGTCAGACATGTATCAATCAGATATGATTGTGGACGTCTGGGATCGATCTTTAACGTCACGATCCGAAAGACGTAACCAGGGCTTGAAACCTCAAACCACTGCATTTATTTGTAACTACCCCACACAGCTCGGGTTACAAATGCACGCCACAACACCCGTCACCACACTGCACTTTTCTGCTTCTCTCTGTCTTGGTTCCGTTCACATATGTCCAACGTAATCCTGTAGGTGTTGGGGTATTGGCAAGAGCCTCACAGATGTCGAAGGCTTGGCTAGTTTGGGAAAGCTGATGCTCCTTCGTATTGTCACTCGACATAGGTCAGCCAGTGACCGAGGCATTTCTGAATAAAAGGAGACAAATGGAACAAAAATTTATTCAGCTTTGTCATCATTTACATCATTATAGAATTCAATTTTCCTTCCTCATTTGATACCAAATAAGATATGAATTGTTTACGCATAGATGATCAAGAACAGTTTGGAAATTTAATGTCAAAATCAAGTTGCAGTCTCAATTCAGAGAGATTTGATTTTCCATTGATCAAAATTTTATGATCGAAACATATCCAATTATTGAAATATCTCACTCAAAAGACCGCTTTTTTTGTGGGATGCAATCAGGCAGAAGTCAGAAGACTAGCACCTCTAAGTTATAACAAGTGATAATAGGGCTTACTAATTGTAATTAATCACCAATTCAAGATGGCTTCTGCAATCACTGACCTTGGACACACTCAAATTCTCATCAGTTTATATGGTGAAGTATTGATATCATAGTTTTACTATGAATTTCATTAACAATTAGATTTATAGTGAATCTATAAAGTTTTGATAAAGTGTCAGTAATGTGAATTATACTCAAGTATCATCAAGAATTCCAATCTTACAAATGTGTTGTCTTTGTTAAATATTCCTCAACTTTGAACCTTGTGACAGTTTGAATTTTGAGATATCTAGCATCCTTCAGTTATTGTTTTTATTTTTATTTATAAGGGCACTTTGCACCCTTATCCTACATGTTTAGTAAATTATTGGATATCAGAAGACTACTGACAAAGATCATATCCTGAAAATTTCTGACCATTCCATTCTTTAAAATTGTTATCTATCGCAAAGAATAATATGGAGATAGAGATGGATCAAAATTAATCTTCACAAACACTCACACAATTCATCCAAACATACACAGATGTAGTATATATCCTCAACATCATAGCTACTTTAGAGCATATAAATTCATATAATCATATCATGAATTGGAATAGATAGACCCTTATTTTTTGGGGGGGTTCTACTTACTTAGAATAGACTGTACCCTTGGGGGGATTCTACTAACTTAGAATAGACTGCTACGCACACAAGTGAAACTTAGAAATTAATGAACATGATTAATTAGACTGGTGGTCTACTTCAAATGCATAACAAAATGACAGCTGACATGCTTCTGACACAACAATCAGCAAGCCTTGATGTTATGAAGATGTATTATTTCAACTGAAGAGAATACACAATGAATAAAACTTCAACATAAACTGTAGTTTCCTTACCAATAAAGTCAACAAGAATCGCATTGAGATATTCATCCTTTGGAATTTCGTCTGTATAGAACCACCAAATCCTGGCGACGTCCTCAATATTCCTTCCCTGCAGATGAATATCACTGAAATTCAGGGAGTCTAAATTAAGCCTGAATCCAGCCCGCAATATGACTTCAAAGCATGACGGCGTTCGCTCCCACACAGCAGGATCTCTGATAGGAAAATGGACGTCTCTGAGGGTCGGGCAAGATTTCATGTCGGCACAGTGAGCGAGGAGGATCTCCAGGAGTGCCCTGCTCTTTAGGAAGGCATTGTAGACAGGGCATCTATCAAACGGCTCGGCGATGGGAAGATTGTGATAAAGCGGCGATGCCCCCCTTGACAGGAGATACCTCGCTAGGTCAAGATTAACCTTGTCAATGCAGGTGAGGATAGGAAGCGCATCTTCCGATGATCGGAACTGCTCAAGTTCTGCTGGGGGTAGCTTGACACCCATGTCAGCATCAAATCCTGTATCGATGAGTGCCTGAACACAGGGGAGATTCCCCTTGCGAACCGCCAAGCACATTGCACTGTTCCTTGACATTAAGGTCTTATTATCACTACACTTCTCTAGAATGACTTGTAATGATCTGCAAAGGAAGAAAAGAAAATAACAGGTTCACTTTGGGTACTAAAGATATGAAATATAAATCCATAGTATGAATTTATCAATTTGATGACTGTGATTTTGTTTCAGTATGGACCCATACTGAAACAAAGTTACTGTCCACAAATTGAGATTGGTGGAGGCAACAGGGAGGGGGATCGGAGGTTCGACTGTAAGTGGAACATCCCGGGCAGTCTTGCCTGCATTGCGTTGTACAATTCAATTAAACAGCATGTCAAACATTTTCATAAATTTACATGTAAAAACATATACTTGTCATACTTGTATTCCCTACCTCTGATTCTCCTTTCATATGGAACACGAAAAATGAATGAATTTGATCATATACCTTGATATTGCTTTCTTACGTCTTAAATTATTAGGTTCTCCTGGATATTAATTGTAGTAAGAGTAAAAATCATGGTAAAATTTTCATTTAAGAAAAAATGAAATATTAATTTAAAAAAAGCTTTTGGACTTTAAATGAGTTTTGACCTTGTGAATGATCATGAGGCTGATTTTTTGTACTTATGAAAATATACAATAAGCAATGTAATCAATTGCGGAAATCAGAACTATGACCAATCACAAAAACTCTATTAAATGGCAAGAGAAAAGTGTTCTATCCATTCCTTACTCCGTGCTCTCATCTTCGGCAGCCATATCGAGGGCAGAGAGAGGTGATTTCATGGAAGAGATAGGATGCTTGTATAGAGCCATGGGATCGGCCCCGCACTCCAGTAACCTCCGCACGGCATACACGTTGTTCTCCCGGGTGGCCACCAACAGAGGTGTGAGTCCAACCTTGGATGTGAAGTTTACATCGGCTCCTGATCGAGATGAAGACAAGTAGTTAGTGTTCTTGCCTTTCTTGGGACAATTTCATGATGTAAATAGTCAATGAATATTATTACCAAATGTTATAAGCTACTGAAATAATAATAATATGGGATTTGTATAGCGCGCGTACCCACCTAGCTAGGTGCTCAAGACGCTCCTATATTACCCCGGCTAAGCTAGTCTACCAATTCTGGTGCCCACAGCTTTTTGAGGAATTACTTCCTGCCGGTTCCCATTTACCTCACCTGGGTATTTATTTCGTAAATATCCATAGAACCCAAAGAAGAGGAATGAGAGCAATATAGCTATATGAAACTACTTGTATCGACCAATATCCAAGGACCACAAGACGATGAAATCTAATTTTTGGCTGAAAAATGGGTCTAAAAATGTGTAAATTTAGGTAAAATTACCCTTTAACTCTACAAATAATGGTTTTTAAGTACTAATTCCAGGTAAAACAGATTGCCTGCCCCCAAAACATATGAATAGACACCAAAACAAGAGAAAAAGACCACCAAATAAAGAATTTGTGGCTAAAACTGTGATTTTGGCGGCCAATATGGATTGTCATTTCATGTTGAGATACCGGTACATTACAAGGAACAGATAAAAACTGTTGCCATATCAAATTGACAAAAAAGTATTTTTGACCCATGTATAGTCCACTCCTATTTATGATATAAATTTTTGTATTGGAAAATTGATGAATCAACCACTCAATCAGTACTGCTGATTACCTTTTTCAAGCAGAGTATCTAAGATAACTTCATTCTGCGGTCTTGTTTTATGTATTATTTCCTGTAGATGCGGTGGAGGTTGGCTGAGGTAACGTAGCATGTCTTTGTGAGGTCCAAACTGAGCTGCCTTGAAGAGGGCAGTGAAACCGCTAGTGTTCTCATGGTTGACAGGGACATGCTCTAGCAACTTGTTGACGCACTCAATGTGACAATTTTGTACAGCTGTAAAAGGAGAGAGAGAGAGAGATACAGAGAGAGGGAATGGCAGTCAGAGAAAGGGAGTGACAGACAGACACAGAGAAAGAGAACTGACATCCTGAATGAAAGGCTTTAAAGGCCTGCTCACATATTTGAAGAGATAACATTTTATCTTTCAATACTTCCAAAAAGAAAACTTACTACAAACATTAGGTGTAAAACAATACAAGAATACTGTATCGCTAGCTTGTTCGATATATATATATATATATTCAAGTCAACCTAAGCAAAGTTTACTTTGAACTGATCACTGATTTCATTATAAAAGAAGTAATAGGAAATTATTATCTAGTCGTCTCAGCTCTGGAGAATAGGGCTGGTCAATATTTGGTTTCAATGTTAGTTGATTATTGCCAGCAAAGTGTCAGTAACACGATATATTGCAGAGTCCAACGATTCAATATATATGTTCATTATGAGCTGCAATTCGGTGGAAGCAGGGAAGGGGGAAATGACAGTAAGATTTTCTTCAGTGTTTGTCCATGAATAACGGGCATTTGTGTACCAACTTACAAAGTTCTAAGTTGATTTGAAGCAATACAGAGCAGCATTTGTGGTCAATAAATAGTGATTAACTTCTCGCAATTAATAATATTTTGATCATATCGTGTTACCACGATATATCAACATAATCATAAAACCATTAATTGTTTCAATATCACATAATTTTGATGATATTGAAATATCACCCAGCAAATACATGTAAAGGAGGGCATTTCAGGAAGCAAAAAGTCAGTAATTTTCACTGAAAAAACCCACTCTGAGCCAATAAGATGCATTGATTTTGGTAGGATGGAAATGGACTACCTCGTTTCATGAAATGATCCCCTAGAGTACCTACTTAGCTTACCTACAAAGAGTGGAGTCATGTCAAAGAACTCATCTCCCTTGTGAGGGTTTGCTCCAGCATTGAGCAACGTAGCAACCATCTGGTAGTGTCCCCTGAAAGCAGCCATGTACAGCAGTGTTTCCCCTTCATGGTTTGGTTGATCCAGTACTAAGGGGGGGGGGATGAAATAGTATACAAATAATGCATGCAGCCATGTGCATTAGTGGAAATGCAGAGCACACAAGGTTTCTTTAGATAGGTGCCGCACTGTGCACGAGCCGCTGGCGGCGAGTGCCCAGTGTGCACCATCTGAAGAAACCGAGCTTTCTCTGCATTTACTTTTACGCACGACAGTGCAAGTGCATTATTTGTTTTAGAATTTTATAGAAAATAGCAACAAAGAAACAAATTCTTAAAAAGTTACAGTACAGTTTTGTTGGAAATCTCCCGGGACTTCTACCGCACTGGCGCGTGAGCGTGCAATATCAATTTTTGTTGCGCACCTTTTGCACTGCCATGCAGTGCACAAAAAAAGTTGGATGTCATGTGACACGTATTGGCCAATCGCGATGCTTGAAATAATATACCTATTTCATAATTTAGTTTGATGATACTCTTTCTGCCAAATAATGCTACAGTCAAAACAGTGAAACCTCCTTCCAGACCATCCAAAGCTATCACCATTGATATTTTAAAAAAATGGATGGAAGAACAATGTGCTCTTTTGAGGCCACAAGAAACACAAGTACTCCAAAAGGACAAGAGTGCACAAAGTTCCACACTTTTTCTCTTGTGCGTGTGCGTCTTGTTTCTTCGGCGTTGATATGGCCCCATTACATATAATGTTGATTGTGTCATGGAGTACTTTTCCTGTAGCTTCAAGGTCAGGTGCGCAGCAGCACACAACAAACTGTATCCATGTTTTTTTTTTTTAAACCCCTTCAAAAAATATTGGAAATCTGAGTTTCACCATTAATTTCTCCCAACTATCAATTCTACACAAGACATTTTGATATTATTCAAAAGATTATTTCATTCTCTTTAAATGATACCATGCTTGTTATGATCATGCCATCACGAAAAGAACAGGATTCAAAAGTGTTGGATGAGGTCTGGATTGAAAAGCTGAAAAACGAGCAGAAATAGTCATGAGGGGTCAATAAAGAACATGATTCTTTTTGTCTGTGTCAATAGAGATGAAAATCTTATTTATCTTATCTAGTGATGGTTCTGTGAGATGGTTTGAGTCATGGTATGAAATACCCTGCCTGTTTCTTTGTGCAGAGGTGTGTTTGATTCCACTTTCAAGTTGATGTTAAGGTGCATGAAAACAAAAGAAACCGCTGAGAAACTCACTCATCATCACGGAAAAAAGGAACAGTGACTTTCAATATTGTGTAATTTTGCAACTTTTGAATTTTGACTTTGCCTCACATTTCAAGGCACTGCACCTCCATGTGAACTATAATCATATCATGTAGGGTATCATTTTAAAGCAAATTAAATGAGATATTCATTGGTATCAATCACACATTGACATTTACTAAAACCGAGGAGGGATTATCGATCAAAGCCAGATTTCAAAACTTTTTTTGAGGAGTTTACATGGCTATTGCCAATGATGGTCTGTTCGAAGTTGGCTTTGCAGGTTTGACTGAAGTAATGATTAAAAGATGAGCCCCTACTTCTCAGACTATGGCACAAGGTACAATAGGCCTGGGAGTAAAACTCAAACAAGCAATGCATTCAATCAGTTTACCAACAATCAGCAGTTCAACATTTACTGTTTAAACTAATCAAATGTTCGCTAGATGTTCATAACTGATTGTAGACATTCGATTATTTAAAGTTGGTCGCTATCATCTTTAATATTTGATAAAGTGCAAGATAACAAATGAAATTCATGCTATAATTTCATTAAATTCCAGGTAACTCTTTCCAGAAGCAACGACGACGACCATACTGGTGACAGCGCATCATTCAGCTCTGTTGATGAGCATGTCGTAAGCGCTGTGCTTGGACACTCGAATAAGTCACTTAATGCATTATGTGTGACCACTGGTCTACAGGTCATGTAAATAGGTCAATTTTTTTGCGATTTCTGATAATCACATGGCACAAAGAGTATTTGTCCCAGGCCCAACGTAAAGTGACATCCATATGGGATCTAAGCATATCTCTTCTTACTGGCTTTGGCTATTGTGGATTATCTGCAATAAATAGTTTTACCTTCATACAAGTAACCTGTTTGAGACACATTCCTGCTAAAATGAAGATCAGTGGTTGAGCCTGACCTTCACAATATTACCCAATTCGGATAAATTACCAAGTAAGCATTTAATAGTATGAATGATTGTGAAATGTGCTGAATTTCGTACACCAATGAGGGCAAATCTATGAGAAACCTGTACTTTCTTTGGGCAACTTGCCCAAGAACTCTGAAGCAAGTTGTTCATTTGCCATAAGAAAAAAGAAGATAAACAAAAGAAAGTAATGTTAAAAAATAGATTTGTTTACACTAATAATTGAGTAGTCTATGAGAAACCAGTACCTTCTTTGGACAACTTGTCCAAGAACTCTGGAGCAGGTTGTTGATTGCCGGACAGCGTGCAGTTATGAAGCATGGTCCATGCCTCAATGACATCCGGAGGATACTGCTTCATGGCCCAAGGGACATACTTGTTGGGATGCTCACTCTCGTACGGGAGGACGACATCACAGCAATCGCTGCTGGAGCCATCCGAACTGGACCGAGGTTGGTCGTTGTCGTCGTTGAAGCTATCCAACTCCACGTAAGGGTCATCCTCATCCACCCAGTGATGAGCCCCATCCTCATCAAAGTAGTCGTCCATCTATTTCACAGGTCCTGGATGTCTTCCCAGTGTGGCCGGATGTTTCTCAAATATGGGATGGTGAACTTCAAGTGACCAACTAGCAACTGAACACAAATCTGCAATGTAACATAAAAGAAAAAATCAAATTGAATGAGATTCAAATAAAATATACATGGTGGGGTCACTGTCACACTATACATACACTACAGCGCGTATCAAAAAAAAGTTTACACTTAGAAAAAATCCTGTAGAATTATACATTTGTAATAATCTGAAGATTTTTCCACATTTTAACATTGGTATAGATCCATTTAAGCAAATGGCGATATAACCGTCGAAAAATATTTCCGCTTGAGTGAGCACCACTTACTTTTGAAAAGTTAGTGAAAAATGATTTGCGCAGAAATTTGAAATAGTTATGCAAAGAAAAGTAGACCTTAATCATAAAGAACACGTGGAATTTAGCTAGAAAAATTAATTTGAAGATCTCTTTACCTTTTCAAACTTGTTTCCTTGCCCAAAACACTTCGAAGAGTGCATTGTGCCCCACCCCACTCCCCCACACACCGGGGCCATCGTGACGATATTTGCTTTACACTGAGCTGTGATTTACATGAAAAGGCTTAGGCTTGATTTTCATTTGTTAATCATTGTCAAGCTTGGGAAAAGTGTGGAGAAACAAGTATTAAATGAACAAGTGGAATGCCTCTGGCCGTCTCACCTGCATCACGCGATTCAATATAGCAGCAGTGCTGATTTTGAAAACTACTATAACTCGCACAAGATGTTCAGTGATACTTGGTTACTCTTATTTCCACGTTTTATGAACTAGACCAATACACTTATAGAGATATGATGGCAATTCAACAAATACCCCCTACGTGGCCAAAGTTCTTTGACCTTACATGACCTTTGACCTTGATCATGTGACCTGAAACTCGCACAGGATGTTCAGTGATACTTGGTTACTATTATGTCCAAGTTTTATGAACTAGACCAACACACTTTCAAATTTATGGCTGTAATTCAACAAATACCCCAATTTGGCCAAAGTTCATTGACCCTAAATGACCTTTGACCTTGATCATGTGACCTGAAACTTGCACAGGATGTTCAGTAATACTTGATTACTATTATGTCCAAGTTTCATGAATCAGATCCATAAACTTTCAAAGTTATGATGGTAATTCAACAGATACCCCCAATTCGGCCAAAGTTCATTGACCCTAAATGACCTTTGACCTTGGTCATGTGATGTGAAACTCATGCAGGATGTTCAGTGATACTTGATTAACCTTATGTATAAGTTTCATGAACTAGGTCCATATATTTTTTAAGTTATGATGACATTTCAAAAACTTAACCTTAGGTTAAGATTTTGATGTTGATTCCCCCAACATGGTCTAAGTTCATTGACCCTAAATGACCTTTGACCTTGGTCATGTGACATGAAACTCAGGCAGGATGTTCAGTAATACTTGATTAACCTTATGGCCAAGTTTCATGAACTAGGTCCATATACTTTCTAAGTTATGCTGTCATTTCAAAAACTTAACCTCAGGTTAAGATTTGGTGTTGACGCCGCCGCCGCCGCCGTCGCCGTCGGAAAAGCGGCGCCTATAGTCTCACTCTGCTATGCAGGTGAGACAAAAATGAAATGTAAACCCACTTTTAATGATAAAAACTTAGTAAAAAAATGCTGGAGATGTGTAATATAAACTTTTGTTCAGATTCAGTTATGTCCTCAGATCCAGCTGGCACAAAAAGGGTAAAGGTTGTGCTTACTAAGTGTTGAAATTTCAATTTGGGTGGCAAAATTGTTACAAAATGCTTTAATGTATCTGTTTTATTTCAATGGACTAAAAGTGCAAGGGAAATGTATGATAAATGTTTCTCAGGGTAAGTTTGATTTCGCCCTTTCCCCTTGACTCAGCGTGAAAACAAGCTTTTCTTCGCAAACAGATTTCTGCGAGCTTTACAAAAATGGACAGTGCTCACTCAAGTGTAATATTCTGTCAAAATGTTTACGTTCATTGGATAGATGAGACCCAAACCTAAGATTATATGAGAAAAAATTACCCACATGTTGTATATTTTTTAATTTCCAGGGCTTTTTCAAAGTGTAAACTTTTTTTTGATACGCACTGTAGAGTGCGTCCCCCCCCAAAAAAAAACATATATACAGTGCGTCCCACAAAAAAGGAAACCGAGATTTAGCGATGATTTATCATAACTTAATCATAAATACAATAGACAATGTAAAGCTTAGAATCTCCTCTTTCATCTGATATTACTTAGATTATTCCTCATTCATGCATGAGTGAGCAAAAACAATTTGAAGAAAGGTTACCAAAACTCATTTGGCGGGGGGGGGGGGGGTATCTGAATTTCAAAAAGAAATTCACATGCCTAAAAGTTAAATATCTGCTCTTTTATTTGATACCTTAATCACAAAAAATGGTCAAGAAGTAAGAAAGTTATGGTCCCTCGAAACAATGCTTGTATTTCTATAATTTTATTAAATAAACGTGTTTTCACCAGTATCCCCACAGAAGCTATCGCACGGTTAACAAAAGACTTAATGCATGGCTGATCGTCAACAAAACTGAGTGTCGAGTGAGTTTGAACGCTAGCCTGTAAAACCTCTTAATTTTATGAAATTAATGAAATTCAAGCCTTATTTCAAATAACCAGTACTTTGTTATTTCTTGACCATTTTCTAAAATTGAGGTATCAAATTAAAGAGCAGATAATGAACTTTTTAAAAATGTGTTTTTCTTTTTGAAACCCAGATACAGCCCACCAAATGAGTTTTTGGTATCTCCTCTTCAAATTGCTTTTGCTTACTCATGCGTGAATGAGAAATAATCTCAATAATTTCAGATGAAAGAGGAGATTCTAAGCTTTACAATGGTAGGTCATTTGTCTATTTTATTTGTGATTAAGTTATGATAAATCATCGATAAATCTCGGTTTCGTTTTTTGTGGGACACACTGTATATACACTTTTGAAATGGCTGCCAAATAAAAAATATATCACTTTGGGGGAAAGACTTATGGAAAGCCAATAAAGTCAACTTTCAAAAAGTTGGAAAACCATTCATGCTTGAGCAAGCACTGCCCACTGAAACAAAGGGTATGAAAATTAGGCTGGGCCGGAATTAGCCCTCCAAAATCTTTCAGGTTTTTTTGTTTGGTACTTGCAAAGTTGAGGGTTTTGTGATGAATTAAAATATCAATTAATGATCAGTTTTGATCAGTTTGTTGTTTGAGAAAATTTCATGCATTGAAATTTAATGCATGAGTGATCATGAATTGCAATTTATAGTGCAGCATTTTGACTTTATCATGTGGATCTCAGCAATGTGTTCATGAGAGTCAGGAAGTAAGATAGGACTTAAGTGGGTGAAGTACGTTGGTGGGACAAAGGTCAACAGAACATTTAGCAACCCCTCCCTCCATCTCTACCCCCTCCCCCCACTTCTCTCCTCCTGAGAGACTAAGCTCGGTTAGGCTGGGCAGGAATTAGCCTTACAGTTTTTTGAGTGGTTATTCCTTTGGAACTTAAAAAGCTAAGGGTGTTATGCTAAATTAATGAGTGAAATAAGTTTTTGTTTCTTAGGCAAATTTCATGAGTTACTATGAAATTTAATGCATGAGTGAACCGGAATTGTAATTTTAGTGTAGCATATTCATCTTGTGGACCTCAGCAGTGTGTTCGTGAGAGTCAGAGTAATGTGATGGTACCTGTTACAAGCAAGAGGGCGAGATATGGTAAGACTTGGTTAAAAGGGCATCCCTCTTCTTTTTGTCATTTAAAAAATTGAAAGTCATATGAACCCTCCTCCTCCACGTCCATTTCCCAGGCTCCCCCCCTCGCTCTCTCTCTCTGTCTCACTTCCCCTGGATTGTAGCCTATTCAAAACTTAACTGCCAAGTGACCGGTGGCTGAAGGTCAATTTTTTTTTCATTGAATGATTACCAAGAAATTTACTGATTATGATGATTAACGAAATAATTTATTGAAAAAAACTGATTGTTTGATTGATCACATTGCACAATGAATGCGTTGATTTACTGATAAATTGTTGATTAAATGATTGATAGGAAAAAGTTGATGCCCCAATTCAGAATTTGTAATTAAATCAACATTCTGCTCTGGACTTCATGTGTACATGACAATAGCAATCAGTCTCTAAACAGGAGGGGAGGGAGGGGGGGGGGGCTAAATGTTCTGTTCACCCTTATTCCATCAACCTACTTCTCCCATTTAAGTCCTATCTCACCCCCTATTCTCCCGACTTCCATGAACACATTGCTGAGATCCACATGATAAAGGTGAAATGCTGCCCCATAAGTTTAATTTGTGTTCACTCATGCATTAAAGTTCAATTTAATAATTTATGAAATTTGCTTAAAGGGGAATCCAACCCAATTAAATGAAAACTTGTTTTTATAAGGAAAAGAAAAATCGGACAAGTTGATAGGTGAAAGTTTGAACAATATTGGACAAACAACAAAAAAATTATGAATTTTTAAAAGTTGTAAATATTGGTAATCACTATACCCATGGAGACTTCAAATTTGCCGCATTTGGGATGTCATAGTGATGTAAGGCAAGGACTACTCTTTCATGTACTCCAGTACATATTATGGCTAAAATGTCATTTTTCCTGAAAGTTTTATTTAAAATTATATTTTTCTTTCATGAGGACATAAAACAATATACTAAATGGGTTATATTTAGATTACTGCCCCAGGGGAATGGGTACTTAGGAGAAAACCACAAATCCCTGATAATAAAGTACATGGCCTATGGGAAAGTTGTCCTTAGGCGGTGCTGCACCATCCCGAGTTTGCTCAATCTCGAGATTTTAGCCCGATCGGCCTACTTCGCGATTAATCTCGAGATTCAAGAAACCCCGTCTCCACCATCGCAAGAAGAGCGATTCCTGCTCGAGCGAGGCAACAAGCCCGATATTCCGAGCATGCGCACTTTCGGATCTTGGAGTTTAAACGGCCCGCGCTTTTGAATAACTTCCCGCGATATGCAAGCAATGTACTCCTTTCACTAGCACTTTCGCCGAATTCGACCGGTGTTATGCAACAATCCTCTCAGCTCAGCGAGTGAAGAAGTGATGTATTCTTCGTTAAATATGATGGCGGAGTAGGAGGCAACGACAGAGAGAGAGGGAGAGGGAGAGAAGGAGGAAAGAAATGCTATTTGCTCACATTTTGCGAAGGAATAAGACGACACTGCTGTCAGTGTTGTTATTGAATATGACCATCGTCGATGAGCGCCTCCCCTTCGGTCTGGTCTCTCCCAAAATCCATTCACTGGTGGGACACCATCGTTGCTGATTAGGCAATTGATGAACGCTATTCGCGATGATATCTATTCGCATGTATAAAGTTGACTTTCGCACGTGTTTATGTTTTGACCAAGGCGGAAGTGGAACGCGAATTGCATTATGGACTGACATCATGAATAAATTACCCCGAGTCCAATCTCGAGTGCGTCTGCACCTACGAATTAGCGGGATAATTCGTAAAATAGCGCGCTATTTTGCAAATAAACCCGAGTTGACTTGGGATTGCAATCCCGAGATTAATCCTACGAACTAGCGCGATAATTGCGTCTCCACTGCAAACTATCTCGAGATTTTTCAGATCGGGATAATTTGCCGGATCAGAAATAGCGCGCTAATTTGAAAACTCGGGATGGTGCAGACGGCCCTCTTGCCTCTTGTCATAATTTACTTCCCCAGTTGCCAATTTGAAATCGACATAGTAATAGTGATCTCAATTTTAAAACAGCTATAACTTTCTTATTGCTTGTCCGATTTCTTTCAAACTTTCACCTTTCCGTTTAATTTATTTTTCTCCTTCCCAAGACAACATTTTATGGCCAAGGCTGGATTCCCCTTTAAACAACCAAAACTGGTCAAGGTTGATCATTAATTTATCAAAACGCCCTTAACTTTGCAAGTTCCAAACGATTTACCTCTCAAAAACTGACATAAATTGGAAGGCTAATTCCAGCCCAGCCTAATTTTCATACCATTTGTTTCAGTGGGCAGTGCTCGCTCAAGCATTAATAGTTTTCCAACTTTTTGGTGACATCTGAAAGTTGACTTTATCAATTGGCTTCCATATATGTAAGTGTTTTTCACCAAAGTGGTATATTTTTTAATTTGGCAGCCATTTCAAAAGTGTATAGTTTTTTTGGGGATGCACTGTATAGGCCCATTTTTGAAAGTCCATTTTTGATGCATGTGTACACAGCATGTTTTTCGGTCATGTACACCTGTACACGTTGTAAATGCTGAGAGCCAATTATGTTAAATAATATAATTTGCATTAGGCTTAAGTTATATAGATTATTTTGTAAACAGCTTTAATTCGATCGAACATCGATGCATCGAAATTTGAAGGCGGGAAAATCAAGTAATTTTTTTTTTGCTCCATCATGACCACGCTGAAATGCGCTGAGGGCTGGGGTTTTGTTGCACAAGCGGCCGGATGCAGAGCAACAAAGACCTTCTAATAGAGAACTAAAAAAAAAACAAGTGGAGCGACTCTGGCAGTCTTACCTGCATCACGCAATTCAATATAGCAGCAGTGCTGACTTTGAAAACTACTATAAAATAATTATTCACGAAAATCATAATTCATATAATGATACAATACTATGTTCATTGATAATAAATGACATTTGACCTTGATCATGCAACCTAAGACTTGTCAGTGATACTTGATAACCCCTATATCCACATTTTATAAACTATATCTAGTCCTGTTCATGGATAGGGTCCACTTTTTGTCAACCTAGGTGTCAAATTTTCAGACCCAATTACACATTATAATTTTTGTTTTTCTTGAAACTTTAGATTATAAACTTTCATGAAAAATGCATTCTGGACCTTAATTCCATCTGCCTTTCTGCTATATTTCATACTATACCCAATATCCTGAACTTACAGCAATATTTTTCACAAAAATGGTACTAATCCTACCAATCTTACTTTGAGTAATTAAAGCACATTATTTTTCCTACACAAGATCCAAATATGAATGTTCGTCCTTAAGATTTACCAATTTTGTAATGCAATTGTGATGGATTTTTGGTAAAAAATGTGAATGTGAGTTGCAAAAGTTTTGTTTATATATTCAAGACCAGAAGAAAAGACTCTATGTCATTGGTAAATTACCCTTCCCACAGTGATAACTCACACCGAATATCGGCTAGGTTCTTGTTTGTAAAACTACAAATTTGATGGTTTTATTGGCAGGACGTGACAGATTAATGTGAACAGAAATCTAAACTAGTAAGAAATTTTTGAACAAACTAGACAGGATTATTTTACTGATTTTATGATTGGACATGAGAAAAACTCCCCCTCTGCACAAATAACATTACCATACCTGACATTCTTTCTTTTTTTAAATGAGGGACTGTATGTATGTATGTACTGGAGTATGCAGAAAAAAGTAAAACGTTGCACAAGAATCACATATTAGATTGATAGGTGTTTTATCTAGTCTTTATTTGTATGATTTTCAATGTTTCTGTTGCCTTATAAAGATCTGACTTTGCATTTGGTATATGGCAGGACGTTACATGTGAACTGACATACATGTAGGACGTTACATGTGAACGGAAATGTCACATATTTTGCCCTTTTCCAGTTTCTTTTCCATGCATCTTTATGTACATCCATGATTAGATATTCTGTGCTTCTACCTGTTTGTAGTTTTGTTTATTCAAAACTTGCCTACCTTAATACAAACACTTAAAAATTTTCGTAACATATGTGCTCTCATCAATCACAATATTGACAGTGTGAGACACACTTTTCTTCCCCTCTAGCTGTCAGATGCAGACAGAAGCCGAGTACTTTTTGGAATCATGTTCCAAAACCTATCTCTTTCTTTTAGGGACAGTTTTATGCTCTTTATTAACTTTTTCTTTTACTAGGATTAGATTTACTTCTACTTCTAGGCATTTTCTCATCATGACCCCACTTTTTCTGACAACCTTGATCCTGATTCTCTGACAACCTAATTTCCTATTCACTTTTTGTACAGGTAGCATGATCATTCTGTAACCTTTCTTGAATTAGAATTTATCACTCTGAATGCTCATTCCATTGCAAGGTGACCAGACGTCCCATATTTCCCGGGATCGTCCCGTATTTTCCTCCTGTGTCCCGGCGTCCCGACAAACCCTTCCCGGGACGCCTATTTGTCCCGTATTTCAGAATATTGAACTAAGTATAATTAATACATAGATAAGTGAAGAATATTCATCAAATAACCAACAGATGACGAAGCAGAGATAACAATAAAATCTGTAACTGTTAACTTTTGCAAGTTCTACGGTGATTTTCTTGCTACCCAATACATTGCAAACGAACTGGCCTCCTGCCTGTGTATGGCAGGCTACTACATGTATAGCTAGGCATGTTGGATCGGAGCAGATTCTCAATGGTGCAAAAAATCTCACATGATAAACAGTTTTTCCACCAAAATAATCACAAAATCGGTAGGAAATTTGTATAATTATATTATGGATCCTCAGATTATTGATTTGTTGATGTAATCGGAAGAGAAAATTATTGAGTTTTTCATAACTAGATCTAGTTGTTTCAGTTTTCGTTTTGAGTCTTGTTGTGATCGGTGCGAACTTGTTAAGGCCACCGCACACCTTACGACTGTTCGCGATCCGATTTTGGAACAAATCGCATTTTGCTCATTTGCTAAAAATGAAAATGGAACATATCATTTTATTTGAGGTTTAAATTAATTGAAAGAATACTAACATAACCATTTTGAAAGATTGCAAGCCTTTATTTCGGAGTAAAGGCCAAATTAGTTTCAAATCGTAGCCAATCGTACGACTGCTATGACGTCATTACGACTAGACATTAAATTCGCTTTTATTCTGAGAAGGATGATAGCATAGTCACAGATTTGAACAGGTATTCGTACGATGATTTAGAACATAACACAGTAAGATATTCCAAGTCTCAATGTTAGCATCAAAGTCTACTACATTTTATTCCGAAATCGGGTCGCAGACCAATCGTAAGGTGTGCGGTCGCCTTTATGGGATGACAGATGCCTGTGTGTGATGCTGTGAAGTTTGACAATATTTTATTTTGAATTCTATTCATTTCTAAAACATTATATCATAGATTTTTGTTAAAATGATTGGATTTTTTTGTTTGCTTGAAGTTTGAACTTTTTCCTCTTTCTTTTTTTTCATTTTTCTTTCTTTTCTATCCTTCTTTCTTCATTCTTCTATCCTTCCTGCTTGCATTTTTGTTCCATCTATCTTTTTTCCAATCTTTCCTATCTTTCTTTTTCTGATCCTTTCTCTCTGTGTGTTAATTTGTCTTTCCTTCTTTTGTAAAGTTCCTTGTTTTTATTTCCTTCATTCTTTCTTTCCTTAAACTTTCCTTTGCTTCCTTCTCCGCCTTCCTCCCTTTTTTTCCTTTTGGTTCTTTCTCTCCATTTTCTTTTTTTTTTCATTCTCTCATCCCTTCATTCTTTCCTCTCTCTCTTTAATTTATCCTTTCTTTCTTTCATTCTTTATCTTATTTTTCCCTTCCAATTCTTTTCCCTTATTGTTTTTCCTCCCCTCCTGATTTCTTCTTTCTTTCATTGTTTCTTTCTTTCAAAGAATGAAGGAAACATCTTTTTATTTCCTTCATTCTTTAATTCTTTCTTCCTCTTTTTTTTTCTTACTTTCATTTTTCCTTGTCCTTTATTTTTTTTCACACATTAATTCCCTTCCTTCCTTTCTTTTTCTTTCTTTCTTTATTCTTTCCAAAGAATGACGGAAACTTTTTTTCTTTCTTTTATTCTCTTTCATCCTTCTCTTATTCTAACTTTCTTTCTTCTAATTTTTTTTCTTGTTTCCTTAATTTTCTTTACTTCATTTTCCCCTTCATTTTTCTTTCTTTCCTCTCAATTAATCTCTTTTCGTTCTCTCCTTCATTCTTTCATTCACCCTCCTTCCTTTTCTTTGTATTTTTTTTGCAAGTCTAACACTGTAGCCTTATTTGTTGATTGTTTTTTATAATATTATTATGACCTGGCTCGGTCGATCCGCTCGTGCAGCGTGCTTTGTCGATTGTCCCGTATTTCATTTTGTGAAACCTGGTCACCCTGTTTCATTGAGAAAGAAAATATGTATTTTAGACATTTCTAGTTATATGCCACCCTCACTGAACGGACCTACCACACTCAGCTAGCTAGATAACTTATAATGGGCACAAGATCTTTACTACACTCACTCACTCACACAATTACTCCAGATAGTTAGTCATTATACCGAGGTTATACCAAGGTTTTTTACCTGACTGCTAAAAAGTAAGAAAGCACGAATGCCTGTGAGCAAGCAACCAGGGGACCGACGGCTTAAGGTCCTCTCCGAGGGACCTGGTAATGAGGATAAATGCCTTACCAAAGGGCACTAGCGCACCACTTGGGAATCGAACCCGGGTCACTGGAATCCGAAACCCCCTCTCTACCGACTGAGCTATCGCGCCTCCGTCATTACTAGAACTTAGTTCAGACTGAACTTTAGTATGACTAACTAGCAGTAGAGGCGCACGGCCAATATGGGAGACTCTCTCCAATAGGGGAGACAATCTCCCACATTGGAGACTTGCTTTGCAAAAGGACAAAAGAAACAACACCAACAAAAGCATGATTTTTTCCACCCAAAATTTTGTCTCACTGAGATCAGAAGCCCACTTGTTTTGTGCGTGATTGACAACAAAAATCCTTATCAAAACAAAAGTAGACGGTGAAAAGGGGTAATTTTTCATGAGGAATCTGCTTTTCACATTTTCATTTGCCGCCATGGTAATCCTTTTGCAGCAAATGTAAACAAAGGAAATTGGTCTCCAAAACTGGAGACTGTCTCTGAAATTGGATACCCAAATTCTTTACAAAAGTCTCTGATATTGGAGATAAATTGGAGACAGTCTCCAATATTGGCCGTGCGCCTCTACTGACTAGTATAGCAACTTATAAGAAAATATCATTAACAATTTGTAATCTAGTGTCGACATTATCCTGGTTTAAGTCACCACTCCATTCAATTCATTTCGTCAGCGGCGGTGACTTCTTTCATCTCCCATTGACTTTGTAAACAACGAGCGCAGACACACTGACACACATGACTGAGGAGAAGAGAGGTGACTTATTTCAGCCTAAGCCTAAGGCCAGGCCATGCCATGATGAAGGCCCTAGTGTCTACATAATAAAAAATTCCATGGAAATTTTGCGGGTGTTGTGCCTTGTACATTCTTGTGCACGACGCCCGAGTTGGAACCTTGAGTGCAGTGGTGCCGGTATATATTGTGCCGGACTGCCGGTACTCAATCATCCGACATGGAAACGTGATAATCTCTGACCAACCAGCGTGCAAAAGAATCGCACATAACGCTGTACGCAATGCGCAACGGCCTCAATTAAAGAATTAAACATCACTAACTTGTGGAAATGAATGGCCAAACTTAATCTTCTCTATACAAGGGCAAGGTCATCCTCCTGCATTGTCATCGTCATGTTGATCGTCAAACGCAAAGATTTTAAGGCAAGACTTCTTCGACCTGAGAATTCAGAAAAGCATGAAACAGCGCTCGCAATAATCAGGATAGATTTTCCGTACCGTACCGATTCCCGATCCCAGTTCTTGTATGGTATCCTATAGATCCAGGAGCTACTGCACTGGATTCGGTCTGGATTGGCTATAATATCCGGCGGGATATCGGGCGGGATATACGGTAACTTGGCTTCGTTCTGAACTTGCTTGATTTCCTGACATATTTTTAATACATTACATTATTTTCTTTCAAACCAACATATTTTTTTTTTATGGAATGATTCAGATAACAGAATTTGAAGCCAAATCTGCCGGGGTGAGTTTGCATCGCCGCAATTATATTGCTGCTGATGCGTGCATGCCGATCGAATGATGGGATGAGGCGGAGGATGCTCATAAAGATGATGATCAGTGACGGATCCAGGTAGGGGTACATTCGGTGTGTCCCCCCCCCCCCTTGAGAGGCACATTTTCAGGGGAATATGCCATGTACAAGCAAGTGAGGACATTTTTTTTTGCTTGTCAAATTTTCCGTGTACGAAAAAGCCCCCCACTTACGGAGACCAATCAAGGGGCGTCCCCCCCCCCCGCAAAAAAAAGAGGGAGGAAGAGGGGGAAAGGAAGAAAATTAAGAAAAAGAGAGAGAGGAAGAGGGGGAAAGAAAGTAAGAAGGAAAAAAGAGGGAAGGGGAGATAGAAAGGAAAAAGAAGGGGAAAGAAGAAAAGAGAATTAAAGAAAAAAAGGGGGAAGAGAAAGAGGGGAAAAAACTAATAAATGGGTGGAAGCACCCATTTGATGTTGACCGGGGTGCCGTTTTGATGTTCGAATGATGAGGAGGAGCCAATTGATGTTCGAACTAGGGGGCGCTGAATTAATGTTCAAACTATATAGGGGCGCCAAATTGATGGTTGAACTGGGGGGGAGGGGGTGCGCAGAAATGACGTTCAAACTAGGGGGGTGCCGAATTGGTGTTCAAACTAGGGGTGCCAAATTGATGTTCGAACAAGGGGGGGGGGGCGAATTGATGTGATCGAACTAAGGGGGGTGCCGAATTGATGTTCGAATTGGGGCGCCGAATTAATGTTTGAAGTTAATAGGGCGGGTGCCACATGAATGTTCAAACTATAGGGGGGCGCCGAATTAATGTTCGAACTAGAGGTGGGGGGCGCTGAATTGATGTTCGAACTACAGTGCGTCTCAAAAACAACTATACACTTTTGAAAGGGCTACCAAACAAAAAATATGTCACTTAGGGGGGATATACATATATATATGGAAAGCCAATGAAGTCAACTTTCAGATGACACCAAAAAGTTGGAAAACTATTCATGCTTGAGTGAGCTCTACCCACTGAAACAAAGGGTATGAAAATTAGGGTGGGCAGGAATTAGCCTTTTGATTTCTGTCAGTTTTTGAGAGGCGAGTCCCTCGGAACTTGCAAACTTAAATTAATTTAAATCAAATTAATTGTCATTCATGATCGATTTAAATTGTTAGAGCAAATTTCATGAATTATCAAATTGAAATTTCATGCATGAGTAAGCGTGAATTGCAATGTTTAGTGCAGCATTTTAACTTTACGATGTGGATCTCAGCAGTGTGTTCATTGGAGTCAGGAGAATAGGGGTAAGATATGACTTCAGTGGGTGAAGTAAGCTGATGGGAAAGTGGTCAACAGAACGTTTATAGTCTCCCTCCTTTAGGTCCGTCCCCCCCCCCCCTCCTGTTGAGATTGAGACTGATTGCTATTATATGCACGCATTAAGTCCAGAGTGGACTGTCAATTTGATAATAAATTCTGAAAATTAGGTCATCAACTTTCACTTATCAATCATTCAATCAACAATTTGTTAGTAAATCAACTCAATCAATGAGATCAATCAAATATTCACCTTTTTCAATAAATTATCAATCAAACATTCAGATTTTTCAATAAATTATTTCATAAATCACCATAATTAGTCAAGTTCTTAATAATCATTCAATGGAAAAGAAAGACCCATCAACCATAAGCATGATAAGTCACGAGGCATTTAAGTTTTTAATACCATCCAGGGGAAAGAAAGGGGTGGAGGTTGTGGTGAGTACATGACATGTAATTTGTAAGAGAACACAAGAAGAATGCCCCTTTAACCCAGTCTTACCCTATCTCACCCCCTTGAATGTAAGAGGTACAATCACATCACTCTGACTCTCACAAGCACACTTGCTAAGATCCACATAATAAACTAAAAATGCTACACTAAAATTACAATTCCTGTTTACTCATGTATTACATTTCAATTTTGTTACTCATGAAATTTGCGTCAGAAACCAAAACTGATCTCAATTTCATCAGTAATTTAGCATAACACCTTACCCTTAACTTTGCAAGTTCCAAAGGACTCACCTCTAAAAAAAACCTGGAAGGCTAATTCATGCTCCCCTAGCAAAGGCTAGTCTCTCAGGAGGGGTGAAAGGGGTAGGGAGAGAGGGAGGGGGGGGGGTTAAGTGATCTGTTGACCCTTATCCCATCAACCTACTTCCCCACCTAAGTCCTATCCCTTCCATGATCACATTGCTGAGATCCAAGTGAAAAAGTTAAAAATTGTATTTCATGTTCTCTCATGCATTAATTTTAATTTAATTATTCTTGAAATTTGCTCTAAAAACCTAAATTGATAAATTCTTGATCATTGATTTATCAGAACACCCTCAACTTTGCGAGTTCCACTGGGACTCGCATCTAAAAAAACTGAAAGAAATTGAAAGGCAAATTCCTGCCCAGCCTAATT
Source organism: Lytechinus pictus (assembly GCF_037042905.1). Taxonomy (NCBI): domain Eukaryota; kingdom Metazoa; phylum Echinodermata; class Echinoidea; order Temnopleuroida; family Toxopneustidae; genus Lytechinus; species Lytechinus pictus. Next base: position 38,968,109 of record NC_087251.1, on the reverse strand, counting down.
TCCATACCCTTTGTTTAAGTGGGTAGTGCTCACTCAAGCATAAATAGTTTTCCAACTTTTTGGTGTCATCTGAAAATTGACTTTATTGGCTTTCCATATATATAGGTATTTTCCCCCATAGTTTCATATTTTTTGTTTGGTAGCCATTTCAAAAGTGTATAGTTTTTTGAGACGCACTGTATAGGGGCCGCCAAACTGATGTTCAAACTAGAGGTGCCAAATTGATGTTCGAACAAGGGGGGCGAAGTGATGTTCGAATTAGGGGGCGCCGAATCGCGAACTATGGGGTGCCAAATTGATGTTCAAACTGGGGGGGGGGGGGCGAATTTATGTTAGATCTAGAAAGCGCCAAATTGATGTTCGGACTATAGGGGGTGGGGGCGCCGAATTGATGTTCTAACAAGGGAGTGCCAAATTGATGTTCAAACTAGGGGCGCCAAATTGATGTTTGAACTAGGAGGGGGCATGAATCAAAGTTCAAACTATGGGGGGCCGAGTTGATGTTCAAACTATATAGGGGCGCCAAATTGATGTTTGAACAAGGGGGTTGCGGAAATGATGTTCGAACTAGGGGGGGGGGGCCTTAAATTGATGTTCAAACTAAAGGGACTCCAAAATGATGTTTGAATTAGGGAGGGGGGCGCCGAATTGATGTTCGAACTAGGGGGCGCCAAATTGATGTTCAAATTAGGGGCGCCGAATCTATGTTTGAATTAGGGGGCGCCACATTGATGTTCAAACTAGGGGGGCGCCGAATTGATGTTCGAAGTAGGGGTGCCGAATTAATATTTGAACTATAGGGGGCGCCATATTGATGTTTGAACTAGGGGGGCGCAAAATTTATGTTCGAACTATAGGGGGCGCCGAATCGATGTTCTTCGAACAAGGGGGCTGCCAAATTGAGTCAAACTAGGGGCGAAAAATTGATGTTTAAATTAGGAGGGGGCGCCGAATTGATATTCGAACTAGGGGGGGGGGGGCGGCCAGGCGCCGAATTGATGTTTGAACTAGGGGGCGCCGAATTGATGTTCAAACTAGGGGAGCGCCAATTTGATGTTTGACCAGAGGCGACAAATTAATGTTTTTAAGAGGGGGGAGGGCAAAGTCATTTTCGCATGGGGGCTCCTAATTCATGTTCAACTGAAGGCGCCAAATTGACCTTAAACTAAGGGGGTGCCATGCAAATTCATGTTCGACCGGGGGCCGCGCAACATTGCTCATAATGAGATACATGTCCTGCCCAAAAAGATTAAATGCAGATGAATTAAAATCCTGTTTTTACGATAATAGACAAAAACAATGTGCTCGCGTTTCAAGTCTGTTTAGCGAGATAGGTATCCTGTTCTGGATCACAAGGACTGATTATTGTATATAACTCGGTTCACCCTACGCTCTCGCAATATTTGATCATTGAGGTGCGTATCCTCTCCATAGATCCAACGTAAATAAGTCCTTAAAAAGTTAGTTTTTTCAGGTCAATATACAAAGGCGGATACAGGGGGTAAATTGGTTGCCCCCCCCCCCCCACGGCGGTGCAAAAAAGGGAAAGAAACAGAAGAAAAAATTAGAAATGGAATCGAAGCTTAAAAGAGTCCTTCTTACTGTCAGTATGTAAACAATTTCTGCTCGCGCTTCGCACTCGCACTTATTTTGATTTTTATTTAATTTTTATTGGGGGGGTCACATGCACAGTGTGTTTTTTAGTAAAGACGATTTAAATGTCATTTTTTTTAGATCGGAATATTAAAAAACTTTGGCTCGCTCTTCGCGCTTGCCTCATTTATTTTGCGAAGATATCCTTCCAAAATCTTTTTTAAACCCCAAATTCAGCTCGCGCTTAGTGCTCGCACTTCATTAGGTATATCAATCCTGTCAAAAGTGCTCAGAATATCCGCTTTTCAGGTCGTAAAGTTAAAAAATCAGATACCCATTTTCTTCATGGTTAACTAGGCCTACGCATAGAAAATCAAAATTTTCTCGCATCAGCTGTCTAGTTAGATACCCATTCAACTTTTCTGTTCATATTTAAAAAGTGCAAAAAAAATTCCAGTTTGATTTCGAAAAATCAAACTTTTTAAGTTTCTCCTACTTTGCGCTCTCGTCAATTAGTGAGATACCTCCTGTTCGAAGTTACAAAAAGTGCTAAAGATTTGCAGTTTAAAAGTCGGAAAATCAAAAATTTTCAGCTCGCGCTTCGCATGACTTTGCTCAGTTAGATACCTTCCTTTTTAATTACCACAAGAAGTACATTTCCAGTTTTCTAGTCGATGACATTTTTAATTGTTTAGCGAGATACTTATTCTGTTCGTAGTTACAAAATGTGCTAATAATTGCCAGTTTTAAAGTTGGAAAATCTAAGATTTTCAGCTCGCGCTCGCATCAGTTGTAGATACCTATTCTTTTCAAGGTTACAAAAAGTGCTAAAAAATTGCAGTTTAAAGTCGGAAAATCATAATTTCCAGGTCACGCTACGCGCTCGCAAATTTCCAGTTTTCTGGTCGTAAAATGAAAATTTGAAGCTCGCGCTTCACCCTTGCCTCAATATTGTTTGGTTAGATACTTGTGTAGATTTTTACAAAAAGATGCTTAAAGTCTATTACACTGCTCTCACTTTGCGCTCGCTTGATATGATTGGTGATATAGATTTATAAATCATTTTCATGAGTCACTGGAAACCGTCGCTTTTCAGATCAGTATATTAAAATTTTCAGCTCGCGCTCGCAATATCTTCTTCATGAGTCACTGCAAAGTGTTCCTTTTCAGATCAGTGTATTGGGGTTTTTTTATCTCGCGCTTCGCGCTTGCATTAATTACTTAGTTACATACTTATCTTGTTAATGATTATGAACAACTGTTCAGAATATTAAATCTTATATCACTATACATGAAACATAATTTTAAAAAAATAGGCCATGCTTCGCGCTCACGTTAGTTTTTATGGCTTATCTTGATATCTTGTGTGTAAATTAAAACAAACCTGGGCCCTGTTGCATAAAAGTTTATGTATTGATTTATGTCATGATTTATGTCACGATTTATGTCATACAGCATAAATCACGCTATAAAATCATGACATAAATCCATTTGAATGACATAAATTTATGTTGTGATTAAAATCAAGACATAAGCGGCGGCTTTCCGCAAGAAGTGACTTAAGGGTAATTTCACGATTATTTTTTTTTTATTATGCAATTTTTGTGTCATTGGATAGCGTATGATGTATTCTTTCAATATTTGAAAAACTAACAATCATAAATATTCCCTTATTTTTATAACCAAAACTAGGCCTAAGCTTAATAGTTAATGTGTTTACTTCGTTGAGGATAGGACATTTTCCTTAGAATAATATCATAATTTAAATATCAACGTCACGTATTTTACAAGCACCACCCCTCCCTCCCAAAATAATGCTAATAACTCTGACTTTCAGTCTAGAATCGCCCCTTTTGTGCTTAATTCAGATGTGATTAAACAAGAAGTTTGCTACACACATTGGCTGATTTCAAGTCCGGTGTTGGCGTTGATGTTGGAAGTTGGATATTCCCCCTAGCTCCAAAACATATTTTGTGTGTCGAAAATTGTGTTGCCATGGTTACAACATATTATAGGCCCCAAATTAGGTAAAAATCTATTGGTTCCAACTACTTGATTAGTTTTCAACCAATTCTCATGAAATTTTGCTCACACATTTGCCTCGAGGTAAAGATGTACAAGACATATTTTTGCATGTGTCGGAAATCGTGTTGCCATGGTAACATTATACAATATGTCCAAAATTAGGCAAAAATCTTGAGGTTCAAACTACTTCATCAGCAATTCTCATGACTTGATCACACATACATGTAGGTCTTGGGTAAAGATGGGCAATAAATATATTTTTTCCATGTGTTGGAAACTGTTGCCATGATAACGGCGTAGGGCAGGGGTATTAATCACCTTCATTGATAGTTCTAGTTTAAGTTACCCCAAAATTTTGCTTGCTCGCAGTTTTTTTAAATTTTGCCCTTTACACCATGTCTGCCCTATAAAAATTTAAATTCCTGAAGCCACCCCTTTAGACTAAAAGAAAACTCCTTTGCAGAGAACAATATTTATATCAGTCATCCCCAAACCATTAACTCCGATTGACAACTATGCATATATCCCTGTAATAATTTATTCATTATTTTTTTAATTCTATATAATTTCAGTTGTCTATTTTATAAGCGTGTCATGGAACCGTCTTGCCTGAGCAGTTTGGGCGAGGGTTACACATTTGGAAGCACAGTGGGGCAATTTCGTCAAGAAAATATTTGACATAAAATATAAATAAATAAATGAATAAATAAATAAATAAATAAATAAATAAATAAATAAATAAATAAATAAATGAATGAATGAATGAATGAATGAATGAATGAATGAATGAATAAATAAATAAATAAATAAATAAATAAATAAATAAATAAATAAATAAATAAATAAATAAATAAATAAATAAATAGGCCTAAATAAAATGTTCCTCACTTCAGAACAATGGTCTAATCCGATGGTTTGGTTTATTGTTTTTTGCTAAGAAAAAAATAAAAGAGATACGGTTTTCCTTGCCCAAAACTGGCCAAGATGGGGCGATGGGGGGGGGGGGGCACTTTAAAAAAAATGCCCACTTATTGTCCAAATTTCAAGAGGAGTGCATATGAGGGGCCACTACTCATCACAGCTTTGTGCCTAAATTGGGACACATTCATGCCACCTGTATCCCTTGATCCATGCCTCTGTCACCCATCATTTATATTTTTTTCATCTTTAAGCACCTGGCCATTTTCTTTCTATCTCTCATCAAATGTAACCAACCCCCTCCCCAAAAAATGCTTTATCATATTTTTCCATTTCATTATCTTCCACCCTCTGAGGTTGGCCCACTATCATTCTCGAAATTTATCTCTTTAATTCTCTATACATCTCTTTACCTCTGTTAATGACTTCTTCACATTTCTACTTTTTTCCTCTCCCTTCTCCCATTCTAATTCACCTCGCCTCTCTCTCTCTCTTTCTCTCATTATTCCTTATACAGTGTAATTTTTGCATATCTGGATCTTTCAAATTTTTTCATGATATTTCCTTTTCATTTCTCGCCCTTGCTAATTCAAATCTTCATCTCAATCAATTATTTTTCTAATTTGACAATTCATGGGACAACTATTGGTTTTAACTGGTATCAATTGGTTTGATATTCCAGTATGGTTAATGGGTTTTTTAAGTGGGTTATGGGAGGTCTATGGGTTTCAACTGGCATAATCTGTTCCATATTGGTTTATGGGTTTTAACTGGAATCAGCTGGTTGATATATCAGTAAGGCCTATTGGTTTTAGCTGGTATCAATTGGTTTGATATTCCAGTATGGTTAATGGGTTTCAAGTGGATATGGGAGGTCTATGGTTTCAACTGGTACATTCTGGTCCAGTTTGGTTTATGGGTGTTTACTGGAATCAACTGGTAGATATATCAGTAAGGCCTATTGGTTCTAACTGGTATCAATTGGTTAAATGATATACCAGTATGGTTAATGGGTTTAAGATGGCATTAACTGGTATATGCACCCATTGAGTTTCTATGGGTTCCAACTGGCATCAAATGGTCCAGTTTGGCTTATGGGTTTTAAACTGGAATATATTGGTAGATAAACCAGCAAGGCCTATTGGTTTTAACTGGTATTAACTGGTGTACTAATTTATACCAGTATAGTTAATTGGTTTCAACTGGAATCAACTTGTATGTTTTCAGCATGTCCAGTTGGGACAATTGGTTTCAACTGGAATATACTGGTATGATGGGAGTTTACCAGTTGTGCCAATTGGTTTCAACTGGTCCCAGTTAAATCCAGTTGAAACCAGTTAAAATTTCAACTGGTTTCAACTGTTTTTTTTTACCTGGGTTCAGAGTTTATAAAAAAATAATCCTACAATTTTCTACAAATATTAATTACTATTTCTAGTAGGGAAACGTGTGTTCTGAGGGGCAAATCATATTTTAACCCCACCCCTCTTCCTCCCGATTCATTGAAAGCAACAAAACAAAGAGATGAAGCAAAAAGAATGACATTTTGTGTAAATTTATTACTTTTAAAATAAATACACACCAAAATTTGTAAAACAATATAATCTTTTCACCTGTCCCATGTCCTTTAATCATGACTGTATAAACATGATTAAAAGAGGTACATACACATACAAAAATATTTCTTAATCAGTTGTTAACACTTAATGTATAAAATATAAGAAAAAATTATAATTCATAATTATTTTTTGCTTTTTTAAAGTAGTTTCAACTTGTCTTTTAATTTACTTGATTTATTTGGGTTCAATATACATTTAAGAAAATTCACGTACTGCTAGCTTGCTTCAATTGATTGAATTTAACTTAATTAGGCAAAGATGATTATTACTTATAAAATCATGTTGAATGTACTTATATTTTCAATTAACGCCTTATTGAAATAATGCATGAATATTCATTAGAGCAAGTCATTTTTTTTTACTGTCATAGGCCTATCTATTTGTGTTTGAAATTGTTTTGGATAAGGGTGTGCATTTTATTCTTTTGTTGAATTAAAGATTGAGCAACATTAAATTTAGCAGAAAATTTCAGATTTCTTTTTAGGTTTTCGGAAAATGCTTATATTATTCTCATTGTTTTATTTGTAAGAATGAAACGATCGCGTATAAATATCTGTCAGTACCTATACATGTACAGGTAAGTGACAATGCACAAAGTCTAATATTTGGATAAAAGATGTCTAAGATGAAAATGATGCCACTAAAAGTGGGACGATGGGGGGAGCGGACTTTTTAATCACGAAAGTCCACTCCCCCATTTGATTTTTTCAAATATTTTAGTGATTGTTTTACATTGTAACTTAATTTTCTTGAGTAAAAATGGATGCAAAGAAAAAAAAGTAAATTTTACTTAAAACTGCCAAACTCATAAATACTGGAAAAAATTTAAGTAATTTTTTGCCACAATTTTATACAGTCATTTCAACTATTTTTTTTTACAGTGTCGATTCAAATGAAATATATTATTCATATCCTAAATGAATACAATACCTAAATCAAGTGTACAACTACAAACATGACACATAATACATTAAAAAAAAACATGAATAACTATATCGCATTTGTATGCTTAATAAATATTTCCATTTAAATGAGAAAGATTTCTGTAAGATTTCATGAAGAGGAACTCACAGTGATGTAATTTATTCTTATTCTCCTTTTCTCCTCTTCCACCCCTCCTCTTCTATTTCTTCATAATCTTCTTCTCCTCTTCCTTCTTTGTCGCCTTCTTTTCTACTTATTGTTCCTTTGTATTATGACTTATCATCATTATCATTATAATAATTTTATGATAAAAATCATAAAAAGGTATCCACAATATCAATATAATGATTATTATCTTTGAAAAATGAAAATGAGTACTTTTGTTAATTTTACAAAGCGTTTAGAGAATACTTAAGTCAGTGAACAGTCATCATGGTCATATAGTTCCCTTGCCAGGTGCAACCAGGTCCATGGCGTCACGTCTTCAAAAGTCTTGACTCTTGAACAATCTGAAATAAGAAGAATCAGTGCAAACCACGTTAGCAGCTCAACTTGATAATAGCAGAGTGTTCACATTCATGTACAGTATGTATGATTTATGGAAGAGCCTTATGATGTTGCAATCACGGGCTTAAATTAAAAAAAAGATAGAATGTGAAATTAAAACAAGTGGAATGCCTCTGGCTGTCTCACCTGCATCACGCGATTCAATATAGCAGCAGTGCTGATTTTAAAAACTACTATAACTCGCACAAGATGTTCAGTGATACTTGGTTACTCTTATTTCCACGTTTTATGAACTAAACCCATACACTTATAGAGATATGATGGCAATTCAACAAATACCCCAAACGTGGCCAAAGTTCTTTGACCTTACATGACCTTTGACCTTGATCATGTGACCTGAAACTTGCACAGGATGTTCAGTAATACTTGATTACTATTATGTCCAAGTTTCATGAATCAGATCCATAAACTTTCAAAGTTATGATGGTAATTCAACAGATACCCCCAATTCGGCCAAAGTTCATTGACCCTAAATGACCTTTGACCTTGGTCATGTGACGTGAAACTCATGCAGTATGTTCAGTGATACTTGATTAACCTTATGTATAAGTTTCATGAACTAGGTCTATATATTTTCTAAGTTATGATGACATTTCAAAAACTTAACCTTAGGTTAAGATTTTGATGTTGATTCCCCCAACATGGTCTAAGTTCATTGACCCTAAATGACCTTTGACCTTGATCCTGTGACCTGAAACTTGCACAGGATGTTCAGTAATACTTGATTAACCTTATGGCCAAGTTTCATGAACTAGGTCTATATACTTTCTAAGTTATGCTGTCATTTCAAAAACTTAACCTCAGGTTAAGATTTGGTGTTGCCGCCGCCGCCGTCGGAAAAGCGGCGCCTATAGTCTCACTCTGCAATGCAGGTGAGACAAAAAATGGGTTAATAGTCTCCGAATATTATTTTTGATACCCGTATATTGAAGTCAGAAAATATATTTCATTTCAATCATATCATTGGAGAAAATGTTCATGTGTGGTGTAAGGAGGGCAAGGGTGCAGGGTAGGCGACTCACCTCTAGTAGTGGGGGAAATAAGAGAACTTTAGAAGAGGGGAAGAACAAGAAATGGGGGGAAAATACATGAACACAAAATTGAGGTCAAGGTCATGTTTATGTTACCAACTTACCACCTATCTCTACTACTACTATTTTATTCTTAAATGCACTTATATTGTGTTTATGCTTGTAAGCTCACATTGTTAGTCTCTTTGTTGATATTCTAATAAGAAATAAAATCAACTGAATCTGAATCTCTTGCAAAAGTTAAGTGGAAAATAATTGTTACAATAGTATGGATCCAATAGTCTACCTAGATTTTGTTTTCATTTTGACGAGTTACATTGTTCTTGCTCTTACATATTTTTGAGAATGCATTCCATAATTATATTGTCATTGATTGAAATATTAAGAGGGCTCAGATGTCAATTCAAACTTGACATTCTATAAAAATTCATGAGATTGATATTATCCATTTTTGTGAGTAAATTTAAGATGAATTTATTACAAGATGTGGATGAATTAAATAGATATAACAGTACATCACATTTACAACCGCTCTTAAGAGTAAAATAAATAAAACAAGTGGAATGCCTCTGGCCGTCTCACCTGCATCACGCGATTCAATATAGCAGCAGTGCTGATTTTGAAAATTACTATAACTCGCACAAGATGTTTAGTGATACTTGGTTACTCTTATTTCCACGTTTTATGAACTAAACCCATACACTTATAGAGATATGATGGTAATTCAACAAATACCCCCAACGTGGCCAAAGTTCATTGACCTTACATGACCTTTGATCTTGATCATGTGACCTGAAACTCGCACAGGATGTTCAGTGATACTTTATTAGTCTTGTGTCCAAGTTTTATGAACTAGACCAACACACTTTCAAAGTTATGGCAGTAATTCAACAAATACCCCAATTTGACCAAAGTTCATTGACCCTAAATGACCTTTGACCTTGATCATGTGACCTGAAACTTGCACAGGATGTTCAATAATACTTGATTACTATTATGTCCAAGTTTCATGAATCAGATCCATAAACTTTTAAAGTTATGATGGTAATTCAACAGATACCCCCAATTCAGCCAAAGTTCATTGACCCTAAATGACCTTTGACCTTGGTCATGTGACATGAAACTCAGGCAGGATGTTTAATAATACTCGATTAACATTATGGCCAAGTTTCATGAACTAGGTCCATATACTTTCTAAGTTATGCTGTCATTTCAAAAACTTAAACTCAGGTAAGATTTGGTGTTGACGCCGCCGCCGCCGTCGGAAAAGCGGCGCCTATAGTCTCACTCTGCTATGCAGGTGAGACAAAAATAAATATTACCCTACAGTATACTTGTATTTACAAGTAGAATGTTCAATAAATACAACTTTATATACAAACTCACCTTCATACTAGAAGCTTGACCCCCTTATCCAAAGAGAGATTTCTTGTTCAATGGCACACAGTGGCAGAGTGTCTGGACTTCCATCTCCTTCCAGTTGCTGTCCCCCTCTTTCTTTCTACCTCTTCTCACCGTTTGTGTGGTTCACCTGTTAGAAAAGTGAATACCAAATTTTTCCATAGTAACAGTAGTAGTAGTAGTATTTATTTCCGTATTAAAAAGCACAATTATATACAATAAAATACGGTGGATAGCCCACATTCAGCGTGACTGGCACAGTAGCGCTGGTCTTCCGTGGGGTCCATAACATATAACATTAACGTATAATTTAGATACAATAAACCACATTAGAATAACAGATGTACAGAAGATAAATGAAAATGTGAATATCAACAGTAAACATATTTAGATAAAAAAAAAAAAAAAAAAAAAAAAGATGAGAATGAATTCATATGTACATTTTGTATCAACAACAACAACTGAAGTCCCTTCTTTAAAAAATATTGTTATCATTACAGATTTTGTCAAATATATTTGACAGGGGTGTTGGACTTTTGGGGTCCCACGAGCCTAATTACATCAGGAGGGCTAAAGATATTCGTTCGACCCAACCCATTCGAAATTTTTCAATTTGATATTGCTGATTGACAAAAATGTATGAATATGATTCAAAATCTAACACTGATTCTAGAAATGGTAACTACTGAACTTCCTTTGCCCAAATTGGGAAGATATATCAATGATTTGGCACTATTTTTTGACTGCCGGAAGAATTGGGGCTATTTTACTGTTTCAGTTGATGAATTTGATCCCATCATAGTTATCTTCATAAATGGCGATTTATTTTTAAAATGAGCTGGCTATGATACCCTTCTCTGGTCAGATATGGAATGTCAGATATATATCCTATCCAAAGGTAGTAAACATTCGACCCTCTAATTTCACATTTATTTTTTATGAATTTTTGTTAAGTGCCATTTTAACACACAAGTCTATGGGGAATGTTTTACGCGCGTGAGACCTATAAGTAATACAGGCGAATTCCCTATAGTGGATAAAATACCTGCCAAAACTCCTCAGAAGCAAACAATTTCTAACTGATATCAATATGTTTAGTCATCAAGTGGTGCAAAAAATGGATTTAATGGCTTAGCAAGGCTATATCAGGTAAAGTTAGTAGGTATGTGTATGTAAGCCTAGGAATGCATATAGACTGGTCAATGAGAGTCTAGGCCTCTTTATGTTCTGATTCATCATTGGTTTGTGCTAGTGTATGATCACCTACTTAATGTTAGACCTATACAAATTGCTCATGTTAAAATTGTTTTTTGGAATGGGGTAGAGAGCTAGAGATAGAACTTTCTGAACTTTACTGAAGAGAACTAGAGTGGTACCTTCAAGAAGGTATTTAGAAAAAGGCACAGAGTAAGGTAAGGTATCTAATAGTGCTCAACTAAGGAGGGAGGGGGGGGGGGGTGGCTGTGTGATCCAATCTTAGGCTAGCCCCCCCCTTCTTTATAAGCCATGACATCTATAAAATTATATTTCTTTCTCTCTCCTCTTTCTATCTATTTGTGTATCTCTTTCTTCTTACATCTAATAGGCAATAGCCCTAGGAAGATTTTTGATATAATAGTTCAAATGCAAATGTACTAAAGTAATATAATATGTTCTCATTCTTTTATTGTTTCCTCATTCAATCTCATGTATATCTGGTAATTGTGTTTTGGGCAGTTCTGGTATCCTGATATCTACACCAAATTTACATACACCTTTATATTACAATTGATAGGGACCTATATTGTCATTGCATTCACTGTTGGGCTATATGCAGGAAGGATATGTATACATCCATGTAGTGAATATAACATGTATGAGTAGCACATTAAAATGGGTCATTGCATAGAAAATAAGCATTTTCAACGCATTTCTTTGTGCTAGTGTAAGTGTACAGATATAAAAGAATAGCAAAGAAGCTATTAAAAAAAATTAAATTCATAGGTCATATAATATAGGTCCCACGAGCCTAATTACATCAGGAGGGCTAAAGATATTCGTACGACCCAACCCATTCGAAATTGTTCAATTTGGTATTGCTGATTGACAAAAATGTATGAATATGATTCAAAATCTAACACTGATTCTAGAAATGGTAACTACTGAACTTCCTTTGCCCAAATTGGGAAGATATATCAATGATTTGGCACTATTTTTTGACTGGCGGAAGAATTGGGGCTATTTTACTGTTTCAGTTGATGAATTTGATCCCATCATAGTTATCTTCATAAATGGCGATTTATTTTTAAAATGAGCTGGCTACGATACCCTTCTCTGGTCAGATATGGAATGTCAGATATATATCCTATCCAAAGGTAGTAAACATTCGACCCTCTAATTTCACATTTATTTTTTATGAATTTTTGTTAAGTGCCATTTTAACACACAAGTCTATGGGGAATGTTTTACGTGCGTGAGACCTTGGTACAGTTTCACTGGCTATTATAAGAACTGTGTAAAAATGAATTCTATCCATGAGTGCATTGTGAATGAGGTCTAGTCATTCAACCTTGAAATGGTTTGATGAACACACTAAGAATCAGGGTTCAAATTTGAGCCTTAGGGGTTGGTACAGTAAGGGGTGCTAGAGAGAGCAATGCTCATTTGTGCACCTTCATGGGTGTAACATAAGCTACATTAAGCACCATATAGGGTGCAGATTTGAACCATGTAATGAAAGTTAATTTGTTTTTGAACATTTTTAATGTTTAAGTATTATACACCTTAAAAGGTAAAATGTTGCCCCTTTTATTGTGCAAACGAACATTTCTGGGTGCAAACAATAATAAGGACAATTTCACCTTTTATCACTTAGGGTGCAATATTACAAGGAGAGTACAAGTGTTTCATTTAGGCTTCAAATTTTTTAACTTAGAAAAATATGTTAGAAAAATGATTTACAAACGCAATATATGAATACTTCAAATAATGATACATGTAGCATCCTAACCGATTATTACAGCGAGAATCAAGAAGATCCTGGGAGTTTGAATTTTCGACCCCCTCACCCCACCCGCGACATGGAAAATTGGCCAAATTGGCCAAAATTGAGCCAATAATTTTTGTTTAATATAGCCCCCGAAACCCCCACCCCCTCCAAATCAGCAGTCTTTGCTCCCTGGGATGTTTTAACCGATTATTACAGCGAGAATCAAGAAGATCCAGTGCCATTTGATGTTATTTGTATTGTGACCTTTGTTGTATTAATATATTAGTTTAATATTCAACTCGTTATGATACATTGGTGTCTATATTTATTAGAGTCTTACACCAACGGAGGTCTAACCCTTTTATTTAATAGTGAGCTAGTTACAAATCATCATGATTTTGTTATTCAGATTATATTGTAAAAGAGTAGAGAAAAGTAAAAGGCAGTTACACCAGTATGTTGTATTAGTATTATGATGATTCGATGTTGCAACCGCAAATTGTAAGCGCGCCATCTAGTGTTGGTCTCTTGGCCATGGTCATTAAAGACAGTCACACTTAACCTCAAAGTTGTCTAGTTTATTTACTTACGTCTTATATTATTAACCCTTGGCGCAGGGAGTTTGAATTTTCGACCCCCTCGCCCCACCCGCAACATGGAAAATTGGCCAAAATTGGCGAAAATTGAGCAAAATAATTTTTGTTTAATATTGCCCCCGAAACCCCCCCCAAAATCAGCCGTCTTCGCTCCCTGGGATGTTTTAGCATCCTAACCGATTATTACAGCGAGAATCAAGAGGATCCAGGGAGTTTGAATTTTTGACCCCCTCGCCCCACCCGCGACATGGAAAATTGGACAAAATTGGCCAAAATTGAGCAAAATAATATTTGTTCAATATTTCCCCCGAAACCCCCCCCCCCCGAATCAGCCGTCTTCGCTTCCCTGGGATGTTTTAGCATCCTAACCGATTATTACAGCGAGAATCAAGAGGATCAAGGGAGTTTGAATTTTCGACCCCTCGCCCGACCCGCGACATGGAAAATTGGGCAAAATTGGGCAAAATTGAGCAAAATAATATTTGTTCAATATTTCCCCCGAAACCCCCCCAAATCAGCCGTCTTCGCTCCCTGGGATGTTTTAGCATCCTAACCGATTATTGCAGCGAGAATCAAGAGGATCCAGGGAGTTTGAATTTTCGACCCCATTGCCCCACCCGCGACATGGAAAATTGGGCAAAATTGGCCAAAATTGAGCAAAATAATATTTGTTCAATATTTCCCCCGAAACCCCCCCAAATCAGCTGTCTTCGCTCCCTGGAATGTTTAAGCATCCTAACCGATTATTACAGCGAGAATCAAGAAGATCCAGGGACTTTGAATTTTCGACCCCCTCGCCCCAACCGCGACATGGAAAATTGGGCAAAATTGAGCAAAATAATATTTGTTCAATATTTCCCCCGAAACCCCCCCAAATCAGCCGTCTTTGCTCCCTGGGATGTTTTAGCATCCTAACCGATTATTACAGCGAGAATCAAGAGGATCCAGGGACTTTGAATTTTCGACCCCCTCGCCCCAACCGCGACATGGAAAATTTGGCAAAATTGAGCAAAATAATATTTGTTCAATATTTCCCCCGAAACCCCCCCCAAATCAGCCGTCTTTGCTCCCTGGGATGTTTTAGCATCCTAACCGACGATTATTACAGCGAGAATCAAGAGGATCCAGGGAGTTTGAATTTTCGACCCCCTCGCCCCACCCGCGACATGGAAAATTTGACAAAATTGGCCAAAATTGAGCAAAATAATATTTGTTCAATATTTCCCCCGAAACCCCCCCAAATCAGCCGTCTTTGCTCCCTGGGATGTTTTAGCATCCTAACCGATTATTACAGCGAGAATCAAGAGGATCCAGGGAGTTTGAATTTTCGACCCCCTCGCCCCACCCGCGACATGGAAAATTGGGCAAAATTGGCCAAAATTGAGCAAAATAATATTTGTTCAATATTTCCCCCGAAACCCCCCTAAATCAGCCGTCTTCGCTCCCTGGGATGTTTTAGCATCCTAACCGATTATTACAGCAAGAATCAAGAGGATCCAGGGAGTTTGAATTTTCGACCCCCTCGCCCCACCCGCGACATGGAAAATTGGGCAAAATTGGCCAAAATTGAGCAAAATAATATTTGTTCAATATTTCCCCCGAAATCCCCCCAAATCAGCCGTCTTTGCTCCCTGGGATGTTTTAGCATCCTAATCGATTATTACAGCGAGAATCAAGAGGTTCCAGGGAGTTTTAATTTTCGACCCCCTCGCCCCACCCGCGACATGGAAAATTGGGAAAATTTGCCAAAATTGAGCAAAATAATATTTGTTCAATATTTCCCCTGAAACCCCCCCAAATCAGCCGTCTTTGCTCCTTAGGATGTTTTAGCATCCTAACCGATTATTACAGCGAGAATCAAGAGGATCCAGGGAGTTTGAATTTTCGACCCCATTGCCCCACCCGCGACGTGGAAAATTCGGCAAAATTGGCCAAAATTGAGCAAAATAATATTTGTTCAATATTTCCCCCGAAACCCCCCCAAATCAGCTGTCTTCGCTCCCTGGAATGTTTTAGAATCCTAACCGATTATTACAGCGAGAATCAAGAAGATCCAGGGACTTTGAATTTTCGACCCCCTCGCCCCAACCGCGACATGGAAAATTGGGCAAAATTGGTAAAAATTGAGCAAAATAATATTTGTTCAATATTTCCCCCAAAACCCCCCCAAATCAGCCGTCTTTGCTCCCTGGGATGTTTTAGCATCCTAACCGATTATTACAGCGAGAATCAAGAGGATCCAGGGAGTTTGAATTTTCGACCCCCTCGCCCCACCCGCGACATGGAAAATTTGACAAAATTGGCCAAAATTGAGCAAAATAATATTTGTTCAATATTTCCCCCGAAACCCCGAGGGGGTCACTGTAATAATCGGTTAGGATGCTAAAGCATCCCAGGGAGCAAAGACGGCTGATTTGGGGGTGAGAATCAAGAGGATCCAGGGAGTTTGAATTTTCGACCCCCTCGCCCCAACCGCGACATGGAAAATTGGGCAAAATTTGCCAAAATTGAGCAAAATAATATTTGTTCAATATTTCCCCTGAAACCCCCCCAAATCAGCCGTCTTCACTCCTTAGGATGTTTTAGCATCCTAACCGATTATTACAGCGAGAATCAAGAGGATCCAGGGAGTTTGAATTTTCGACCCCATTGCCCCACCCGCGACATGGAAAATTCGGCAAAATTGGCCAAAATTGAGCAAAATAATATTTGTTCAATATTTCCCCCGAAACCCCCCCAAATCAGCTGTCTTCGCTCCCTGGAATGTTTTAGCATCCTAACCGATTATTACAGCGAGAATCAAGAAGATCCAGGGACTTTGAATTTTCGACCCCCTCGCCCCAACCGCGACATGGAAAATTGGGCAAAATTGAGCAAAATAATATTTGTTCAATATTTCCCCCGAAACCCCCCCAAATCAGCCGTCTTTGCTCCCTGGGATGTTTTAGCATCCGAACCGATTATTACAGCGAGAATCAAGAGGATCCAGGGAGTTTGAATTTTCGACCCCCTCGCCCCACCCGCGACATGGAAAATTTGACAAAATTGGCCAAAATTGAGCAAAATAATATTTGTTCAATATTTCCCCCGAAACCCCCCCAAATCAGCCGTCTTTGCTCCCTGGGATGTTTTAGCATCCTAACCGATTATTACAGCGAGAATCAAGAAGATCCAGGGAGTTTGAATTTTCGACCCCCTCGCCCCAACCGCGACATGGAAAATTGGGCAAAATTGGCCAAAATTGACCAAAATAATATTTGTTCAATATTTCCCCCGAAACCCCCCTAAATCAGCCGTCTTCGCTCCCTGGGATGTTTTAGCATCCTAACCGATTATTACAGCAAGAATCAAGAGGATCCAGGGAGTTTGAATTTTCGACCCCCTCGCCCCACCCGCGACATGGAAAATTGGGCAAAATTGGCCAAAATTGAGCAAAATAATATTTGTTCAATATTTCACCCGAAACCCCCCTAAATCAGCCGTCTTCGCTCCCTGGGATGTTTTAGCATCCTAACCGATTATTACAGCAAGAATCAAGAGGATCCAGGGAGTTTGAATTTTCGACCCCCTCGCCCCACCCGCGACATGGAAAATTGGGCAAAATTGGCCAAAATTGAGCAAAATAATATTTGTTCAATATTTCCCCCGAAACCCCCCCAAATCAGCCGTCTTTGCTCCCTGGGATGTTTTAGCATCCTAACCGATTATTACAGCGAGAATCAAGAGGATCCAGGGAGTTTGAATTTTCGACCCCCTCGCCCCACCGCGACATGGAAAATTGGGCAAAATTGAGCAAAATAATATTTGTTCAATATTTTCCCCGAAACCCCCCAAAATCAGCCGTCTTCGCTCCCTGGGATGTTTTAGCATCCTAAGTGATTATTACAGCGAGAATCAAGAGGATCCAGGGAGTTTTAATTTTCGACCCCCTCGCCCCACCCGCGACATGGAAAATTGGGAAAATTTGCCAAAATTGAGCAAAATAATATTTGTTCAATATTTCCCCTGAAACCCCCCAAAATCAGCCGTCTTCGCTCCTTAGGATGTTTTAGCATCCTAACCGATTATTACAGCGAGAATCAAGAGGATCCAGGGAGTTTGAATTTTCGACCCCATTGCCCCACCCGCGACATGGAAAATTCGGCAAAATTGGCCAAAATTGAGCAAAATAATATTTGTTCAATATTTCCCCCGAAACCCCCCCAAATCAGCTGTCTTCGCTCCCTGGAATGTTTTAGCATCCTAACCGATTATTACAGCGAGAATCAAGAAGATCCAGGGACTTTGAATTTTCGACCCCCTCGCCCCAACCGCGACATGGAAAATTTGGCAAAATTGAGCAAAATAATATTTGTTCAATATTTCCCCCGAAACCCCCCCAAATCAGCCGTCTTTGCTCCCTGGGATGTTTTAGCATCCTAACCGATTATTACAGCGAGAATCAAGAGGATCCAGGGAGTTTGAATTTTCGACCCCCTCGCCCCACCCGCGACATGGAAAATTTGACAAAATTGGCCAAAATTGAGCAAAATAATATTTGTTCAATATTTCCCCCGAAACCCCCCCAAATCAGCCGTCTTTGCTCCCTGGGATGTTTTAGCATCCTAACCGATTATTACAGCGAGAATCAAGAGGATCCAGGGAGTTTGAATTTTCGACCCCCTCGCCCCACCCGCGACATGGAAAATTTGACAAAATTGGCCAAAATTGAGCAAAATAATATTTGTTCAATATTTCCCCCGAAACCCCCCCAAATCAGCCGTCTTTGCTCCCTGGGATGTTTTAGCATCCTAACCGATTATTACAGCGAGAATCAAGAGGATCCAGGGAGTTTGAATTTTCGACCCCCTCGCCCCACCCGCGACATGGAAAATTGGGCAAAATTGGCCAAAATTGAGCAAAATAATATTTGTTCAATATTTCCCCCGAAACCCCCCTAAATCAGCCGTCTTCGCTCCCTGGGATGTTTTAGCATCCTAACCGATTATTACAGCAAGAATCAAGAGGATCCAGGGAGTTTGAATTTTCGACCCCCTCGCCCCACCCGCGACATGGAAAATTGGGCAAAATTGGCCAAAATTGAGCAAAATAATATTTGTTCAATATTTCCCCCGAAATCCCCCCAAATCAGCCGTCTTTGCTCCCTGGGATGTTTTAGCATCCTAATCGATTATTACAGCGAGAATCAAGAGGTTCCAGGGAGTTTTAATTTTCGACCCCCTCGCCCCACCCGCGACATGGAAAATTGGGAAAATTTGCCAAAATTGAGCAAAATAATATTTGTTCAATATTTCCCCTGAAACCCCCCCAAATCAGCCGTCTTTGCTCCTTAGGATGTTTTAGCATCCTAACCGATTATTACAGCGAGAATCAAGAGGATCCAGGGAGTTTGAATTTTCGACCCCATTGCCCCACCCGCGACGTGGAAAATTCGGCAAAATTGGCCAAAATTGAGCAAAATAATATTTGTTCAATATTTCCCCAGAAACCCCCCCAAATCAGCTGTCTTCGCTCCCTGGAATGTTTTAGAATCCTAACCGATTATTACAGCGAGAATCAAGAAGATCCAGGGACTTTGAATTTTCGACCCCCTCGCCCCAACCGCGACATGGAAAATTGGGCAAAATTGGTAAAAATTGAGCAAAATAATATTTGTTCAATATTTCCCCCGAAACCCCCCCAAATCAGCCGTCTTTGCTCCCTGGGATGTTTTAGCATCCTAACCGATTATTACAGCGAGAATCAAGAGGATCCAGGGAGTTTGAATTTTCGACCCCCTCGCCCCACCCGCGACATGGAAAATTTGACAAAATTGGCCAAAATTGAGCAAAATAATATTTGTTCAATATTTCCCCCGAAACCCCCCCAAATCAGCCGTCTTTGCTCCCTGGGATGTTTTAGCATCCTAACCGATTATTACAGCGAGAATCAAGAGGATCCAGGGAGTTTGAATTTTCGACCCCCTCGCCCCACCCGCGACATGAAAAATTGGGCAAAATTGGCAAAAATTGACCAAAATAATATTTGTTCAATATTTCCCCCGAAACCCCCCTAAATCAGCAGTCTTCGCTCCCTGGGATGTTTTAGCATCCTAACCGATTATTACAGCAAGAATCAAGAGGATCCAGGGAGTTTGAATTATGACCCCCTCGCCCCACCCGCGACATGGAAAATTGGGCAAAATTGGCCAAAATTGAGCAAAATAATATTTGTTCAATATTTCCCCCGAAACCCCCCCAAATCAGCCGTCTTCGCTCCCTGGGATGTTTTAGCATCCTAATCGATTATTACAGCGAGAATCAAGAGGATCCAGGGAGTTTTAATTTTCGACCCCCTCGCCCCACCCGCGACATGGAAAATTGGGAAAATTTGCCAAAATTGAGCAAAATAATATTTGTTCAATATTTCCCCTGAAACCCCCCCAAAATCAGCCGTCTTCGCTCCTTAGGATGTTTTAGCATCCTAACCGATTATTACAGCGAGAATCAAGAGGATCCAGGGAGTTTGAATTTTCGACCCCATTGCCCCACCCGCGACATGGAAAATTCGGCAAAATTGGCCAAAATTGAGCAAAATAATATTTGTTCAATATTTCCCCCGAAACCCCCCCAAATCAGCTGTCTTCGCTCCCTGGAATGTTTTAGCATCCTAACCGATTATTACAGCGAGAATCAAGAAGATCCAGGGACTTTGAATTTTCGACCCCCTCGCCCCAACCGCGACATGGAAAATTTGGCAAAATTGAGCAAAATAATATTTGTTCAATATTTCCCCCGAAACCCCCCCAAATCAGCCGTCTTTGCTCCCTGGGATGTTTTAGCATCCTAACCGATTATTACAGCGAGAATCAAGAGGATCCAGGGAGTTTGAATTTTCGACCCCCTCGCCCCACCCGCGACATGGAAAATTTGACAAAATTGGCCAAAATTGAGCAAAATAATATTTGTTCAATATTTCCCCCGAAACCCCCCCAAATCAGCCGTCTTTGCTCCCTGGGATGTTTTAGCATCCTAACCGATTATTACAGCGAGAATCAAGAGGATCCAGGGAGTTTGAATTTTCGACCCCCTCGCCCCACCCGCGACATGGAAAATTTGACAAAATTGGCCAAAATTGAGCAAAATAATATTTGTTCAATATTTCCCCCGAAACCCCCCCAAATCAGCCGTCTTTGCTCCCTGGGATGTTTTAGCATCCTAACCGATTATTACAGCGAGAATCAAGAGGATCCAGGGAGTTTGAATTTTCGACCCCCTCGCCCCACCCGCGACATGGAAAATTGGGCAAAATTGGCCAAAATTGAGCAAAATAATATTTGTTCAATATTTCCCCCGAAACCCCCCTAAATCAGCCGTCTTCGCTCCCTGGGATGTTTTAGCATCCTAACCGATTATTACAGCAAGAATCAAGAGGATCCAGGGAGTTTGAATTTTCGACCCCCTCGCCCCACCCGCGACATGGAAAATTGGGCAAAATTGGCCAAAATTGAGCAAAATAATATTTGTTCAATATTTCCCCCGAAATCCCCCCAAATCAGCCGTCTTTGCTCCCTGGGATGTTTTAGCATCCTAATCGATTATTACAGCGAGAATCAAGAGGTTCCAGGGAGTTTTAATTTTCGACCCCCTCGCCCCACCCGCGACATGGAAAATTGGGAAAATTTGCCAAAATTGAGCAAAATAATATTTGTTCAATATTTCCCCTGAAACCCCCCCAAATCAGCCGTCTTTGCTCCTTAGGATGTTTTAGCATCCTAACCGATTATTACAGCGAGAATCAAGAGGATCCAGGGAGTTTGAATTTTCGACCCCATTGCCCCACCCGCGACGTGGAAAATTCGGCAAAATTGGCCAAAATTGAGCAAAATAATATTTGTTCAATATTTCCCCCGAAACCCCCCCAAATCAGCTGTCTTCGCTCCCTGGAATGTTTTAGAATCCTAACCGATTATTACAGCGAGAATCAAGAAGATCCAGGGACTTTGAATTTTCGACCCCCTCGCCCCAACCGCGACATGGAAAATTGGGCAAAATTGGTAAAAATTGAGCAAAATAATATTTGTTCAATATTTCCCCCGAAACCCCCCCAAATCAGCCGTCTTTGCTCCCTGGGATGTTTTAGCATCCTAACCGATTATTACAGCGAGAATCAAGAGGATCCAGGGAGTTTGAATTTTCGACCCCCTCGCCCCACCCGCGACATGGAAAATTTGACAAAATTGGCCAAAATTGAGCAAAATAATATTTGTTCAATATTTCCCCCGAAACCCCCCCAAATCAGCCGTCTTTGCTCCCTGGGATGTTTTAGCATCCTAACCGATTATTACAGCGAGAATCAAGAGGATCCAGGGAGTTTGAATTTTCGACCCCATTGCCCCACCCGCGACGTGGAAAATTCGGCAAAATTGGCCAAAATTGAGCAAAATAATATTTGTTCAATATTTCCCCCGAAACCCCCCCAAATCAGCCGTCTTTGCTCCCTGGGATGTTTTAGCATCCTAACCGATTATTACAGCGAGAATCAAGAGGATCCAGGGAGTTTGAATTTTCGACCCCCTCGCCCCACCCGCGACATGAAAAATTGGGCAAAATTGGCAAAAATTGACCAAAATAATATTTGTTCAATATTTCCCCCGAAACCCCCCTAAATCAGCAGTCTTCGCTCCCTGGGATGTTTTAGCATCCTAACCGATTATTACAGCAAGAATCAAGAGGATCCAGGGAGTTTGAATTATGACCCCCTCGCCCCACCCGCGACATGGAAAATTGGGCAAAATTGGCCAAAATTGAGCAAAATAATATTTGTTCAATATTTCCCCCGAAACCCCCCCAAATCAGCCGTCTTCGCTCCCTGGGATGTTTTAGCATCCTAATCGATTATTACAGCGAGAATCAAGAGGATCCAGGGAGTTTGAATTTTCGACCCCCTCGCCCCACCCGCGACATGGAAAATTGGGCAAAATTGGCCAAAATTGAGCAAAATAATATTTGTTCAATATTTCCCCCGAAACCCCCCCAAATCAGCTGTCTTCGCTCCCTGGAATGTTTTAGCATCCTAACCGATTATTACAGCGAGAATCAAGAAGATCCAGGGACTTTGAATTTTCGACCCGCTCGCCCCAACCGCGACATGGAAAATTGGGCAAAATTGAGCAAAATAATATTTGTTCAATATTTCCCCCGAAACCCCCCCAAATCAGCCGTCTTTGCTCCCTGGGATGTTTTAGCATCCTAACCGATTATTACAGCGAGAATCAAGAGGATCCAGGGAGTTTGAATTTTCGACCCCCTCGCCCCACCCGCGACATGGAAAATTGGGCAAAATTGGCCAAAATTGAGCAAAATAATATTTGTTCAATATTTCCCCCGAAACCCCCCCAAATCAGCTGTCTTCGCTCCCTGGAATGTTTAAGCATCCTAACCGATTATTACAGCGAGAATCAAGAAGATCCAGGGACTTTGAATTTTCGACCCCCTCGCCCCAACCGCGACATGGAAAATTGGGCAAAATTGAGCAAAATAATATTTGTTCAATATTTCCCCCGAAACCCCCCCAAATCAGCCGTCTTTGCTCCCTGGGATGTTTTAGCATCCTAACCGATTATTACAGCGAGAATCAAGAGGATCCAGGGACTTTGAATTTTCGACCCCCTCGCCCCAACCGCGACATGGAAAATTTGGCAAAATTGAGCAAAATAATATTTGTTCAATATTTCCCCCGAAACCCCCCCCAAATCAGCCGTCTTTGCTCCCTGGGATGTTTTAGCATCCTAACCGACGATTATTACAGCGAGAATCAAGAGGATCCAGGGAGTTTGAATTTTCGACCCCCTCGCCCCACCCGCGACATGGAAAATTTGACAAAATTGGCCAAAATTGAGCAAAATAATATTTGTTCAATATTTCCCCCGAAACCCCCCCAAATCAGCCGTCTTTGCTCCCTGGGATGTTTTAGCATCCTAACCGATTATTACAGCGAGAATCAAGAGGATCCAGGGAGTTTGAATTTTCGACCCCCTCGCCCCACCCGCGACATGGAAAATTGGGCAAAATTGGCCAAAATTGAGCAAAATAATATTTGTTCAATATTTCCCCCGAAACCCCCCTAAATCAGCCGTCTTCGCTCCCTGGGATGTTTTAGCATCCTAACCGATTATTACAGCAAGAATCAAGAGGATCCAGGGAGTTTGAATTTTCGACCCCCTCGCCCCACCCGCGACATGGAAAATTGGGCAAAATTGGCCAAAATTGAGCAAAATAATATTTGTTCAATATTTCCCCCGAAATCCCCCCAAATCAGCCGTCTTTGCTCCCTGGGATGTTTTAGCATCCTAATCGATTATTACAGCGAGAATCAAGAGGTTCCAGGGAGTTTTAATTTTCGACCCCCTCGCCCCACCCGCGACATGGAAAATTGGGAAAATTTGCCAAAATTGAGCAAAATAATATTTGTTCAATATTTCCCCTGAAACCCCCCCAAATCAGCCGTCTTTGCTCCTTAGGATGTTTTAGCATCCTAACCGATTATTACAGCGAGAATCAAGAGGATCCAGGGAGTTTGAATTTTCGACCCCATTGCCCCACCCGCGACGTGGAAAATTCGGCAAAATTGGCCAAAATTGAGCAAAATAATATTTGTTCAATATTTCCCCCGAAACCCCCCCAAATCAGCTGTCTTCGCTCCCTGGAATGTTTTAGAATCCTAACCGATTATTACAGCGAGAATCAAGAAGATCCAGGGACTTTGAATTTTCGACCCCCTCGCCCCAACCGCGACATGGAAAATTGGGCAAAATTGGTAAAAATTGAGCAAAATAATATTTGTTCAATATTTCCCCCAAAACCCCCCCAAATCAGCCGTCTTTGCTCCCTGGGATGTTTTAGCATCCTAACCGATTATTACAGCGAGAATCAAGAGGATCCAGGGAGTTTGAATTTTCGACCCCCTCGCCCCACCCGCGACATGGAAAATTTGACAAAATTGGCCAAAATTGAGCAAAATAATATTTGTTCAATATTTCCCCCGAAACCCCGAGGGGGTCACTGTAATAATCGGTTAGGATGCTAAAGCATCCCAGGGAGCAAAGACGGCTGATTTGGGGGTGAGAATCAAGAGGATCCAGGGAGTTTGAATTTTCGACCCCCTCGCCCCAACCGCGACATGGAAAATTGGGCAAAATTTGCCAAAATTGAGCAAAATAATATTTGTTCAATATTTCCCCTGAAACCCCCCCAAATCAGCCGTCTTCACTCCTTAGGATGTTTTAGCATCCTAACCGATTATTACAGCGAGAATCAAGAGGATCCAGGGAGTTTGAATTTTCGACCCCATTGCCCCACCCGCGACATGGAAAATTCGGCAAAATTGGCCAAAATTGAGCAAAATAATATTTGTTCAATATTTCCCCCGAAACCCCCCCAAATCAGCTGTCTTCGCTCCCTGGAATGTTTTAGCATCCTAACCGATTATTACAGCGAGAATCAAGAAGATCCAGGGACTTTGAATTTTCGACCCCCTCGCCCCAACCGCGACATGGAAAATTGGGCAAAATTGAGCAAAATAATATTTGTTCAATATTTCCCCCGAAACCCCCCCAAATCAGCCGTCTTTGCTCCCTGGGATGTTTTAGCATCCGAACCGATTATTACAGCGAGAATCAAGAGGATCCAGGGAGTTTGAATTTTCGACCCCCTCGCCCCACCCGCGACATGGAAAATTTGACAAAATTGGCCAAAATTGAGCAAAATAATATTTGTTCAATATTTCCCCCGAAACCCCCCCAAATCAGCCGTCTTTGCTCCCTGGGATGTTTTAGCATCCTAACCGATTATTACAGCGAGAATCAAGAAGATCCAGGGAGTTTGAATTTTCGACCCCCTCGCCCCAACCGCGACATGGAAAATTGGGCAAAATTGGCCAAAATTGACCAAAATAATATTTGTTCAATATTTCCCCCGAAACCCCCCTAAATCAGCCGTCTTCGCTCCCTGGGATGTTTTAGCATCCTAACCGATTATTACAGCAAGAATCAAGAGGATCCAGGGAGTTTGAATTTTCGACCCCCTCGCCCCACCCGCGACATGGAAAATTGGGCAAAATTGGCCAAAATTGAGCAAAATAATATTTGTTCAATATTTCACCCGAAACCCCCCTAAATCAGCCGTCTTCGCTCCCTGGGATGTTTTAGCATCCTAACCGATTATTACAGCAAGAATCAAGAGGATCCAGGGAGTTTGAATTTTCGACCCCCTCGCCCCACCCGCGACATGGAAAATTGGGCAAAATTGGCCAAAATTGAGCAAAATAATATTTGTTCAATATTTCCCCCGAAACCCCCCCAAATCAGCCGTCTTTGCTCCCTGGGATGTTTTAGCATCCTAACCGATTATTACAGCGAGAATCAAGAGGATCCAGGGAGTTTGAATTTTCGACCCCCTCGCCCCACCGCGACATGGAAAATTGGGCAAAATTGAGCAAAATAATATTTGTTCAATATTTTCCCCGAAACCCCCCAAAATCAGCCGTCTTCGCTCCCTGGGATGTTTTAGCATCCTAAGTGATTATTACAGCGAGAATCAAGAGGATCCAGGGAGTTTTAATTTTCGACCCCCTCGCCCCACCCGCGACATGGAAAATTGGGAAAATTTGCCAAAATTGAGCAAAATAATATTTGTTCAATATTTCCCCTGAAACCCCCCAAAATCAGCCGTCTTCGCTCCTTAGGATGTTTTAGCATCCTAACCGATTATTACAGCGAGAATCAAGAGGATCCAGGGAGTTTGAATTTTCGACCCCATTGCCCCACCCGCGACATGGAAAATTCGGCAAAATTGGCCAAAATTGAGCAAAATAATATTTGTTCAATATTTCCCCCGAAACCCCCCCAAATCAGCTGTCTTCGCTCCCTGGAATGTTTTAGCATCCTAACCGATTATTACAGCGAGAATCAAGAAGATCCAGGGACTTTGAATTTTCGACCCCCTCGCCCCAACCGCGACATGGAAAATTTGGCAAAATTGAGCAAAATAATATTTGTTCAATATTTCCCCCGAAACCCCCCCAAATCAGCCGTCTTTGCTCCCTGGGATGTTTTAGCATCCTAACCGATTATTACAGCGAGAATCAAGAGGATCCAGGGAGTTTGAATTTTCGACCCCCTCGCCCCACCCGCGACATGGAAAATTTGACAAAATTGGCCAAAATTGAGCAAAATAATATTTGTTCAATATTTCCCCCGAAACCCCCCCAAATCAGCCGTCTTTGCTCCCTGGGATGTTTTAGCATCCTAACCGATTATTACAGCGAGAATCAAGAGGATCCAGGGAGTTTGAATTTTCGACCCCCTCGCCCCACCCGCGACATGGAAAATTTGACAAAATTGGCCAAAATTGAGCAAAATAATATTTGTTCAATATTTCCCCCGAAACCCCCCCAAATCAGCCGTCTTTGCTCCCTGGGATGTTTTAGCATCCTAACCGATTATTACAGCGAGAATCAAGAGGATCCAGGGAGTTTGAATTTTCGACCCCCTCGCCCCACCCGCGACATGGAAAATTGGGCAAAATTGGCCAAAATTGAGCAAAATAATATTTGTTCAATATTTCCCCCGAAACCCCCCTAAATCAGCCGTCTTCGCTCCCTGGGATGTTTTAGCATCCTAACCGATTATTACAGCAAGAATCAAGAGGATCCAGGGAGTTTGAATTTTCGACCCCCTCGCCCCACCCGCGACATGGAAAATTGGGCAAAATTGGCCAAAATTGAGCAAAATAATATTTGTTCAATATTTCCCCCGAAATCCCCCCAAATCAGCCGTCTTTGCTCCCTGGGATGTTTTAGCATCCTAATCGATTATTACAGCGAGAATCAAGAGGTTCCAGGGAGTTTTAATTTTCGACCCCCTCGCCCCACCCGCGACATGGAAAATTGGGAAAATTTGCCAAAATTGAGCAAAATAATATTTGTTCAATATTTCCCCTGAAACCCCCCCAAATCAGCCGTCTTTGCTCCTTAGGATGTTTTAGCATCCTAACCGATTATTACAGCGAGAATCAAGAGGATCCAGGGAGTTTGAATTTTCGACCCCATTGCCCCACCCGCGACGTGGAAAATTCGGCAAAATTGGCCAAAATTGAGCAAAATAATATTTGTTCAATATTTCCCCAGAAACCCCCCCAAATCAGCTGTCTTCGCTCCCTGGAATGTTTTAGAATCCTAACCGATTATTACAGCGAGAATCAAGAAGATCCAGGGACTTTGAATTTTCGACCCCCTCGCCCCAACCGCGACATGGAAAATTGGGCAAAATTGGTAAAAATTGAGCAAAATAATATTTGTTCAATATTTCCCCCGAAACCCCCCCAAATCAGCCGTCTTTGCTCCCTGGGATGTTTTAGCATCCTAACCGATTATTACAGCGAGAATCAAGAGGATCCAGGGAGTTTGAATTTTCGACCCCCTCGCCCCACCCGCGACATGGAAAATTTGACAAAATTGGCCAAAATTGAGCAAAATAATATTTGTTCAATATTTCCCCCGAAACCCCCCCAAATCAGCCGTCTTTGCTCCCTGGGATGTTTTAGCATCCTAACCGATTATTACAGCGAGAATCAAGAGGATCCAGGGAGTTTGAATTTTCGACCCCCTCGCCCCACCCGCGACATGAAAAATTGGGCAAAATTGGCAAAAATTGACCAAAATAATATTTGTTCAATATTTCCCCCGAAACCCCCCTAACTCAGCAGTCTTCGCTCCCTGGGATGTTTTAGCATCCTAACCGATTATTACAGCAAGAATCAAGAGGATCCAGGGAGTTTGAATTATGACCCCCTCGCCCCACCCGCGACATGGAAAATTGGGCAAAATTGGCCAAAATTGAGCAAAATAATATTTGTTCAATATTTCCCCCGAAACCCCCCCAAATCAGCCGTCTTCGCTCCCTGGGATGTTTTAGCATCCTAATCGATTATTACAGCGAGAATCAAGAGGATCCAGGGAGTTTTAATTTTCGACCCCCTCGCCCCACCCGCGACATGGAAAATTGGGAAAATTTGCCAAAATTGAGCAAAATAATATTTGTTCAATATTTCCCCTGAAACCCCCCCAAAATCAGCCGTCTTCGCTCCTTAGGATGTTTTAGCATCCTAACCGATTATTACAGCGAGAATCAAGAGGATCCAGGGAGTTTGAATTTTCGACCCCATTGCCCCACCCGCGACATGGAAAATTCGGCAAAATTGGCCAAAATTGAGCAAAATAATATTTGTTCAATATTTCCCCCGAAACCCCCCCAAATCAGCTGTCTTCGCTCCCTGGAATGTTTTAGCATCCTAACCGATTATTACAGCGAGAATCAAGAAGATCCAGGGACTTTGAATTTTCGACCCCCTCGCCCCAACCGCGACATGGAAAATTTGGCAAAATTGAGCAAAATAATATTTGTTCAATATTTCCCCCGAAACCCCCCCAAATCAGCCGTCTTTGCTCCCTGGGATGTTTTAGCATCCTAACCGATTATTACAGCGAGAATCAAGAGGATCCAGGGAGTTTGAATTTTCGACCCCCTCGCCCCACCCGCGACATGGAAAATTTGACAAAATTGGCCAAAATTGAGCAAAATAATATTTGTTCAATATTTCCCCCGAAACCCCCCCAAATCAGCCGTCTTTGCTCCCTGGGATGTTTTAGCATCCTAACCGATTATTACAGCGAGAATCAAGAGGATCCAGGGAGTTTGAATTTTCGACCCCCTCGCCCCACCCGCGACATGGAAAATTTGACAAAATTGGCCAAAATTGAGCAAAATAATATTTGTTCAATATTTCCCCCGAAACCCCCCCAAATCAGCCGTCTTTGCTCCCTGGGATGTTTTAGCATCCTAACCGATTATTACAGCGAGAATCAAGAGGATCCAGGGAGTTTGAATTTTCGACCCCCTCGCCCCACCCGCGACATGGAAAATTGGGCAAAATTGGCCAAAATTGAGCAAAATAATATTTGTTCAATATTTCCCCCGAAACCCCCCTAAATCAGCCGTCTTCGCTCCCTGGGATGTTTTAGCATCCTAACCGATTATTACAGCAAGAATCAAGAGGATCCAGGGAGTTTGAATTTTCGACCCCCTCGCCCCACCCGCGACATGGAAAATTGGGCAAAATTGGCCAAAATTGAGCAAAATAATATTTGTTCAATATTTCCCCCGAAATCCCCCCAAATCAGCCGTCTTTGCTCCCTGGGATGTTTTAGCATCCTAATCGATTATTACAGCGAGAATCAAGAGGTTCCAGGGAGTTTTAATTTTCGACCCCCTCGCCCCACCCGCGACATGGAAAATTGGGAAAATTTGCCAAAATTGAGCAAAATAATATTTGTTCAATATTTCCCCTGAAACCCCCCCAAATCAGCCGTCTTTGCTCCTTAGGATGTTTTAGCATCCTAACCGATTATTACAGCGAGAATCAAGAGGATCCAGGGAGTTTGAATTTTCGACCCCATTGCCCCACCCGCGACGTGGAAAATTCGGCAAAATTGGCCAAAATTGAGCAAAATAATATTTGTTCAATATTTCCCCCGAAACCCCCCCAAATCAGCTGTCTTCGCTCCCTGGAATGTTTTAGAATCCTAACCGATTATTACAGCGAGAATCAAGAAGATCCAGGGACTTTGAATTTTCGACCCCCTCGCCCCAACCGCGACATGGAAAATTGGGCAAAATTGGTAAAAATTGAGCAAAATAATATTTGTTCAATATTTCCCCCGAAACCCCCCCAAATCAGCCGTCTTTGCTCCCTGGGATGTTTTAGCATCCTAACCGATTATTACAGCGAGAATCAAGAGGATCCAGGGAGTTTGAATTTTCGACCCCCTCGCCCCACCCGCGACATGGAAAATTTGACAAAATTGGCCAAAATTGAGCAAAATAATATTTGTTCAATATTTCCCCCGAAACCCCCCCAAATCAGCCGTCTTTGCTCCCTGGGATGTTTTAGCATCCTAACCGATTATTACAGCGAGAATCAAGAGGATCCAGGGAGTTTGAATTTTCGACCCCATTGCCCCACCCGCGACGTGGAAAATTCGGCAAAATTGGCCAAAATTGAGCAAAATAATATTTGTTCAATATTTCCCCCGAAACCCCCCCAAATCAGCCGTCTTTGCTCCCTGGGATGTTTTAGCATCCTAACCGATTATTACAGCGAGAATCAAGAGGATCCAGGGAGTTTGAATTTTCGACCCCCTCGCCCCACCCGCGACATGAAAAATTGGGCAAAATTGGCAAAAATTGACCAAAATAATATTTGTTCAATATTTCCCCCGAAACCCCCCTAAATCAGCAGTCTTCGCTCCCTGGGATGTTTTAGCATCCTAACCGATTATTACAGCAAGAATCAAGAGGATCCAGGGAGTTTGAATTATGACCCCCTCGCCCCACCCGCGACATGGAAAATTGGGCAAAATTGGCCAAAATTGAGCAAAATAATATTTGTTCAATATTTCCCCCGAAACCCCCCCAAATCAGCCGTCTTCGCTCCCTGGGATGTTTTAGCATCCTAATCGATTATTACAGCGAGAATCAAGAGGATCCAGGGAGTTTGAATTTTCGACCCCCTCGCCCCACCCGCGACATGGAAAATTGGGCAAAATTGGCCAAAATTGAGCAAAATAATATTTGTTCAATATTTCCCCCGAAACCCCCCCAAATCAGCTGTCTTCGCTCCCTGGAATGTTTTAGCATCCTAACCGATTATTACAGCGAGAATCAAGAAGATCCAGGGACTTTGAATTTTCGACCCGCTCGCCCCAACCGCGACATGGAAAATTGGGCAAAATTGAGCAAAATAATATTTGTTCAATATTTCCCCCGAAACCCCCCCAAATCAGCCGTCTTTGCTCCCTGGGATGTTTTAGCATCCTAACCGATTATTACAGCGAGAATCAAGAGGATCCAGGGAGTTTGAATTTTCGACCCCCTCGCCCCACCCGCGACATGGAAAATTTGACAAAATTGGCCAAAATTGAGCAAAATAATATTTGTTCAATATTTCCCCCGAAACCCCCCCAAATCAGCCGTCTTTGCTCCCTGGGATGTTTTAGCATCCTAACCGATTATTACAGCGAGAATCAAGAGGATCCAGGGAGTTTGAATTTTCGACCCCCTCGCCCCACCCGCGACATGGAAAATTGACCAAAATAATATTTGTTCAATATTTCCCCCGAAACCCCCCTAAATCAGCAGTCTTCGCTCCCTGGGATGTTTTAGCATCCTAACCGATTATTACAGCAAGAATCAAGAGGATCCAGGGAGTTTGAATTATGACCCCCTCGCCCCACCCGCGACATGGAAAATTGGGCAAAATTGGCCAAAATTGAGCAAAATAATATTTGTTCAATATTTCCCCCGAAACCCCCCCAAATCAGCCGTCTTCGCTCCCTGGGATGTTTTAGCATCCTAATCGATTATTACAGCGAGAATCAAGAGGATCCAGGGAGTTTGAATTTTCGACCCCCTCGCCCCACCCGCGACATGGAAAATTGGGCAAAATTGGCCAAAATTGAGCAAAATAATATTTGTTCAATATTTCCCCCGAAACCCCCCCAAATCAGCTGTCTTCGCTCCCTGGAATGTTTTAGCATCCTAACCGATTATTACAGCGAGAATCAAGAAGATCCAGGGACTTTGAATTTTCGACCCGCTCGCCCCAACCGCGACATGGAAAATTGGGCAAAATTGAGCAAAATAATATTTGTTCAATATTTCCCCCGAAACCCCCCCAAATCAGCCGTCTTTGCTCCCTGGGATGTTTTAGCATCCTAACCGATTATTACAGCGAGAATCAAGAGGATCCAGGGAGTTTGAATTTTCGACCCCCTCGCCCCACCCGCGACATGGAAAATTTGACAAAATTGGCCAAAATTGAGCAAAATAATATTTGTTCAATATTTCCCCCGAAACCCCCCCAAATCAGCCGTCTTTGCTCCCTGGGATGTTTTAGCATCCTAACCGATTATTACAGCGAGAATCAAGAGGATCCAGGGAGTTTGAATTTTCGACCCCCTCGCCCCACCCGCGACATGGAAAATTGGGCAAAATTGGCCAAAATTGAGCAAAATAACATTTGTTCAATATTTCCCCCGAAACCCCCCCAAATCAGCCGACTTCGCTCCCTGGGATGTTTTAGCATCCTAACCGATTATTACAGCGAGAATCAAGAAGATCCAGGGAGTTTGAATTTTTGACCCCCTCGCCCCACCCGCGACATGGAAAATTTGGCAAAATTGGCAAAAATTGAGCAAAATAGTATTTGTTCAATATTTCCCCCGAAACCCCCCTAAATCAGCCGTCTTCGCTCCCTGGGATGTTTTAGCATCCTAACCGATTATTACAGCGAGAATCAAGAAGATCCAGGGAGTTTGAATTTTTGACCCCCTCGCCCCACCCGCGACATGGAAAATTTGGCAAAATTGGCCAAAATTGAGCAAAATAGTATTTGTTCAATATTTCCCCCGAAACCCCCCTAAATCAGCCGTCTTCGCTCCCTGGGATGTTTTAGCATCCTAACCGATTATTACAGCGAGAATCAAGAGGATCCAGGGAGTTTGAATTTTCGAGCCCATTGCCCTACCCGCGACATGGAAAATTCGGGAAAATTTGCCAAAATTGAGCAAAATAATATTTGTTCAATATTTCCCCCAGAACCCCCCCAAATCAGCCGTCTTCACTCCCTGGAATGTTTTAGCATCCTAACCGATTATTACAGCGAGAATCAAGAGGATCCAGGGAGTTTGAATTTTCGACCCCCTCGCCCCAACCGCGACATGGAAAATTGGGCAAAATTGGCAAAAATTGACCAAAATAATATTTGTTCAATATTTCCCCCAAAACCCCCCCAAATCAGCCGTCTTTGCTCCCTGGGATGTTTTAGCATCCTTACCGATTATTACAGCGAGAATCAAGAGGATCCAGGGAGTTTGAATTTTCGACCCTCTCGCCCCACCGCGACATGGAAAATTGGGCAAAATTGGCCAAAATTGAGCAAAATAATATTTGTTCAATATTTCCCCCGAAACCCCCCCAAATCAGCCGTCTTCGCTCCCTGGGATGTTTTAGCATCCTAACCGATTATTACAGCTAGAATCAAGAGGATCCAGGGAGTTTTAATTTTCGACCCCCTCGCCCCACCCGCGACATGGAAAATTGGGCAAAATTGGCCAAAATTGAGCAAAATAATATTTGTTCAATATTTCCCCTGAAACCCCCCCAAATCAGCCTTCTTGCTCCTTAGGATGTTTTAGCATCCTAACCGATTATTACAGCGAGAATCAAGAGGATCCAGAGAGTTTGAATTTTCGACCCCATTGCCCCACCCGCGACATGGAAAATTCAGCAAAATTTGCCAAAATTGAGCAAAATAATATTTGTTCAATATTTCCCCCAGAACCCCCCCAAATCAGCAGTCTTCGCTCCCTGGAATGTTTTAGCATCCTAACTGATTATTACAGCGAGAATCAAGAGGATCCAGGGAGTTTGAATTTTCGACCCCATTGCCCCACCCGCGACATGGAAAATTCGGCAAAATTGGCCAAAATTGAGCAAAATAATATTTGTTCAATATTTCCCCCAGAACCCCCCCAAATCAGCCGTCTTCGCTCCCTGGAATGTTTTAGCATCCTAACCGATTATTACAGCGAGAATCAAGAGGATCCAGGGAGTTTGAATTTTCGACCCCCTCGCCCCAACCGCCACATGGAAAATTGGGCAAAATTGGAAAAATTGACCAAAATAATATTTGTTCAATATTTCCCCCGAAACCCCCCCAAATCAGCCGTCTTTGCTCCCTGGGATGCTTTAGCATCCTAACCGATTATTACAGTGAGAATCAAGAGGATCCAGGGAGTTTGAATTTTCGACCCCCTCGCCCCAACCGCGACATGGAAAATTGGGCAAAATTGGCAAAAATTGACCAAAATAATATTTGTTCAATATTTCCCCCGAAACCCCCCCAAATCAGCCGTCTTTGCTCCCTGGGATGTTTTAGCATCCTAACTGATTATTACAGCGAGAATCAAGAGGATCCAGGGAGTTTGAATTTTCGACCCCATTGCCCCACCCGCGACATGGAAAATTGGGCAAAATTGGCCAAAATTGAGCAAAATAATATTTGTTCAATATTTCCCCCAGAACCCCCCCAAATCAGCCGTCTTCGCTCCCTGGAATGTTTTAGCATCCTAACCGATTATTACAGCGAGAATCAAGAGGATCCAGGGAGTTTGAATTTTCGACCCCCTCGCCCCAACCGCGACATGGAAAATTGGGCAAAATTGGAAAAATTGACCAAAATAATATTTATTCAATATTTCCCCCGAAACCCCCCCAAATCAGCCGTCTTTGCTCCCTGGGATGCTTTAGCATCCTAACCGATTATTACAGTGAGAATCAAGAGGATCCAGGGAGTTTGAATTTTCGACCCCCTCGCCCCAACCGCGACATGGAAAATTGGGCAAAATTTGCCAAAATTGAGCAAAATAATATTTGTTCAATATTTCCCCTGAAACCCCCCCAAATCAGCCGTCTTCACTCCTTAGGATGTTTTAGCATCCTAACCGATTATTACAGCGAGAATCAAGAGGATCCAGGGAGTTTGAATTTTCGACCCCATTGCCCCACCCGCGACATGGAAAATTCGGCAAAATTGGCCAAAATTGAGCAAAATAATATTTGTTCAATATTTCCCCCGAAACCCCCCCAAATCAGCTGTCTTCGTTCCCTGGAATGTTTTAGCATCCTAACCGATTATTACAGCGAGAATCAAGAAGATCCAGGGACTTTGAATTTTCGACCCCCTCGCCCCAACCGCGACATGGAAAATTGGGCAAAATTGAGCAAAATAATATTTGTTCAATATTTCCCCCGAAACCCCCCCAAATCAGCCGTCTTTGCTCCCTGGGATGTTTTAGCATCCTAACCGATTATTACAGTGAGAATCAAGAGGATCCAGGGAGTTTGAATTTTCGACCCCCTCGCCCCACCCGCGACATGGAAAATTTGACAAAATTGGCCAAAATTGAGCAAAATAATATTTGTTCAATATTTCCCCCGAAACCCCCCCAAATCAGCCGTCTTTGCTCCCTGGGATGTTTTAGCATCCTAACCGATTATTACAGCGAGAATCAAGAAGATCCAGGGAGTTTGAATTTTCGACCCCCTCGCCCCAACCGCGACATGGAAAATTGGGCAAAATTGGCCAAAATTGAGCAAAATAATATTTGTTCAATATTTCCCCCGAAACCCCCCCAAATCAGCCGTCTTCGCTCCATGGGATGTTTTAGCATCCTAATCGATTATTACAGCGAGAATCAAGAGGATCCAGGGAGTTTGAATTTTCGACCCCCTCGCCCCACCCGCGACATGGAAAATTGGGCAAAATTGGCCAAAATTGAGCAAAATAATATTTGTTCAATATTTCACCCGAAACCCCCCTAAATCAGCCGTCTTCGCTCCCTGGGATGTTTTAGCATCCTAACCGATTATTACAGCAAGAATCAAGAGGATCCAGGGAGTTTGAATTTTCGACCCCCTCGCCCCACCCGCGACATGGAAAATTGGGCAAAATTGGCCAAAATTGAGCAAAATAATATTTGTTCAATATTTCCCCCGAAACCCCCCCAAATCAGCTGTCTTCGCTCCCTGGAATGTTTTAGCATCCTAACCGATTATTACAGCGAGAATCAAGAAGATCCAGGGACTTTGAATTTTCGACCCCCTCGCCCCAACCGCGACATGGAAAATTGGGCAAAATTGTGCAAAATAATATTTGTTCAATATTTCCCCCGAAACCCCCCCAAATCAGCCGTCTTTGCTCCCTGGGATGTTTTAGCATCCTAACCGATTATTACAGCGAGAATCAAGAGGATCCAGGGAGTTTGAATTTTCGACCCCCTCGCCCCACCCGCGACATGGAAAATTTGACAAAATTGGCCAAAATTGAGCAAAATAATATTTGTTCAATATTTCCCCCGAAACCCCCCCAAATCAGCCGTCTTTGCTCCCTGGGATGTTTTAGCATCCTAACCGATTATTACAGCGAGAATCAAGAAGATCCAGGGAGTTTGAATTTTCGACCCCCTCGCCCCAACCGCGACATGGAAAATTGGGCAAAATTGGCCAAAATTGACCAAAATAATATTTGTTCAATATTTCCCCCGAAACCCCCCTAAATCAGCCGTCTTCGCTCCCTGGGATGTTTTAGCATCCTAACCGATTATTACAGCAAGAATCAAGAGGATCCAGGGAGTTTGAATTTTCGACCCCCTCGCCCCACCCGCGACATGGAAAATTGGGCAAAATTGGCCAAAATTGAGCAAAATAATATTTGTTCAATATTTCCCCCGAAACCCCCCCAAATCAGCCGTCTTCGCTCCATGGGATGTTTTAGCATCCTAATCGATTATTACAGCGAGAATCAAGAGGATCCAGGGAGTTTGAATTTTCGACCCCCTCGCCCCACCGGCGACATGGAAAATTGGGCAAAATTGGCCAAAATTGAGCAAAATAATATTTGTTCAATATTTCACCCGAAACCCCCCTAAATCAGCCGTCTTCGCTCCCTGGGATGTTTTAGCATCCTAACCGATTATTACAGCAAGAATCAAGAGGATCAAGGGAGTTTGAATTTTCGACCCCCTCGCCCCACCCGCGACATGGAAAATTGGGCAAAATTGGCCAAAATTGAGCAAAATAATATTTGTTCAATATTTCCCCCGAAACCCCCCCAAATCAGCCGTCTTTGCTCCCTGGGATGTTTTAGCATCCTAACCGATTATTACAGCGAGAATCAAGAGGATCCAGGGAGTTTGAATTTTCGACCCCCTCGCCCCACCGCGACATGGAAAATTGGGCAAAATTGAGCAAAATAATATTTGTTCAATATTTTCCCCGAAACCCCCCAAAATCAGCCGTCTTCGCTCCCTGGGATGTTTTAGCATCCTAAGTGATTATTACAGCGAGAATCAAGAGGATCCAGGGAGTTTTAATTTTCGACCCCCTCGCCCCACCCGCGACATGGAAAATTGGGAAAATTTGCCAAAATTGAGCAAAATAATATTTGTTCAATATTTCCCCTGAAACCCCCCCAAATCAGCCGTCTTCGCTCCTTAGGATGTTTTAGCATCCTAACCGATTATTACAGCGAGAATCAAGAGGATCCAGGGAGTTTGAATTTTCGACCCCATTGCCCCACCCGCGACATGGAAAATTCGGCAAAATTGGCCAAAATTGAGCAAAATAATATTTGTTCAATATTTCCCCCGAAACCCCCCCAAATCAGCTGTCTTCGCTCCCTGGAATGTTTTAGCATCCTAACCGATTATTACAGCGAGAATCAAGAAGATCCAGGGACTTTGAATTTTCGACCCCCTCGCCCCAACCGCGACATGGAAAATTTGGCAAAATTGAGCAAAATAATATTTGTTCAATATTTCCCCCGAAACCCCCCCAAATCAGCCGTCTTTGCTCCCTGGGATGTTTTAGCATCCTAACCGATTATTACAGCGAGAATCAAGAGGATCCAGGGAGTTTGAATTTTCGACCCCCTCGCCACACCCGCGACATGGAAAATTTGACAAAATTGGCCAAAATTGAGCAAAATAATATTTGTTCAATATTTCCCCCGAAACCCCCCCAAATCAGCCGTCTTTGCTCCCTGGGATGTTTTAGCATCCTAACCGATTATTACAGCGAGAATCAAGAGGATCCAGGGAGTTTGAATTTTCGACCCCCTCGCCCCACCCGCGACATGGAAAATTGGGCAAAATTGGCCAAAATTGAGCAAAATAATATTTGTTCAATATTTCCCCCGAAACCCCCCTAAATCAGCCGTCTTCGCTCCCTGGGATGTTTTAGCATCCTAACCGATTATTACAGCAAGAATCAAGAGGATCCAGGGAGTTTGAATTTTCGACCCCCTCGCCCCACCCGCGACATGGAAAATTGGGCAAAATTGGCCAAAATTGAGCAAAATAATATTTGTTCAATATTTCCCCCGAAATCCCCCCAAATCAGCCGTCTTTGCTCCCTGGGATGTTTTAGCATCCTAATCGATTATTACAGCGAGAATCAAGAGGTTCCAGGGAGTTTTAATTTTCGACCCCCTCGCCCCACCCGCGACATGGAAAATTGGGAAAATTTGCCAAAATTGAGCAAAATAATATTTGTTCAATATTTCCCCTGAAACCCCCCCAAATCAGCCGTCTTTGCTCCTTAGGATGTTTTAGCATCCTAACCGATTATTACAGCGAGAATCAAGAGGATCCAGGGAGTTTGAATTTTCGACCCCATTGCCCCACCCGCGACGTGGAAAATTCGGCAAAATTGGCCAAAATTGAGCAAAATAATATTTGTTCAATATTTCCCCCGAAACCCCCCCAAATCAGCTGTCTTCGCTCCCTGGAATGTTTTAGAATCCTAACCGATTATTACAGCGAGAATCAAGAAGATCCAGGGACTTTGAATTTTCGACCCCCTCGCCCCAACCGCGACATGGAAAATTGGGCAAAATTGGTAAAAATTGAGCAAAATAATATTTGTTCAATATTTCCCCCGAAACCCCCCCAAATCAGCCGTCTTTGCTCCCTGGGATGTTTTAGCATCCTAACCGATTATTACAGCGAGAATCAAGAGGATCCAGGGAGTTTGAATTTTCGACCCCCTCGCCCCACCCGCGACATGGAAAATTTGACAAAATTGGCCAAAATTGAGCAAAATAATATTTGTTCAATATTTCCCCCGAAACCCCCCCAAATCAGCCGTCTTTGCTCCCTGGGATGTTTTAGCATCCTAACCGATTATTACAGCGAGAATCAAGAGGATCCAGGGAGTTTGAATTTTCGACCCCCTCGCCCCACCCGCGACATGAAAAATTGGGCAAAATTGGCAAAAATTGACCAAAATAATATTTGTTCAATATTTCCCCCGAAACCCCCCTAAATCAGCAGTCTTCGCTCCCTGGGATGTTTTAGCATCCTAACCGATTATTACAGCAAGAATCAAGAGGATCCAGGGAGTTTGAATTATGACCCCCTCGCCCCACCCGCGACATGGAAAATTGGGCAAAATTGGCCAAAATTGAGCAAAATAATATTTGTTCAATATTTCCCCCGAAACCCCCCCAAATCAGCCGTCTTCGCTCCCTGGGATGTTTTAGCATCCTAATCGATTATTACAGCGAGAATCAAGAGGATCCAGGGAGTTTGAATTTTCGACCCCCTCGCCCCACCCGCGACATGGAAAATTGGGCAAAATTGGCCAAAATTGAGCATAATAATATTTGTTCAATATTTCCCCCGAAACCCCCCCAAATCAGCTGTCTTCGCTCCCTGGAATGTTTTAGCATCCTAACCGATTATTACAGCGAGAATCAAGAAGATCCAGGGACTTTGAATTTTCGACCCGCTCGCCCCAACCGCGACATGGAAAATTGGGCAAAATTGAGCAAAATAATATTTGTTCAATATTTCCCCCGAAACCCCCCCCAAATCAGCCGTCTTTGCTCCCTGGGATGTTTTAGCATCCTAACCGATTATTACAGCGAGAATCAAGAGGATCCAGGGAGTTTGAATTTTCGACCCCCTCGCCCCACCCGCGACATGGAAAATTTGACAAAATTGGCCAAAATTGAGCAAAATAATATTTGTTCAATATTTCCCCCGAAACCCCCCCAAATCAGCCGTCTTTGCTCCCTGGGATGTTTTAGCATCCTAACCGATTATTACAGCGAGAATCAAGAGGATCCAGGGAGTTTGAATTTTCGACCCCCTCGCCCCACCCGCGACATGGAAAATTGGGCAAAATTGGCGAAAATTGAGCAAAATAACATTTGTTCAATATTTCCCCCGAAACCCCCCCAAATCAGCCGACTTCGCTCCCTGGGATGTTTTAGCATCCTAACCGATTATTACAGCAAGAATCAAGAGGATCCAGGGAGTTTGAATTTTTGACCCCCTCGCCCCACCCGCGACATGGAAAATTGGGCAAAATTGGCCAAAATTGAGCAAAATAATATTTGTTCAATATTTCCCCCAGAACCCCCCCAAATCAGCCGTCTTCACTCCCTGGAATGTTTTAGCATCCTAACCGATTATTACAGCGAGAATCAAGAGGATCCAGCTAGTTTGAATTTTCGACCCCCTCGCCCCACCGGCGACATGGAAAATTGGGCAAAATTGGCAAAAATTGAGCAAAATAATATTTGTTCAATATTTCCCCCGAAACCCCCCCAAATCAGCCGTCTTTGCTCCCTGGGATGTTTGAGCATCCTAACCGATTATTACAGCGAGAATCAAGAGGATCCAGGGAGTTTTAATTTTCGACCCCCTCGCCCCACCCGCGACATGGAAAATTGGGCAAAATTGGCCAAAATTGAGCAAAATAATATTTGTTCAATATTTCCCCTGAAACCCCCCCAAATCAGCCGTCTTGCTCCTTAGGATGTTTTAGCATCCTAACCGATTATTCGAGCGAGAATCAAGAGGATCCAGAGAGTTTGAATTTTCGACCCCATTGCCCCACCCGCGACATGGAAAATTCGGCAAAATTGGCCAAAATTGAGCAAAATAATATTTGTTCAATATTTCCCCCAGAACCCCCCCAAATCAGCTGTCTTCGCTCCCTGGAATGTTTTAGCATCCTAACTGATTATAACAGCGAGAATCAAGAGGATCCAGGGAGTTTGAATTTTCGACCCCATTGCCCCACCTGCGACATGGAAAATTCGGCAAAATTGGCCAAAATTGAGCAAAATAATATTTGTTCAATATTTCCCCCAGAACCCCCCCAAATCAGCCGTCTTTGCTCCCTGGGATGCTTTAGCATCCTAACCGATTATTACAGCGAGAATCAAGAGGATCCAGGGAGTTTGAATTTTCGACCCCCTCGCCCCAACCGCGACATGGAAAATTGGGCAAAATTGGCAAAAATTGACCAAAATAATATTTGTTCAATATTTCCCCCGAAACCCCCCCAAATCAGCCGTCTTTGCTCCCTGGGATGTTTTAGCATCCTAACCGATTATTACAGCGAGAATCAAGAGGATCCAGGGAGTTTGAATTTTCGACCCCCTCGCCCCACCGCGACATGGAAAATTGGTCAAAATTGTCCAAAATTGAGCAAAATAATATTTGTTCAATATTTCCCCCGAAACCCCCCCAAATCAGCCGTCTTCGCTCCCTGGGATGTTTTAGCATCTTAACCGATTGTTACAGCGAGAATCAAGAGGATCCAGGGAGTTTGAATTTTTGACCCCCTCGCCCCACCTGCGACATGGAAAATTGGGCAAAATTGGCCAAAATTGAGAAAAATAATATTTGTTCAATATTTCCCCCGAAACCCCCCCAAATCAGCCGTCTTCACTCCCTGGAATGTTCTAGCATCCTTACCGATTATTACAGCGAGAATCAAGAGGATCCAAGGAGTTTGAATTTTCGACCCCCTCGCCCCACCGCGACATGGAAAATTGGGCAAAATTGGCCAAAATTGAGCAAAATAATATTTGTTCAATATTTCCCCCAAAACCCCCCCAAATCAGCCGTCTTCGCTCCCTGGGATGTTTTAGCATCCTAACCGATTATTACAGCGAGAATCAAGAGGATCCAGGGAGTTTTAATTTTCGACCCCCTCGCCCCACCTGCGACATGGAAAATTGGGCAAAATTGGCCAAAATTGAGCAAAATAATATTTGTTCAATATTTCCCCTGAAACCCCCCCAAATGAGCCGTCTTCGCTCCTTAGGATGTTTTAGCATCCTAACCGATTATTACAGCGAGAATCAAGAGGATCCAGGGAGTTTGAATTTTCGACCCCATTGCCCCACCCGCGACATGGAAAATTCGGCAAAATTGGCCAAAATTGAGCAAAATAATATTTGTTCAATATTTCCCCCGAAACCCCCCCAAATCAGCTGTCTTCGCTCCCTGGAATGTTTTAGCATCCTAACCGATTATTACAGCGAGAATCAAGAAGATCCAGGGAGTTTGAATTTTTGACCCCCTCGCCCCACCCGCGACATGGAAAATTTGGCAAAATTGGCCAAAATTGAGCAAAATAGTATTTGTTCAATATTTCCCCCGAAACCCCCCCAAATCAGCCGTCTTCGCTCCCTGGGATGTTTTAGCATCCTAACCGATTATTACAGCGAGAATCAAGAGGATCCAGGGAGTTTGAATTTTCGAGCCCATTGCCCTACCCGCGACATGGAAAATTCGGGAAAATTTGCCAAAATTGAGCAAAATAACATTTGTTCAATATTTCCCCCAGAACCCCCCCAAATCAGCCGTCTTCACTCCCTGGAATGTTTTAGCATCCTAACCGATTATTACAGCGAGAATCAAGAGGATCCAGGGAGTTTGAATTTTCGACCCCCTCGCCCCAACCGCGACATGGAAAATTGGGCAAAATTGGCAAAAATTGACCAAAATAATATTTGTTCAATATTTCCCCCAAAACCCCCCCAAATCAGCCGTCTTTGCTCCCTGGGATGTTTTAGCATCCTTACCGATTATTACAGCGAGAATCAAGAGGATCCAGGGAGTTTGAATTTTCGACCCTCTCGCCCCACCGCGACATGGAAAATTTGGCAGAATTGGCCAAAATTGAGCAAAATAATATTTGTTCAATATTTCCCCCAGAACCCCCCCAAATCAGCCGTCATTACTCCCTGGAATGTTTTAGCATCCTAACCGATTATTACAGCGAGAATCAAGAGGATCCAGGGAGTTTGAATTTTTGACCCCCTCGCCCCACCTGCGACATGGAAAATTGGCCAAAATTGGCCAAAATTGAGAAAAATAATATTTGTTCAATATTTCCCCCGAAACCCCCCCAAATCAGCCGTCTTCACTCCCTGGAATGTTCTAGCATCCTAACCGATTATTACAGCGAGAATCAAGAGGATCCAGGGAGTTTGAATTTTCTACCCCCTCGCCCCACCGCGATTTGGAAAATTGGGCAAAATTGGCCAAAATTGAGCAAAATAATATTTGTTCAATATTTTCCCCGAAACCCCCCCAAATCAGCCGTCTTCGCTCCCTGGGATGTTTTAGCATCCTAACCGATTATTACAGCGAGAATCAAGAGGATCCAGGGAGTTTTAATTTTCGACCCCCTCGCCCCACCTGCGACATGGAAAATTGGGCAAAATTGGCCAAAATTGAGCAAAATAATATTTGTTCAATATTTCCCCTGAAACCCCCCCAAATGAGCCGTCTTCGCTCCTTAGGATGTTTTAGCATCCTAACTGATTATTACAGCGAGAATCAAGAGGATCCAGGGAGTTTGAATTTTCGACCCCATTGCCCCACCCGCGACATGGAAAATTCGGCAAAATTGGCCAAAATTGAGCAA
Source organism: Lytechinus pictus (assembly GCF_037042905.1). Taxonomy (NCBI): domain Eukaryota; kingdom Metazoa; phylum Echinodermata; class Echinoidea; order Temnopleuroida; family Toxopneustidae; genus Lytechinus; species Lytechinus pictus. Next base: position 38,924,076 of record NC_087251.1, on the reverse strand, counting down.
AATAATATTTGTTCAATATTTCCCCCGAAACCCCCCCAAATCAGCTGTCTTCGCTCCCTGGAATGTTTTAGCATCCTAACCGATTATTACAGCGAGAATCAAGAAGATCCAGGGAGTTTGAATTTTTGACCCCCTCGCCCCACCCGCGACATGGAAAATTTGGCAAAATTGGCCAAAATTGAGCAAAATAGTATTTGTTCAATATTTCCCCCGAAACCCCCCTAAATCAGCCGTCTTCGCTCCCTGGGATGTTTTAGCATCCTAACCGATTATTACAGCGAGAATCAAGAGGATCCAGGGAGTTTGAATTTTCGAGCCCATTGCCCTACCCGCGACATGGAAAATTCGGGAAAATTTGCCAAAATTGAGCAAAATAATATTTGTTCAATATTTCCCCCAGAACCCCCCCAAATCAGCCGTCTTCACTCCCTGGAATGTTTTAGCATCCTAACCGATTATTACAGCGAGAATCAAGAGGATCCAGGGAGTTTGAATTTTCGACCCCCTCGCCCCAACCGCGACATGGAAAATTGGGCAAAATTGGCAAAAATTGACCAAAATAATATTTGTTCAATATTTCCCCCAAAACCCCCCCAAATCAGCCGTCTTTGCTCCCTGGGATGTTTTAGCATCCTTACCGATTATTACAGCGAGAATCAAGAGGATCCAGGGAGTTAGAATTTTCGACCCTCTCGCCCCACCGCGACATGGAAAATTGGGCAAAATTGGCCAAAATTGAGCAAAATAATATTTGTTCAATATTTCCCCCGAAACCCCCCCAAATCAGCCGTCTTCGCTCCCTGGGATGTTTTAGCATCCTAACCGATTATTACAGCTAGAATCAAGAGGATCCAGGGAGTTTTAATTTTCGACCCCCTCGCCCCACCCGCGACATGGAAAATTGGGCAAAATTGGCCAAAATTGAGCAAAATAATATTTGTTCAATATTTCCCCTGAAACCCCCCCAAATCAGCCTTCTTGCTCCTTAGGATGTTTTAGCATCCTAACCGATTATTACAGCGAGAATCAAGAGGATCCAGAGAGTTTGAATTTTCGACCCCATTGCCCCACCCGCGACATGGAAAATTCGGCAAAATTTGCCAAAATTGAGCAAAATAATATTTGTTCAATATTTCCCCCAGAACCCCCCCAAATCAGCAGTCTTCGCTCCCTGGAATGTTTTAGCATCCTAACTGATTATTACAGCGAGAATCAAGAGGATCCAGGGAGTTTGAATTTTCGACCCCATTGCCCCACCCGCGACATGGAAAATTCGGCAAAATTGGCCAAAATTGAGCAAAATAATATTTGTTCAATATTTCCCCCAGAACCCCCCCAAATCAGCCGTCTTCGCTCCCTGGAATGTTTTAGCATCCTAACCGATTATTACAGCGAGAATCAAGAGGATCCAGGGAGTTTGAATTTTCGACCCCCTCGCCCCAACCGCGACATGGAAAATTGGGCAAAATTGGCAAAAATTGACCAAAATAATATTTGTTCAATATTTCCCCCGAAACCCCCCCAAATCAGCCGTCTTTGCTCCCTGGGATGTTTTAGCATCCTAACTGATTATTACAGCGAGAATCAAGAGGATCCAGGGAGTTTGAATTTTCGACCCCATTGCCCCACCCGCGACATGGAAAATTGGGCAAAATTGGCCAAAATTGAGCAAAATAATATTTGTTCAATATTTCCCCCAGAACCCCCCCAAATCAGCCGTCTTCGCTCCCTGGAATGTTTTAGCATCCTAACCGATTATTACAGCGAGAATCAAGAGGATCCAGGGAGTTTGAATTTTCGACCCCCTCGCCCCAACCGCGACATGGAAAATTGGGCAAAATTGGAAAAATTGACCAAAATAATATTTATTCAATATTTCCCCCGAAACCCCCCCAAATCAGCCGTCTTTGCTCCCTGGGATGCTTTAGCATCCTAACCGATTATTACAGTGAGAATCAAGAGGATCCAGGGAGTTTGAATTTTCGACCCCCTCGCCCCAACCGCGACATGGAAAATTGGGCAAAATTTGCCAAAATTGAGCAAAATAATATTTGTTCAATATTTCCCCCGAAACCCCCCCAAATCAGCTGTCTTCGCTCCCTGGAATGTTTTAGCATCCTAATCGATTATTACAGCGAGAATCAAGAAGATCCAGGGACTTTGAATTTTCGACCCCCTCGCCCCAACCGCGACATGGAAAATTGGGCAAAATTGAGCAAAATAATATTTGTTCAATATTTCCCCCGAAACCCCCCCAAATCAGCCGTCTTTGCTCCCTGGGATGTTTTAGCATCCTAACCGATTATTACAGCGAGAATCAAGAGGATCCAGGGAGTTTGAATTTTCGACCCCCTCGCCCCACCCGCGACATGGAAAATTTGACAAAATTGGCCAAAATTGAGCAAAATAATATTTGTTCAATATTTCCCCCGAAACCCCCCCAAATCAGCCGTCTTTGCTCCCTGGGATGTTTTAGCATCCTAACCGATTATTACAGCGAGAATCAAGAAGATCCAGGGAGTTTGAATTTTCGACCCCCTCGCCCCAACCGCGACATGGAAAATTGGGCAAAATTGGCCAAAATTGACCAAAATAATATTTGTTCAATATTTCCCCCGAAACCCCCCTAAATCAGCCGTCTTCGCTCCCTGGGATGTTTTAGCATCCTAACCGATTATTACAGCAAGAATCAAGAGGATCCAGGGAGTTTGAATTTTCGACCCCCTCGCCCCACCCGCGACATGGAAAATTGGGCAAAATTGGCCAAAATTGAGCAAAATAATATTTGTTCAATATTTCCCCCGAAACCCCCCCAAATCAGCCGTCTTCGCTCCATGGGATGTTTTAGCATCCTAATCGATTATTACAGCGAGAATCAAGAGGATCCAGGGAGATTGAATTTTCGACCCCCTCGCCCCACCCGCGACATGGAAAATTGGGCAAAATTGGCCAAAATTGAGCAAAATAATATTTGTTCAATATTTCACCCGAAACCCCCCTAAATCAGCCGTCTTCGCTCCCTGGGATGTTTTAGCATCCTAACCGATTATTACAGCAAGAATCAAGAGGATCCAGGGAGTTTGAATTTTCGACCCCCTCGCCCCACCCGCGACATGGAAAATTGGGCAAAATTGGCCAAAATTGAGCAAAATAATATTTGTTCAATATTTCCCCCGAAACCCCCCAAATCAGCCGTCTTTGCTCCCTGGGATGTTTTAGCATCCTAACCGATTATTACAGCGAGAATCAAGAGGATCCAGGGAGTTTGAATTTTCGACCCCCTCGCCCCACCGCGACATGGAAAATTGGGCAAAATTGAGCAAAATAATATTTGTTCAATATTTTCCCCGAAACCCCCCAAAATCAGCCGTCTTCGCTCCCTGGGATGTTTTAGCATCCTAAGTGATTATTACAGCGAGAATCAAGAGGATCCAGGGAGTTTTAATTTTCGACCCCCTCGCCCCACCCGCGACATGGAAAATTGGGAAAATTTGCCAAAATTGAGCAAAATAATATTTGTTCAATATTTCCCCTGAAACCCCCCCAAATCAGCCGTCTTCGCTCCTTAGGATGTTTTAGCATCCTAACCGACTATTATAGCGAGAATCAAGAGGATCCAGGGAGTTTGAATTTTCGACCCCATTGCCCCACCCGCGACATGGAAAATTCGGCAAAATTTGCCAAAATTGAGCAAAATAATATTTGTTCAATATTTCCCCTGAAACCCCCCCAAATCAGCCGTCTTCACTCCTTAGGATGTTTTAGCATCCTAACCGATTATTACAGCGAGAATCAAGAGGATCCAGGGAGTTTGAATTTTCGACCCCATTGCCCCACCCGCGACATGGAAAATTCGGCAAAATTGGCCAAAATTGAGCAAAATAATATTTGTTCAATATTTCCCCCGAAACCCCCCCAAATCAGCTGTCTTCGCTCCCTGGAATGTTTTAGCATCCTAACCGATTATTACAGCGAGAATCAAGAAGATCCAGGGACTTTGAATTTTCGACCCCCTCGCCCCAACCGCGACATGGAAAATTGGGCAAAATTGAGCAAAATAATATTTGTTCAATATTTCCCCCGAAACCCCCCCAAATCAGCCGTCTTTGCTCCCTGGGATGTTTTAGCATCCTAACCGATTATTACAGCGAGAATCAAGAGGATCCAGGGAGTTTGAATTTTCGACCCCCTCGCCCCACCCGCGACATGGAAAATTTGACAAAATTGGCCAAAATTGAGCAAAATAATATTTGTTCAATATTTCCCCAGAAACCCCCCCAAATCAGCCGTCTTTGCTCCCTGGGATGTTTTAGCATCCTAACCGATTATTACAGCGAGAATCAAGAAGATCCAGGGAGTTTGAATTTTCGACCCCCTCGCCCCAACCGCGACATGGAAAATTGGGCAAAATTGGCCAAAATTGACCAAAATAATATTTGTTCAATATTTCCCCCGAAACCCCCCTAAATCAGCCGTCTTCGCTCCCTGGGATGTTTTAGCATCCTAACCGATTATTACAGCAAGAATCAAGAGGATCCAGGGAGTTTGAATTTTCGACCCCCTTGCCCCACCCGCGACATGGAAAATTGGGCAAAATTGGCCAAAATTGAGCAAAATAATATTTGTTCAATATTTCCCCCGAAACCCCCCCAAATCAGCCGTCTTCGCTCCATGGGATGTTTTAGCATCCTAATCGATTATTACAGCGAGAATCAAGAGGATCCAGGGAGATTGAATTTTCGACCCCCTCGCCCCACCCGCGACATGGAAAATTGGGCAAAATTGGCCAAAATTGAGCAAAATAATATTTGTTCAATATTTCACCCGAAACCCCCCTAAATCAGCCGTCTTCGCTCCCTGGGATGTTTTAGCATCCTAACCGATTATTACAGCAAGAATCAAGAGGATCCAGGGAGTTTGAATTTTCGACCCCCTCGCCCCACCCGCGACATGGAAAATTGGGCAAAATTGGCCAAAATTGAGCAAAATAATATTTGTTCAATATTTCCCCCGAAACCCCCCAAATCAGCCGTCTTTGCTCCCTGGGATGTTTTAGCATCCTAACCGATTATTACAGCGAGAATCAAGAGGATCCAGGGAGTTTGAATTTTCGACCCCCTCGCCCCACCGCGACATGGAAAATTGGGCAAAATTGAGCAAAATAATATTTGTTCAATATTTTCCCCGAAACCCCCCAAAATCAGCCGTCTTCGCTCCCTGGGATGTTTTAGCATCCTAAGTGATTATTACAGCGAGAATCAAGAGGATCCAGGGAGTTTTAATTTTCGACCCCCTCGCCCCACCCGCGACATGGAAAATTGGGAAAATTTGCCAAAATTGAGCAAAATAATATTTGTTCAATATTTCCCCTGAAACCCCCCCAAATCAGCCGTCTTCGCTCCTTAGGATGTTTTAGCATCCTAACCGATTATTACAGCGAGAATCAAGAGGATCCAGGGAGTTTGAATTTTCGACCCCATTGCCCCACCCGCGACATGGAAAATTCGGCAAAATTGGCCAAAATTGAGCAAAATAATATTTGTTCAATATTTCCCCCGAAACCCCCCCAAATCAGCTGTCTTCGCTCCCTGGAATGTTTTAGCATCCTAACCGATTATTACAGCGAGAATCAAGAAGATCCAGGGACTTTGAATTTTCGACCCCCTCGCCCCAACCGCGACATGGAAAATTTGGCAAAATTGAGCAAAATAATATTTGTTCAATATTTCCCCCGAAACCCCCCCAAATCAGCCGTCTTTGCTCCCTGGGATGTTTTAGCATCCTAACCGATTATTACAGCGAGAATCAAGAGGATCCAGGGAGTTTGAATTTTCGACCCCCTCGCCCCAACCGCGACATGGAAAATTGGGCAAAATTGGTAAAAATTGAGCAAAATAATATTTGTTCAATATTTCCCCCGAAACCCCCCCAAATCAGCCGTCTTTGCTCCCTGGGATGTTTTAGCATCCTAACCGATTATTACAGCGAGAATCAAGAGGATCCAGGGAGTTTGAATTTTCGACCCCCTCGCCCCACCCGCGACATGGAAAATTTGACAAAATTGGCCAAAATTGAGCAAAATAATATTTGTTCAATATTTCCCCCGAAACCCCCCCAAATCAGCCGTCTTTGCTCCCTGGGATGTTTTAGCATCCTAACCGATTATTACAGCGAGAATCAAGAGGATCCAGGGAGTTTGAATTTTCGACCCCCTCGCCCCACCCGCGACATGAAAAATTGGGCAAAATTGGCAAAAATTGACCAAAATAATATTTGTTCAATATTTCCCCCGAAACCCCCCTAAATCAGCAGTCTTCGCTCCCTGGGATGTTTTAGCATCCTAACCGATTATTACAGCAAGAATCAAGAGGATCCAGGGAGTTTGAATTATGACCCCCTCGCCCCACCCGCGACATGGAAAATTGGGCAAAATTGGCAAAAATTGAGCAAAATAATATTTGTTCAATATTTCCCCCGAAACCCCCCCAAATCAGCCGTCTTCGCTCCCTGGGATGTTTTAGCATCCTAATCGATTATTACAGCGAGAATCAAGAGGATTCAGGGAGTTTGAATTTTCGACCCCCTCGCCCCACCCGCGACATGGAAAATTGGGCAAAATTGGCCAAAATTGAGCAAAATAATATTTGTTCAATATTTCCCCCGAAACCCCCCTAAATCAGCCGTCTTCGCTCCCTGGGATGTTTTAGCATCCTAACCGATTATTACAGCAAGAATCAAGAGGATCCAGGGAGTTTGAATTTTCGACCCCCTCGCCCCACCCGCGACATGGAAAATTGGGCAAAATTGGCCAAAATTGAGCAAAATAATATTTGTTCAATATTTCCCCCGAAACCCCCCCAAATCAGCCGTCTTTGCTCCCTGGGATGTTTTAGCATCCTAACCGATTATTACAGCGAGAATCAAGAGGATCCAGGGAGTTTGAATTTTCGACCCCCTCGCCCCACCGCGACATGGAAAATTGGGCAAAATTGAGCAAAATAATATTTGTTCAATATTTTCCCCGAAACCCCCCAAAATCAGCCGTCTTCGCTCCCTGGGATGTTTTAGCATCCTAAGTGATTATTACAGCGAGAATCAAGAGGATCCAGGGAGTTTTAATTTTGGACCCCCTCGCCCCACCCGCGACATGGAAAATTGGGAAAATTTGCCAAAATTGAGCAAAATAATATTTGTTCAATATTTCCACTGAAACCCCCCCAAATCAGCCGTCTTCGCTCCATAGGATGTTTTAGCATCCTAACCGATTATTACAGCGAGAATCAAGAGGATCCAGGGAGTTTGAATTTTCGACCCCATTGCCCCACCCGCGACATGGAAAATTCGGCAAAATTGGCCAAAATTGAGCAAAATAATATTTGTTCAATATTTCCCCCGAAACCCCCCCAAATCAGCTGTCTTCGCTCCCTGGAATGTTTTAGCATCCTAACCGATTATTACAGCGAGAATCAAGAAGATCCAGGGACTTTGAATTTTCGACCCCCTCGCCCCAACCACGACATGGAAAATTTGGCAAAATTGAGCAAAATAATATTTGTTCAATATTTCCCCCGAAACCCCCCCAAATCAGCCGTCTTTGCTCCCTGGGATGTTTTAGCATCCTAACCGATTATTACAGCGAGAATCAAGAGGATCCAGGGAGTTTGAATTTTCGACCCCCTCGCCCCACCCGCGACATGGAAAATTTGACAAAATTGGCCAAAATTGAGCAAAATAATATTTGTTCAATATTTCCCCCGAAACCCCCCCAAATCAGCCGTCTTTGCTCCCTGGGATGTTTTAGCATCCTAACCGATTATTACAGCGAGAATCAAGAGGATCCAGGGAGTTTGAATTTTCGACCCCCTCGCCCCACCCGCGACATGGAAAATTGGGCAAAATTGGCCAAAATTGAGCAAAATAATATTTGTTCAATATTTCCCCCGAAACCCCCCTAAATCAGCCGTCTTCGCTCCCTGGGATGTTTTAGCATCCTAACCGATTATTACAGCAAGAATCAAGAGGATCCAGGGAGTTTGAATTTTCGACCCCCTCGCCCCACCCGCGACATGGAAAATTGGGCAAAATTGGCCAAAATTGAGCAAAATAATATTTGTTCAATATTTCCCCCGAAATCCCCCCAAATCAGCCGTCTTTGCTCCCTGGGATGTTTTAGCATCCTAATCGATTATTACAGCGAGAATCAAGAGGTTCCAGGGAGTTTTAATTTTCGACCCCCTCGCCCCACCCGCGACATGGAAAATTGGGAAAATTTGCCAAAATTGAGCAAAATAATATTTGTTCAATATTTCCCCTGAAACCCCCCCAAATCAGCCGTCTTTGCTCCTTAGGATGTTTTAGCATCCTAACCGATTATTACAGCGAGAATCAAGAGGATCCAGGGAGTTTAAATTTTCGACCCCATTGCCCCACCCGCGACGTGGAAAATTCGGCAAAATTGGCCAAAATTGAGCAAAATAATATTTGTTCAATATTTCCCCCGAAACCCCCCCAAATCAGCTGTCTTCGCTCCCTGGAATGTTTTAGAATCCTAACCGATTATTACAGCGAGAATCAAGAAGATCCAGGGACTTTGAATTTTCGACCCCCTCGCCCCAACCGCGACATGGAAAATTGGGCAAAATTGGTAAAAATTGAGCAAAATAATATTTGTTCAATATTTCCCCCGAAACCCCCCCAAATCAGCCGTCTTTGCTCCCTGGGATGTTTTAGCATCCTAACCGATTATTACAGCGAGAATCAAGAGGATCCAGGGAGTTTGAATTTTCGACCCCCTCGCCCCACCCGCGACATGGAAAATTTGACAAAATTGGCCAAAATTGAGCAAAATAATATTTGTTCAATATTTCCCCCAAAACCCCCCCAAATCAGCCGTCTTTGCTCCCTGGGATGTTTTAGCATCCTTACCGATTATTACAGCGAGAATCAAGAGGATCCAGGGAGTTTGAATTTTCGACCCTCTCGCCCCACCGCGACATGGAAAATTGGGCAAAATTGGCCAAAATTGAGCAAAATAATATTTGTTCAATATTTCCCCCGAAACCCCCCCAAATCAGCCGTCTTCGCTCCCTGGGATGTTTTAGCATCCTAACCGATTATTACAGCTAGAATCAAGAGGATCCAGGGAGTTTTAATTTTCGACCCCCTCGCCCCACCCGCGACATGGAAAATTGGGCAAAATTGGCCAAAATTGAGCAAAATAATATTTGTTCAATATTTCCCCTGAAACCCCCCCAAATCAGCCTTCTTGCTCCTTAGGATGTTTTAGCATCCTAACCGATTATTACAGCGAGAATCAAGAGGATCCAGAGAGTTTGAATTTTCGACCCCATTGCCCCACCCGCGACATGGAAAATTCGGCAAAATTTGCCAAAATTGAGCAAAATAATATTTGTTCAATATTTCCCCCAGAACCCCCCCAAATCAGCAGTCTTCGCTCCCTGGAATGTTTTAGCATCCTAACTGATTATTACAGCGAGAATCAAGAGGATCCAGGGAGTTTGAATTTTCGACCCCATTGCCCCACCCGCGACATGGAAAATTCGGCAAAATTGGCCAAAATTGAGCAAAATAATATTTGTTCAATATTTCCCCCAGAACCCCCCCAAATCAGCCGTCTTCGCTCCCTGGAATGTTTTAGCATCCTAACCGATTATTACAGCTAGAATCAAGAGGATCCAGGGAGTTTGAATTTTCGACCCCCTCGCCCCAACCGCGACATGGAAAATTGGGCAAAATTGGCAAAAATTGACCAAAATAATATTTGTTCAATATTTCCCCCGAAACCCCCCCAAATCAGCCGTCTTTGCTCCCTGGGATGTTTTAGCATCCTAACTGATTATTACAGCGAGTATCAAGAGGATCCAGGGAGTTTGAATTTTCGACCCCATTGCCCCACCCGCGACATGGAAAATTGGGCAAAATTGGCCAAAATTGAGCAAAATAATATTTGTTCAATATTTCCCCCAGAACCCCCCCAAATCAGCCGTCTTCGCTCCCTGGAATGTTTTAGCATCCTAACCGATTATTACAGCGAGAATCAAGAGGATCCAGGGAGTTTGAATTTTCGACCCCCTCGCCCCAACCGCGACATGGAAAATTGGGCAAAATTGGAAAAATTGACCAAAATAATATTTATTCAATATTTCCCCCGAAACCCCCCCAAATCAGCCGTCTTTGCTCCCTGGGATGCTTTAGCATCCTAACCGATTATTACAGTGAGAATCAAGAGGATCCAGGGAGTTTGAATTTTCGACCCCCTCGCCCCAACCGCGACATGGAAAATTGGGCAAAATTTGCCAAAATTGAGCAAAATAATATTTGTTCAATATTTCCCCTGAAACCCCCCCAAATCAGCCGTCTTCACTCCTTAGGATGTTTTAGCATCCTAACCGATTATTACAGCGAGAATCAAGAGGATCCAGGGAGTTTGAATTTTCGACCCCATTGCCCCACCCGCGACATGGAAAATTCGGCAAAATTGGCCAAAATTGAGCAAAATAATATTTGTTCAATATTTCCCCCGAAACCCCCCCAAATCAGCTGTCTTCGCTCCCTGGAATGTTTTAGCATCCTAACCGATTATTACAGCGAGAATCAAGAAGATCCAGGGACTTTGAATTTTCGACCCCCTCGCCCCAACCGCGACATGGAAAATTGGGCAAAATTGAGCAAAATAATATTTGTTCAATATTTCCCCCGAAACCCCCCCAAATCAGCCGTCTTTGCTCCCTGGGATGTTTTAGCATCCTAACCGATTATTACAGCGAGAATCAAGAGGATCCAGGGAGTTTGAATTTTCGACCCCCTCGCCCCACCCGCGACATGGAAAATTTGACAAAATTGGCAAAAATTGAGCAAAATAATATTTGTTCAATATTTCCCCCGAAACCCCCCCAAATCAGCCGTCTTTGCTCCCTGGGATGTTTTAGCATCCTAACCGATTATTACAGCGAGAATCAAGAAGATCCAGGGAGTTTGAATTTTCGACCCCCTCGCCCCAACCGCGACATGGAAAATTTGGCAAAATTGGCCAAAATTGACCAAAATAATATTTGTTCAATATTTCCCCCGAAACCCCCCTAAATCAGCCGTCTTCGCTCCCTGGGATGTTTTAGCATCCTAACCGATTATTACAGCAAGAATCAAGAGGATCCAGGGAGTTTGAATTTTCGACCCCCTCGCCCCACCCGCGACATGGAAAATTGGGCAAAATTGGCCAAAATTGAGCAAAATAATATTTGTTCAATATTTCCCCCGAAACCCCCCCAAATCAGCCGTCTTCGCTCCATGGGATGTTTTAGCATCCTAATCGATTATTACAGCGAGAATCAAGAGGATCCAGGGAGATTGAATTTTCGACCCCCTCGCCCCACCCGCGACATGGAAAATTGGGCAAAATTGGCCAAAATTGAGCAAAATAATATTTGTTCAATATTTCACCCGAAACCCCCCTAAATCAGCCGTCTTCGCTCCCTGGGATGTTTTAGCATCCTAACCGATTATTACAGCAAGAATCAAGAGGATCCAGGGAGTTTGAATTTTCGACCCCCTCGCCCCACCCGCGACATGGAAAATTGGGCAAAATTGGCCAAAATTGAGCAAAATAATATTTGTTCAATATTTCCCCCGAAACCCCCCAAATCAGCCGTCTTTGCTCCCTGGGATGTTTTAGCATCCTAACCGATTATTACAGCGAGAATCAAGAGGATCCAGGGAGTTTGAATTTTCGACCCCCTCGCCCCACCGCGACATGGAAAATTGGGCAAAATTGAGCAAAATAATATTTGTTCAATATTTTCCCCGAAACCCCCCAAAATCAGCCGTCTTCGCTCCCTGGGATGTTTTAGCATCCTAAGTGATTATTACAGCGAGAATCAAGAGGATCCAGGGAGTTTTAATTTTCGACCCCCTCGCCCCACCCGCGACATGGAAAATTGGGAAAATTTGCCAAAATTGAGCAAAATAATATTTGTTCAATATTTCCCCTGAAACCCCCCCAAATCAGCCGTCTTCGCTCCTTAGGATGTTTTAGCATCCTAACCGATTATTACAGCGAGAATCAAGAGGATCCAGGGAGTTTGAATTTTCGACCCCATTGCCCCACCCGCGACATGGAAAATTCGGCAAAATTGGCCAAAATTGAGCAAAATAATATTTGTTCAATATTTCCCCCGAAACCCCCCCAAATCAGCTGTCTTCGCTCCCTGGAATGTTTTAGCATCCTAACCGATTATTACAGCGAGAATCAAGAAGATCCAGGGACTTTGAATTTTCGACCCCCTCGCCCCAACCGCGACATGGAAAATTTGGCAAAATTGAGCAAAATAATATTTGTTCAATATTTCCCCCGAAACCCCCCCAAATCAGCCGTCTTTGCTCCCTGGGATGTTTTAGCATCCTAACCGATTATTACAGCGAGAATCAAGAGGATCCAGGGAGTTTGAATTTTCGACCCCCTCGCCCCACCCGCGACATGGAAAATTTGACAAAATTGGCCAAAATTGAGCAAAATAATATTTGTTCAATATTTCCCCCGAAACCCCCCCAAATCAGCCGTCTTTGCTCCCTGGGATGTTTTAGCATCCTAACCGATTATTACAGCGAGAATCAAGAGGATCCAGGGAGTTTGAATTTTCGACCCCCTCGCCCCACCCGCGACATGGAAAATTGGGCAAAATTGGCCAAAATTGAGCAAAATAATATTTGTTCAATATTTCCCCCGAAACCCCCCTAAATCAGCCGTCTTCGCTCCCTGGGATGTTTTAGCATCCTAACCGATTATTACAGCAAGAATCAAGAGGATCCAGGGAGTTTGAATTTTCGACCCCCTCGCCCCACCCGCGACATGGAAAATTGGGCAAAATTGGCCAAAATTGAGCAAAATAATATTTGTTCAATATTTCCCCCGAAATCCCCCCAAATCAGCCGTCTTTGCTCCCTGGGATGTTTTAGCATCCTAATCGATTATTACAGCGAGAATCAAGAGGTTCCAGGGAGTTTTAATTTTCGACCCCCTCGCCCCACCCGCGACATGGAAAATTGGGAAAATTTGCCAAAATTGAGCAAAATAATATTTGTTCAATATTTCCCCTGAAACCCCCCCAAATCAGCCGTCTTTGCTCCTTAGGATGTTTTAGCATCCTAACCGATTATTACAGCGAGAATCAAGAGGATCCAGGGAGTTTGAATTTTCGACCCCATTGCCCCACCCGCGACGTGGAAAATTCGGCAAAATTGGCCAAAATTGAGCAAAATAATATTTGTTCAATATTTCCCCCGAAACCCCCCCAAATCAGCTGTCTTTGCTCCCTGGAATGTTTTAGAATCCTAACCGATTATTACAGCGAGAATCAAGAAGATCCAGGGACTTTGAATTTTCGACCCCCTCGCCCCAACCGCGACATGGAAAATTGGGCAAAATTGGTAAAAATTGAGCAAAATAATATTTGTTCAATATTTCCCCCGAAACCCCCCCAAATCAGCCGTCTTTGCTCCCTGGGATGTTTTAGCATCCTAACCGATTATTACAGCGAGAATCAAGAGGATCCAGGGAGTTTGAATTTTCGACCCCCTCGCCCCACCCGCGACATGGAAAATTTGACAAAATTGGCCAAAATTGAGCAAAATAATATTTGTTCAATATTTCCCCCGAAACCCCCCCAAATCAGCCGTCTTTGCTCCCTGGGATGTTTTAGCATCCTAACCGATTATTACAGCGAGAATCAAGAGGATCCAGGGAGTTTGAATTTTCGACCCCCTCGCCCCACCCGCGACATGAAAAATTGGGCAAAATTGGCAAAAATTGACCAAAATAATATTTGTTCAATATTTCCCCCGAAACCCCCCTAAATCAGCAGTCTTCGCTCCCTGGGATGTTTTAGCATCCTAACCGATTATTACAGCAAGAATCAAGAGGATCCAGGGAGTTTGAATTATGACCCCCTCGCCCCACCCGCGACATGGAAAATTGAGCAAAATAATATTTGTTCAATATTTCCCCCGAAACCCCCCCAAATCAGCCGTCTTCGCTCCCTGGGATGTTTTAGCATCCTAATCGATTATTACAGCGAGAATCAAGAGGATTCAGGGAGTTTGAATTTTCGACCCCCTCGCCCCACCCGCGACATGGAAAATTGGGCAAAATTGGCCAAAATTGAGCAAAATAATATTTGTTCAATATTTCCCCCGAAACCCCCCTAAATCAGCCGTCTTCGCTCCCTGGGATGTTTTAGCATCCTAACCGATTATTACAGCAAGAATCAAGAGGATCCAGGGAGTTTGAATTTTCGACCCCCTCGCCCCACCCGCGACATGGAAAATTGGGCAAAATTGGCCAAAATTGAGCAAAATAATATTTGTTCAATATTTCCCCCGAAACCCCCCCAAATCAGCCGTCTTTGCTCCCTGGGATGTTTTAGCATCCTAACCGATTATTACAGCGAGAATCAAGAGGATCCAGGGAGTTTGAATTTTCGACCCCCTCGCCCCACCGCGACATGGAAAATTGGGCAAAATTGAGCAAAATAATATTTGTTCAATATTTTCCCCGAAACCCCCCAAAATCAGCCGTCTTCGCTCCCTGGGATGTTTTAGCATCCTAAGTGATTATTACAGCGAGAATCAAGAGGATCCAGGGAGTTTTAATTTTCGACCCCCTCGCCCCACCCGCGACATGGAAAATTGGGAAAATTGGCCAAAATTGAGCAAAATAATATTTGTTCAATATTTCCCCTGAAACCCCCCCAAATCAGCCGTCTTCGCTCCTTAGGATGTTTTAGCATCCTAACCGATTATTACAGCGAGAATCAAGAGGATCCAGGGAGTTTGAATTTTCGACCCCATTGCCCCACCCGCGACATGGAAAATTCGGCAAAATTGGCCAAAATTGAGCAAAATAATATTTGTTCAATATTTCCCCCGAAACCCCCCCAAATCAGCTGTCTTCGCTCCCTGGAATGTTTTAGCATCCTAACCGATTATTACAGCGAGAATCAAGAAGATCCAGGGACTTTGAATTTTCGACCCCCTCGCCCCAACCGCGACATGGAAAATTGGGCAAAATTGGTAAAAATTGAGCAAAATAATATTTGTTCAATATTTCCCCCGAAACCCCCCCAAATCAGCCGTCTTTGCTCCCTGGGATGTTTTAGCATCCTAACCGATTATTACAGCGAGAATCAAGAGGATCCAGGGAGTTTGAATTTTCGACCCCCTCGCCCCACCCGCGACATGGAAAATTTGACAAAATTGGCCAAAATTGAGCAAAATAATATTTGTTCAATATTTCCCCCGAAACCCCCCCAAATCAGCCGTCTTTGCTCCCTGGGATGTTTTAGCATCCTAACCGATTATTACAGCGAGAATCAAGAGGATCCAGGGAGTTTGAATTTTCGACCCCCTCGCCCCACCCGCGACATGGAAAATTGGGCAAAATTGGCCAAAATTGAGCAAAATAATATTTGTTCAATATTTCCCCCGAAACCCCCCTAATTCAGCCGTCTTCGCTCCCTGGGATGTTTTAGCATCCTAACCGATTATTACAGCAAGAATCAAGAGGATCCAGGGAGTTTGAATTTTCGACCCCCTCGCCCCACCCGCGACATGGAAAATTGGGCAAAATTGGCCAAAATTGAGCAAAATAATATTTGTTCAATATTTCCCCCGAAATCCCCCCAAATCAGCCGTCTTTGCTCCCTGGGATGTTTTAGCATCCTAATCGATTATTACAGCGAGAATCAAGAGGTTCCAGGGAGTTTTAATTTTCGACCCCCTCGCCCCACCCGCGACATGGAAAATTGGGAAAATTTGCCAAAATTGAGCAAAATAATATTTGTTCAATATTTCCCCTGAAACCCCCCCAAATCAGCCGTCTTTGCTCCTTAGGATGTTTTAGCATCCTAACCGATTATTACAGCGAGAATCAAGAGGATCCAGGGAGTTTAAATTTTCGACCCCATTGCCCCACCCGCGACGTGGAAAATTCGGCAAAATTGGCCAAAATTGAGCAAAATAATATTTGTTCAATATTTCCCCCGAAACCCCCCCAAATCAGCTGTCTTCGCTCCCTGGAATGTTTTAGAATCCTAACCGATTATTACAGCGAGAATCAAGAAGATCCAGGGACTTTGAATTTTCGACCCCCTCGCCCCAACCGCGACATGGAAAATTGGGCAAAATTGGTAAAAATTGAGCAAAATAATATTTGTTCAATATTTCCCCCGAAACCCCCCCAAATCAGCCGTCTTTGCTCCCTGGGATGTTTTAGCATCCTAACCGATTATTACAGCGAGAATCAAGAGGATCCAGGGAGTTTGAATTTTCGACCCCCTCGCCCCACCCGCGACATGGAAAATTTGACAAAATTGGCCAAAATTGAGCAAAATAATATTTGTTCAATATTTCCCCCGAAACCCCCCCAAATCAGCCGTCTTTGCTCCCTGGGATGTTTTAGCATCCTAACCGATTATTACAGCGAGAATCAAGAGGATCCAGGGAGTTTGAATTTTCGACCCCCTCGCCCCACCCGCGACATGGAAAATTGGGCAAAATTGGCCAAAATTGAGCAAAATAATATTTGTTCAATATTTCCCCCGAAACCCCCCTAAATCAGCCGTCTTCGCTCCCTGGGATGTTTTAGCATCCTAACCGATTATTACAGCGAGAATCAAGAGGATCCAGGGAGTTTGAATTTTCGACCACCTCGCCCCACCCGCGACATGGAAAATTGGGCAAAATTGGCCAAAATTGAGCAAAATAATATTTGTTCAATATTTCCCCCGAAATCCCCCCAAATCAGCCGTCTTTGCTCCCTGGGATGTTTTAGCATCCTAATCGATTATTACAGCGAGAATCAAGAGGTTCCAGGGAGTTTTAATTTTCGACCCCCTCGCCCCACCCGCGACATGGAAAATTGGGAAAATTTGCCAAAATTGAGCAAAATAATATTTGTTCAATATTTCCCCTGAAACCCCCCCAAATCAGCCGTCTTTGCTCCTTAGGATGTTTTAGCATCCTAACCGATTATTACAGCGAGAATCAAGAGGATCCAGGGAGTTTAAATTTTCGACCCCATTGCCCCACCCGCGACGTGGAAAATTCGGCAAAATTGGCCAAAATTGAGCAAAATAATATTTGTTCAATATTTCCCCCGAAACCCCCCCAAATCAGCTGTCTTCGCTCCCTGGAATGTTTTAGAATCCTAACCGATTATTACAGCGAGAATCAAGAGGATCCAGGGAGTTTGAATTTTCGACCACCTCGCCCCACCCGCGACATGGAAAATTGGGCAAAATTGGCCAAAATTGAGCAAAATAATATTTGTTCAATATTTCCCCCGAAATCCCCCCAAATCAGCCGTCTTTGCTCCCTGGGATGTTTTAGCATCCTAATCGATTATTACAGCGAGAATCAAGAGGTTCCAGGGAGTTTTAATTTTCGACCCCCTCGCCCCACCCGCGACATGGAAAATTGGGAAAATTTGCCAAAATTGAGCAAAATAATATTTGTTCAATATTTCCCCTGAAACCCCCCCAAATCAGCCGTCTTTGCTCCTTAGGATGTTTTAGCATCCTAACCGATTATTACAGCGAGAATCAAGAGGATCCAGGGAGTTTAAATTTTCGACCCCATTGCCCCACCCGCGACGTGGAAAATTCGGCAAAATTGGCCAAAATTGAGCAAAATAATATTTGTTCAATATTTCCCCCGAAACCCCCCCAAATCAGCTGTCTTCGCTCCCTGGAATGTTTTAGAATCCTAACCGATTATTACAGCGAGAATCAAGAAGATCCAGGGACTTTGAATTTTCGACCCCCTCGCCCCAACCGCGACATGGAAAATTGGGCAAAATTGGTAAAAATTGAGCAAAATAATATTTGTTCAATATTTCCCCCGAAACCCCCCCAAATCAGCCGTCTTTGCTCCCTGGGATGTTTTAGCATCCTAACCGATTATTACAGCGAGAATCAAGAGGATCCAGGGAGTTTGAATTTTCGACCCCCTCGCCCCACCCGCGACATGGAAAATTTGACAAAATTGGCCAAAATTGAGCAAAATAATATTTGTTCAATATTTCCCCCGAAACCCCCCCAAATCAGCCGTCTTTGCTCCCTGGGATGTTTTAGCATCCTAACCGATTATTACAGCGAGAATCAAGAGGATCCAGGGAGTTTTAATTTTCGACCCCCTCGCCCCACCCGCGACATGAAAAATTGGGCAAAATTGGCAAAAATTGACCAAAATAATATTTGTTCAATATTTCCCCCGAAACCCCCCTAAATCAGCAGTCTTCGCTCCCTGGGATGTTTTAGCATCCTAACCGATTATTACAGCAAGAATCAAGAGGATCCAGGGAGTTTGAATTATGACCCCCTCGCCCCACCCGCGACATGGAAAATTGGGCAAAATTGGCCAAAATTGAGCAAAATAATATTTGTTCAATATTTCCCCCGAAACCCCCCCAAATCAGCCGTCTTCGCTCCCTGGGATGTTTTAGCATCCTAATCGATTATTACAGCGAGAATCAAGAGGATCCAGGGAGTTTTAATTTTCGACCCCCTCGCCCCACCCGCGACATGGAAAAATGGGCAAAATTGGCCACAATTGAGCAAAATAATATTTGTTCAATATTTCCCCCGAAACCCCCCCAAATCAGCTGTCTTCGCTCCCTGGAATGTTTTAGCATCCTAACCGATTATTACAGCGAGAATCAAGAAGATCCAGGGACTTTGAATTTTCGACCCCCTCGCCCCAACCGCGACATGGAAAATTGGGCAAAATTGAGCAAAATAATATTTGTTCAATATTTCCCCTGAAACCCCCCCAAATCAGCCGTCTTTGCTCCTTAGGATGTTTTAGCATCCTAACCGATTATTACAGCGAGAATCAAGAGGATCCAGGGAGTTTGAATTTTCGACCCCATTGCCCCACCCGCGACATGGAAAATTGGGCAAAATTGGCCAAAATTGAGCAAAATAATATTTGTTCAATATTTCCCCCGAAACCCCCCCAAATCAGCTGTCTTCGCTCCCTGGAATGTTTTAGCATCCTAACCGATTATTACAGCGAGAATCAAGAAGATCCAGGGACTTTGAATTTTCGACCCGCTCGCCCCAACCGCGACATGGAAAATTGGGCAAAATTGAGCAAAATAATATTTGTTCAATATTTCCCCCGAAACCCCCCCAAATCAGCCGTCTTTGCTCCCTGGGATGTTTTAGCATCCTAACCGATTATTACAGCGAGAATCAAGAGGATCCAGGGAGTTTGAATTTTCGACCCCCTCGCCCCACCCGCGACATGGAAAATTTGACAAAATTGGCCAAAATTGAGCAAAATAATATTTGTTCAATATTTCCCCCGAAACCCCCCCAAATCAGCCGTCTTTGCTCCCTGGGATGTTTTAGCATCCTAACCGATTATTACAGCGAGAATCAAGAGGATCCAGGGAGTTTGAATTTTCGACCCCCTCGCCCCACCCGCGACATGGAAAATTGGGCAAAATTGGCCAAAATTGAGCAAAATAACATTTGTTCAATATTTCCCCCGAAACCCCCCCAAATCAGCCGACTTCGCTCCCTGGGATGTTTTAGCATCCTAACCGATTATTACAGCGAGAATCAAGAGGATCCAGGGAGTTTGAATTTTTGACCCCCTCGCCCCACCCGCGACATGGAAAATTGGGCAAAATTGGCCAAAATTGAGCAAAATAATATTTGTTCAATATTTCCCCCAGAACCCCCCCAAATCAGCCGTCTTCACTCCCTGGAATGTTTTAGCATCCTAACCGATTATTACAGCGAGAATCAAGAGGATCCAGCTAGTTTGAATTTTCGACCCCCTCGCCCCACCCGCGACATGGAAAATTGGGCAAAATTGGCAAAAATTGAGCAAAATAATATTTGTTCAATATTTCCCCCGAAACCCCCCCAAATCAGCCGTCTTTGCTCCCTGGGATGTTTGAGCATCCTAACCGATTATTACAGCGAGAATCAAGAGGATCCAGGGAGTTTTAATTTTCGACCCCCTCGCCCCACCCGCGACATGGAAAATTGGGCAAAATTGGCCAAAATTGAGCAAAATAATATTTGTTCAATATTTCCCCTGAAACCCCCCCAAATCAGCCGTCTTGCTGCTTAGGATGTTTTAGCATCCTAACCGATTATTCGAGCGAGAATCAAGAGGATCCAGAGAGTTTGAATTTTCGACCCCATTGCCCCACCCGCGACATGGTAAATTCGGCAAAATTGGCCAAAATTGAGCAAAATAATATTTGTTCAATATTTCCCCCAGAACCCCCCCAAATCAGCTGTCTTCGCTCCCTGGAATGTTTTAGCATCCTAACTGATTATAACAGCGAGAATCAAGAGGATCCAGGGAGTTTGAATTTTCGACCCCATTGCCCCACCTGCGACATGGAAAATTCGGCAAAATTGGCCAAAATTGAGCAAAATAATATTTGTTCAATATTTCCCCCAGAACCCCCCCAAATCAGCCGTCTTCGCTCCCTGGAATGTTTTAGCATCCTAACCGATTATTAAAGCGAGAATCAAGAAGATCCAGGGACTTTGAATTTTCGACCCCCTCGCCCCAACCGCGACATGGAAAATTGGGCAAAATTGGCAAAAATTGAGCAAAATAATATTTGTTCAATATTTCCCCCGAAACCCCCCCAAATCAGCCGTCTTTGCTCCCTGGGATGTTTTAGCATCCTAACCGATTAATACAGCGAGAATCAAGAGGATCCAGGGAGTTTGAATTTTCGACCCCCTCGCCCCACCCGCGACATGGAAAATTTGACAAAATTGGCCAAAATTGAGCAAAATAATATTTGTTCAATATTTCCCCCGAAACCCCCCCAAATCAGCCGTCTTTGCTCCCTGGGATGTTTTAGCATCCTAACCGATTATTACAGCGAGAATCAAGAGGATCCAGGGAGTTTGAATTTTCGACCCCCTCGCCCCACCCGCGACATGGAAAATTGGGCAAAATTGGCCAAAATTGAGCAAAATAATATTTGTTCAATATTTCCCCCGAAACCCCCCTAAATCAGCCGTCTTCGCTCCCTGGGATGTTTTAGCATCCTAACCGATTATTACAGCAAGAATCAAGAGGATCCAGGGAGTTTGAATTTTCGACCCCCTCGCCCCACCCGCGACATGGAAAATTTGGCAAAATTGGCCAAAATTGAGCAAAATAATATTTATTCAATATTTCCCCCGAAACCCCCCCAAATCAGCCGTCTTCGCTCCCTGGGATGTTTTAGCATCCTAATCGATTATTACAGCGAGAATCAAGAGGATCCAGGGAGTTTTAATTTTCGACCCCCTCGCCCACCCGCGACATGGAAAATTGGGCAAAATTGGCCAAAATTGAGCAAAATAATATTTGTTCAATATTTCCCCTGAAACCCCCCCAAATCAGCCGTCTTCGCTCCTTAGGATGTTTTAGCATCCTAACCGATTATTACAGCGAGAATCAAGATGATCCAGGGAGTTTGAATTTTCGACCCCATTGCCCCACCCGCGACATGGAAAATTGGCCAAAATTGAGCAAAATAATATTTGTTCAATATTTCCCCCGAAACCCCCCCAAATCAGCTGTCTTCGCTCCCTGGAATGTTTTAGCATCCTAACCGATTATTACAGCGAGAATCAAGAAGATCCAGGGACTTTGAATTTTCGACCCCCTCGCCCCAACCGCGACATGGAAAATTGGGCAAAATTGAGCAAAATAATATTTGTTCAATATTTCCCCCGAAACCCCCCCAAATCAGCCGTCTTTGCTCCCTGGGATGTTTTAGCATCCTAACCGATTATTACAGCGAGAATCAAGAGGATCCAGGGAGTTTGAATTTTCGACCCCCTCGCCCCACCCGCGACATGGAAAATTTGACAAAATTGGCCAAAATTGAGCAAAATAATATTTGTTCAATATTTCCCCCGAAACCCCCCCAAATCAGCCGTCTTTGCTCCCTGGGATATTTTAGCATCCTAACCGATTATTACAGCAAGAATCAAGAGGATCCAGGGAGTTTGAATTTTCGACCCCCTCGCCCCACCCGCGACATGGAAAATTGGGCAAAATTGGCCAAAATTGAGCAAAATAACATGTTCAATATTTCCCCCGAAACCCCCCCAAATCAGCCGTCTTCGCTCCCTGGGATGTTTTAGCATCCTAACCGATTATTACAGCGAGAATCAAGAGGATCCAGGGAGTTTGAATTTTCGACCCCCTCGCCCCACCCGCGACATGGAAAATTGGGCAAAATTTGCCAAAAATGAGCAAAATAATATTTGTTCAATATTTCCCCCAGAACCCCCCCAAATCAGCCGTCATTACTCCCTGGAATGTTTTAGCATCCTAACCGATTATTACAGCGAGAATCAAGAGGATCCAGGGAGTTTGAATTTTTGACCCCCTCGCCCCACCCGCGACATGGAAAATTGGGCAAAATTGGCCAAAATTGAGCAAAATAATATTTGTTCAAAATTTCCCCTGAAACCCCCCCAAATGAGCCGTCTTCGCTCCTTAGGATGTTTTAGCATCCTAACCGATTATTACAGCGAGAATCAAGAGGATCCAGGGAGTTTGAATTTTCGACCCCATTGCCCCACCCGCGATATGGAAAATTCGGCAAAATTGGCCAAAATTGAGCAAAATAATATTTGTTCAATATTTCCCCCGAAACCCCCCCAAATCAGCTGTCTTCGCTCCCTGGAATGTTTTAGCATCCTAACCTATTATTACAGCGAGAATCAAGAAGATCCAGGGACTTTGAATTTTCGACCCCCTCGCCCCAACCGCGACATGGAAAATTTGGCAAAATTGGCCAAAATTGAGCAAAATAATATTTATTCAATATTTCCCCCGAAACCCCCCCAAATCAGCCGTCTTCGCTCCCTGGGATGTTTTAGCATCCTAATCGATTATTACAGCGAGAATCAAGAGGATCCAGGGAGTTTTAATTTTCGACCCCCTCGCCCACCCGCGACATGGAAAATTGGGCAAAATTGGCCAAAATTGAGCAAAATAATATTTGTTCAATATTTCCCCTGAAACCCCCCCAAATCAGCCGTCTTCGCTCCTTAGGATGTTTTAGCATCCTAACCGATTATTACAGCGAGAATCAAGATGATCCAGGGAGTTTGAATTTTCGACCCCATTGCCCCACCCGCGACATGGAAAATTGGCCAAAATTGAGCAAAATAATATTTGTTCAATATTTCCCCCGAAACCCCCCCAAATCAGCTGTCTTCGCTCCCTGGAATGTTTTAGCATCCTAACCGATTATTACAGCGAGAATCAAGAAGATCCAGGGACTTTGAATTTTCGACCCCCTCGCCCCAACCGCGACATGGAAAATTGGGCAAAATTGAGCAAAATAATATTTGTTCAATATTTCCCCCGAAACCCCCCCAAATCAGCCGTCTTTGCTCCCTGGGATGTTTTAGCATCCTAACCGATTATTACAGCGAGAATCAAGAGGATCCAGGGAGTTTGAATTTTCGACCCCCTCGCCCCACCCGCGACATGGAAAATTTGACAAAATTGGCCAAAATTGAGCAAAATAATATTTGTTCAATATTTCCCCCGAAACCCCCCCAAATCAGCCGTCTTTGCTCCCTGGGATATTTTAGCATCCTAACCGATTATTACAGCAAGAATCAAGAGGATCCAGGGAGTTTGAATTTTCGACCCCCTCGCCCCACCCGCGACATGGAAAATTGGGCAAAATTGGCCAAAATTGAGCAAAATAACATGTTCAATATTTCCCCCGAAACCCCCCCAAATCAGCCGTCTTCGCTCCCTGGGATGTTTTAGCATCCTAACCGATTATTACAGCGAGAATCAAGAGGATCCAGGGAGTTTGAATTTTCGACCCCCTCGCCCCACCCGCGACATGGAAAATTGGGCAAAATTTGCCAAAAATGAGCAAAATAATATTTGTTCAATATTTCCCCCAGAACCCCCCCAAATCAGCCGTCATTACTCCCTGGAATGTTTTAGCATCCTAACCGATTATTACAGCGAGAATCAAGAGGATCCAGGGAGTTTGAATTTTTGACCCCCTCGCCCCACCCGCGACATGGAAAATTGGGCAAAATTGGCCAAAATTGAGCAAAATAATATTTGTTCAATATTTCCCCCGAAACCCCCCCAAATCAGCCGTCTTCGCTCCCTGGGATGTTTTAGCATCCTAATCGATTATTACAGCGAGAATCAAGAGGATCCAGGGAGTTTTAATTTTCGACCCCCTCGCCCACCCGCGACATGGAAAATTGGGCAAAATTGGCCAAAATTGAGCAAAATAATATTTGTTCAATATTTCCCCTGAAACCCCCCCAAATCAGCCGTCTTCGCTCCTTAGGATGTTTTAGCATCCTAACCGATTATTACAGCGAGAATCAAGATGATCCAGGGAGTTTGAATTTTCGACCCCATTGCCCCACCCGCGACATGGAAAATTGGCCAAAATTGAGCAAAATAATATTTGTTCAATATTTCCCCCGAAACCCCCCCAAATCAGCTGTCTTCGCTCCCTGGAATGTTTTAGCATCCTAACCGATTATTACAGCGAGAATCAAGAAGATCCAGGGACTTTGAATTTTCGACCCCCTCGCCCCAACCGCGACATGGAAAATTGGGCAAAATTGAGCAAAATAATATTTGTTCAATATTTCCCCCGAAACCCCCCCAAATCAGCCGTCTTTGCTCCCTGGGATGTTTTAGCATCCTAACCGATTATTACAGCGAGAATCAAGAGGATCCAGGGAGTTTGAATTTTCGACCCCCTCGCCCCACCCGCGACATGGAAAATTTGACAAAATTGGCCAAAATTGAGCAAAATAATATTTGTTCAATATTTCCCCCGAAACCCCCCCAAATCAGCCGTCTTTGCTCCCTGGGATATTTTAGCATCCTAACCGATTATTACAGCAAGAATCAAGAGGATCCAGGGAGTTTGAATTTTCGACCCCCTCGCCCCACCCGCGACATGGAAAATTGGGCAAAATTGGCCAAAATTGAGCAAAATAACATGTTCAATATTTCCCCCGAAACCCCCCCAAATCAGCCGTCTTCGCTCCCTGGGATGTTTTAGCATCCTAACCGATTATTACAGCGAGAATCAAGAGGATCCAGGGAGTTTGAATTTTCGACCCCCTCGCCCCACCCGCGACATGGAAAATTGGGCAAAATTTGCCAAAAATGAGCAAAATAATATTTGTTCAATATTTCCCCCAGAACCCCCCCAAATCAGCCGTCATTACTCCCTGGAATGTTTTAGCATCCTAACCGATTATTACAGCGAGAATCAAGAGGATCCAGGGAGTTTGAATTTTTGACCCCCTCGCCCCACCCGCGACATGGAAAATTGGGCAAAATTGGCCAAAATTGAGCAAAATAATATTTGTTCAATATTTCCCCCGAAACCCCCCCAAATCAGCCGTCTTCACTCCCTGGAATGTTCTAGCATCCTAACCGATTATTACAGCGAGAATCAAGAGGATCCAGGGAGTTTGAATTTTCGACCCCCCTCGCCCCACCGCGACATGGAAAATTGGGCAAAATTGGCCAAAATTGAGCAAAATATTATTTGTTCAATATTTCCCCCGAAACCCCCCCAAATCAGCCGTCTTTGCTCCCTGGGATGTTTTAGCATCCTAACCGATTATTACAGCGAGAATCAAGAGGATCCAGGGAGTTTGAATTTTCGACCCCCTCGCCCCACCCGCGACATGGAAAATTGGGCAAAATTGGCCAAAATTGAGCAAAATAACATTTGTTCAATATTTCCCCCGAAACCCCCCCAAATCAGCCGTCTTCGCTCCCTGGGATGTTTTAGCATCCTAACCGATTATTACAGCGAGAATCAAGAGGATCCAGGGAGTTTGAATTTTTGACCCCCTCGCCCCACCCGCGACATGGAAAATTGGGCAAAATTGGCCAAAATTGAGCAAAATAATATTTGTTCAATATTTCCCCCAGAACCCCCCCAAATCAGCCGTCTTCACTCCCTGGAATGTTTTAGCATCCTAACCGATTATTACAGCGAGAATCAAGAGGATCCAGGGAGTTTGAATTTTCGACCCCCTCGCCCCAACCGCGACATGGAAAATTGGGCAAAATTGGCAAAAATTGACCAAAATAATATTTGTTCAATATTTCCCCCAAAACCCCCCCAAATCAGCCGTCTTTGCTCCCTGGGATGTTTTAGCATCCTTACCGATTATTACAGCGAGAATCAAGAGGATCCAGGGAGTTTGAATTTTCGACCCTCTCGCCCCACCGCGACATGGAAAATTGGGCAAAATTGGCCAAAATTGAGCTAAATAATATTTGTTCAATATTTCCCCCAGAACCCCCCCAAATCAGCCGTCATTACTCCCTGGAATGTTTTAGCATCCTAACCGATTATTACAGCGAGAATCAAGAGGATCCAGGGAGTTTGAATTTTTGACCCCCTCGCCCCACCTGCGACATGGAAAATTGGCCAAAATTGGCCAAAATTGAGAAAAATAATATTTGTTCAATATTTCCCCCGAAACCCCCCCAAATCAGCCGTCTTCACTCCCTGGAATGTTCTAGCATCCTAACCGATTATTACAGCGAGAATCAAGAGGATCCAGGGAGTTTGAATTTTCGACCCCCTCGCCCCACCGCGACATGGAAAATTGGGCAAAATTGGCCAAAATTGAGCAAAATAATATTTGTTCAATATTTTCCCCGAAACCCCCCCAAATCAGCCGTCTTCGCTCCCTGGGATGTTTTAGCATCCTAACCGATTATTACAGCGAGAATCAAGAGGATCCAGGGAGTTTTAATTTTCGACCCCCTCGCCCCACCTGCGACATGGAAAATTGGGCAAAATTGGCCAAAATTGAGCAAAATAATATTTGTTCAATATTTCCCCTGAAACCCCCCCAAATGAGCCGTCTTCGCTCCTTAGGATGTTTTAGCATCCTAACTGATTATTACAGCGAGAATCAAGAGGATCCAGGGAGTTTGAATTTTCGACCCCATTGCCCCACCCGCGACATGGAAAATTCGGCAAAATTGGCCAAAATTGAGCAAAATAATATTTGTTCAATATTTCCCCCGAAACCCCCCCAAATCAGCTGTCTTCGCTCCCTGGAATGTTTTAGCATCCTAACCGATTATTACAGCGAGAATCAAGAAGATCCAGGGAGTTTGAATTTTTGACCCCCTCGCCCCACCCGCGACATGGAAAATTTGGCAAAATTGGCCAAAATTGAGCAAAATAGTATTTGTTCAATATTTCCCCCGAAACCCCCCCAAATCAGCCGTCTTCGCTCCCTGGGATGTTTTAGCATCCTAACCGATTATTACAGCGAGAATCAAGAGGATCCAGGGAGTTTGAATTTTCGAGCCCATTGCCCTACCCGCGACATGGAAAATTCGGGAAAATTTGCCAAAATTGAGCAAAATAATATTTGTTCAATATTTCCCCCAGAACCCCCCCAAATCAGCCGTCTTCACTCCCTGGAATGTTTTAGCATCCTAACCGATTATTACAGCGAGAATCAAGAGGATCAGGGGAGTTTGAATTTTCGACCCCCTCGCCCCAACCGCGACATGGTAAATTGGGCAAAATTGGCAAAAATTGACCAAAATAATATTTGTTCAATATTTCCCCCAAAACCCCCCCAAATCAGCCGTCTTTGCTCCCTGGGATGTTTTAGCATCCTTACCGATTATTACAGCGAGAATCAAGAGGATCCAGGGAGTTTGAATTTTCGACCCCATTGCCCCACCCGCGACATGGAAAATTCGGCAAAATTGGCCAAAATTGAGCAAAATAATATTTCTTCAATATTTCCCCCGAAACCCCCCCAAATCAGCTGTCTTCGCTCCCTGGAATGTTTTAGCATCCTAACCGATTATTACAGCGAGAATCAAGAAGATCCAGGGAGTTTGAATTTTTGACCCCCTCGCCCCACCCGCGACATGGAAAATTTGGCAAAATTGGCCAAAATTGAGCAAAATAGTATTTGTTCAATATTTCCCCCGAAACCCCCCCAAATCAGCCGTCTTCGCTCCCTGGGATGTTTTAGCATCCTAACCGATTATTACAGCGAGAATCAAGAGGATCCAGGGAGTTTGAATTTTCGAGCCCATTGCCCTACCCGCGACATGGAAAATTCGGGAAAATTTGCCAAAATTGAGCAAAATAATATTTGTTCAATATTTCCCCCAGAACCCCCCCAAATCAGCCGTCTTCACTCCCTGGAATGTTTTAGCATCCTAACCGATTATTACAGCGAGAATCAAGAGGATCAGGGGAGTTTGAATTTTCGACCCCCTCGCCCCAACCGCGACATGGAAAATTGGGCAAAATTGGCAAAAATTGACCAAAATAATATTTGTTCAATATTTCCCCCAAAACCCCCCCAAATCAGCCGTCTTTGCTCCCTGGGATGTTTTAGCATCCTTACCGATTATTACAGCGAGAATCAAGAGGATCCAGGGAGTTTGAATTTTCGACCCTCTCGCCCCACCGCGACATGGAAAATTGGGCAAAATTGGCCAAAATTGAGCAAAATAATATTTTTTCAATATTTCCCCCGAAACCCCCCCAAATCAGCCGTCTTCGCTCCCTGGGATGTTTTAGCATCCTAACCGATTATTACAGCTAGAATCAAGAGGATCCAGGGAGTTTTAATTTTCGACCCCCTCGCCCCACCCGCGACATGGAAAATTGGGCAAAATTGGCCAAAATTGAGCAAAATAATATTTGTTCAATATTTCCCCTGAAACCCCCCCAAATCAGCCTTCTTGCTCCTTAGGATGTTTTAGCATCCTAACCGATTATTACAGTGAGAATCAAGAGGATCCAGGGAGTTTGAATTTTCGACCCCCTCGCCCCAACCGCGACATGGAAAATTGGGCAAAATTGGCAAAAATTGACCAAAATAATATTTGTTCAATATTTCCCCCGAAACCCCCCCAAATCAGCCGTCTTCACTCCCTGGAATGTTTTAGCATCCTAACCGATTATTACAGCGAGAATCAAGAGGATCCAGAGAGTTTGAATTTTCGACCCCATTGCCCCACCCGCGACATGGAAAATTCGGCAAAATTTGCCAAAATTGAGCAAAATAATATTTGTTCAATATTTCCCCCAGAACCCCCCCAAATCAGCAGTCTTCGCTCCCTGGAATGTTTTAGCATCCTAACTGATTATTACAGCGAGAATCAAGAGGATCCAGGGAGTTTGAATTTTCGACCCCATTGCCCCACCCGCGACATGGAAAATTCGGCAAAATTGGCCAAAATTGAGCAAAATAATATTTGTTCAATATTTCCCCCAGAACCCCCCCAAATCAGCCGTCTTCGCTCCCTGGAATGTTTTAGCATCCTAACCGATTATTACAGCGAGAATCAAGAGGATCCAGGGAGTTTGAATTTTCGACCCCCTCGCCCCAACCGCGACATGGAAAATTGGGCAAAATTGGAAAAATTGACCAAAATAATATTTGTTCAATATTTCCCCCGAAACCCCCCCAAATCAGCCGTCTTTGCTCCCTGGGATGCTTTAGCATCCTAACCGATTATTACAGTGAGAATCAAGAGGATCCAGGGAGTTTGAATTTTCGACCCCCTCGCCCCAACCGCGACATGGAAAATTGGGCAAAATTGGCCAAAATTGAGCAAAATAATATTTGTTCAATATTTCCCCCGAAACCCCCCCAAATCAGCCGTCTTTGCTCCCTGGGATGTTTTAGCATCCTAACTGATTATTACAGCGAGAATCAAGAGGATCCAGGGAGTTTGAATTTTCGACCCCATTGCCCCACCCGCGACATGGAAAATTGGGCAAAATTGGCCAAAATTGAGCAAAATAATATTTGTTCAATATTTCCCCCAGAACCCCCCCAATCAGCCGTCTTCGCTCCCTGGAATGTTTTAGCATCCTAACCGATTATTACAGCGAAAATCAAGAGGATCCAGGGAGTTTGAATTTTCGACCCCCTCGCCCCACCCGCGACATGGAAAATTGGGCAAAATTGGCCAAAATTGAGCAAAATAACATTTGTTCAATATTTCCCCCGAAACCCCCCCAAATCAGCCGTCTTCGCTCCCTGGGATGTTTTAGCATCCTAACCGATTATTACAGCGAGAATCAAGATGATCCAGGGAGTTTGAATTTTCGACCCCATTGCCCCACCCGCGACATGGAAAATTGGGCAAAATTGGCCAAAATTGAGCAAAATAATATTTGTTCAATATTTCCCCCGAAACCCCCCCAAATCAGCTGTCTTCGCTCCCTGGAATGTTTTAGCATCCTAACCGATTATTACAGCGAGAATCAAGAAGATCCAGGGACTTTGAATTTTCGACCCCCTCGCCCCAACCGCGACATGGAAAATTGGGCAAAATTGAGCAAAATAATATTTGTTCAATATTTCCCCCGAAACCCCCCCAAATCAGCCGTCTTTGCTCCCTGGGATGTTTTAGCATCCTAACCGATTATTACAGCGAGAATCAAGAGGATCCAGGGAGTTTGAATTTTCGACCCCCTCGCCCCAACCTCGACATGGAAAATTGGGCAAAATTGGCAAAAATTGACCAAAATAATATTTGTTCAATATTTCCCCCGAAACCCCCCCAAATCAGCCGTCTTTGCTCCCTGGGATGTTTTAGCATCCTAACCGATTATTACAGCGAGAATCAAGAGGATCCAGGGAGTTTGAATTTTCGACCCCCTCGCCCCACCGCGACATGGAAAATTGGGCAAAATTGAGCAAAATAATATTTGTTCAATATTTTCCCCGAAACCCCCCCAAATCAGCCGTCTTCACTCCCTGGGATGTTTTAGCATCCTAACCGATTATTACAGCGAGAATCAAGAGGATCCAGGGAGTTTGAATTTTCGACCCCCTCTCCCCAACCGCGACATGGAAAATTGGGCAAAATTGGCAAAAATTGACCAAAATAATATTTGTTCAATATTTCCCCCGAAACCCCCCCAAATCAGCCGTCTTTGCTCCCTGGGATGTTTTAGCATCCTAACCGATTATTACAGCGAGAATCAAGAGGATCCAGGGAGTTTGAATTTTCGACCCCATTGCCCCACCCGCGACATGGAAAATTCGGCAAAATTGGCCAAAATTGAGCAAAATAATATTTGTTCAATATTTCCCCCAGAACCCCCCCAAATCAGCCGTCTTCGCTCCCTGGAATGTTTTAGCATCCTAACCGATTATTACAGCGAGAATCAAGAGGATCCAGGGAGTTTGAATTTTCGACCCCCTCGCCCCAACCGCGACATGGAAAATTGGGCAAAATTGGAAAAATTGACCAAAATAATATTTGTTCAATATTTCCCCCGAAACCCCCCCAAATCAGCCGTCTTTGCTCCCTGGGATGCTTTAGCATCCTAACCGATTATTACAGTGAGAATCAAGAGGATCCAGGGAGTTTGAATTTTCGACCCCCTCGCCCCAACCGCGACATGGAAAATTGGGCAAAATTGGCCAAAATTGAGCAAAATAATATTTGTTCAATATTTCCCCCGAAACCCCCCCAAATCAGCCGTCTTTGCTCCCTGGGATGTTTTAGCATCCTAACTGATTATTACAGCGAGAATCAAGAGGATCCAGGGAGTTTGAATTTTCGACCCCATTGCCCCACCCGCGACATGGAAAATTGGGCAAAATTGGCCAAAATTGAGCAAAATAATATTTGTTCAATATTTCCCCCAGAACCCCCCCAATCAGCCGTCTTCGCTCCCTGGAATGTTTTAGCATCCTAACCGATTATTACAGCGAAAATCAAGAGGATCCAGGGAGTTTGAATTTTCGACCCCCTCGCCCCACCCGCGACATGGAAAATTGGGCAAAATTGGCCAAAATTGAGCAAAATAACATTTGTTCAATATTTCCCCCGAAACCCCCCCAAATCAGCCGTCTTCGCTCCCTGGGATGTTTTAGCATCCTAACCGATTATTACAGCGAGAATCAAGATGATCCAGGGAGTTTGAATTTTCGACCCCATTGCCCCACCCGCGACATGGAAAATTGGGCAAAATTGGCCAAAATTGAGCAAAATAATATTTGTTCAATATTTCCCCCGAAACCCCCCCAAATCAGCTGTCTTCGCTCCCTGGAATGTTTTAGCATCCTAACCGATTATTACAGCGAGAATCAAGAAGATCCAGGGACTTTGAATTTTCGACCCCCTCGCCCCAACCGCGACATGGAAAATTGGGCAAAATTGAGCAAAATAATATTTGTTCAATATTTCCCCCGAAACCCCCCCAAATCAGCCGTCTTTGCTCCCTGGGATGTTTTAGCATCCTAACCGATTATTACAGCGAGAATCAAGAGGATCCAGGGAGTTTGAATTTTCGACCCCCTCGCCCCAACCTCGACATGGAAAATTGGGCAAAATTGGCAAAAATTGACCAAAATAATATTTGTTCAATATTTCCCCCGAAACCCCCCCAAATCAGCCGTCTTTGCTCCCTGGGATGTTTTAGCATCCTAACCGATTATTACAGCGAGAATCAAGAGGATCCAGGGAGTTTGAATTTTCGACCCCCTCGCCCCACCGCGACATGGAAAATTGGGCAAAATTGAGCAAAATAATATTTGTTCAATATTTTCCCCGAAACCCCCCCAAATCAGCCGTCTTCACTCCCTGGGATGTTTTAGCATCCTAACCGATTATTACAGCGAGAATCAAGAGGATCCAGGGAGTTTGAATTTTCGACCCCCTCTCCCCAACCGCGACATGGAAAATTGGGCAAAATTGGCAAAAATTGACCAAAATAATATTTGTTCAATATTTCCCCCGAAACCCCCCCAAATCAGCCGTCTTTGCTCCCTGGGATGTTTTAGCATCCTAACCGATTATTACAGCGAGAATCAAGAGGATCCAGGGAGTTTGAATTTTCGACCCCCTCGCCCCACCGCGACATGGAAAATTGGGCAAAATTGAGCAAAATAATATATGTTCAATATTTTCCCCGAAACCCCCCCAAATCAGCCGTCTTCACTCCCTGGGATGTTTTAGCATCCTAACCGATTATTACAGCGAGAATCAAGAGGATCCAGGGAGTTTTAATTTTGGACCCCCTCGCCCCACCCGCGACATGGAAAATTGGGAAAATTTGCCAAAATTGAGCAAAATAATATTTGTTCAAAATTTCCCCTGAAACCCCCCCAAATCAGCCGTCTTCGCTCCTAAGGATGTTTTAGCATCCTAACCGATTATTACAGCGAGAATCAAGAGGATCCAGGGAGTTTGAATTTTCGACCCCATTGCCCCACCCGCGACATGGAAAATTCGGCAAAATTGGCCAAAATTGAGCAAAATAATATTTGTTCAATATTTCCCCCGAAACCCCCCCAAATCAGCTGTCTTCGCTCCCTGGGATGTTTTAGCATCCTAACCGATTAATACAGCGAGAATCAAGAGGATCCAGGGAGTTTGAATTTTCGACCCCCTCGCCCCACCCGCGACATGGAAAATTTGACAAAATTGGCCAAAATTGAGCAAAATAATATTTGTTCAATATTTCCCCCGAAACCCCCCCAAATCAGCCGTCTTTGCTCCCTGGGATGTTTTAGCATCCTAACCGATTATTACAGCGAGAATCAAGAGGATCCAGGGAGTTTGAATTTTCGACCCCCTCGCCCCACCCGCGACATGGAAAATTGGGCAAAATTGGCCAAAATTGAGCAAAATAATATTTGTTCAATATTTCCCCCGAAACCCCCCTAAATCAGCCGTCTTCGCTCCCTGGGATGTTTTAGCATCCTAACCGATTATTACAGCAAGAATCAAGAGGATCCAGGGAGTTTGAATTTTCGACCCCCTCGCCCCACCCGCGACATGGAAAATTTGGCAAAATTGGCCAAAATTGAGCAAAATAATATTTATTCAATATTTCCCCCGAAACCCCCCCAAATCAGCCGTCTTCGCTCCCTGGGATGTTTTAGCATCCTAATCGATTATTACAGCGAGAATCAAGAGGATCCAGGGAGTTTTAATTTTCGACCCCCTCGCCCACCCGCGACATGGAAAATTGGGCAAAATTGGCCAAAATTGAGCAAAATAATATTTGTTCAATATTTCCCCTGAAACCCCCCCAAATCAGCCGTCTTCGCTCCTTAGGATGTTTTAGCATCCTAACCGATTATTACAGCGAGAATCAAGATGATCCAGGGAGTTTGAATTTTCGACCCCATTGCCCCACCCGCGACATGGAAAATTGGCCAAAATTGAGCAAAATAATATTTGTTCAATATTTCCCCCGAAACCCCCCCAAATCAGCTGTCTTCGCTCCCTGGAATGTTTTAGCATCCTAACCGATTATTACAGCGAAAATCAAGAAGATCCAGGGACTTTGAATTTTCGACCCCCTCGCCCCAACCGCGACATGGAAAATTGGGCAAAATTGAGCAAAATAATATTTGTTCAATATTTCCCCCGAAACCCCCCCAAATCAGCCGTCTTTGCTCCCTGGGATGTTTTAGCATCCTAACCGATTATTACAGCGAGAATCAAGAGGATCCAGGGAGTTTGAATTTTCGACCCCCTCGCCCCACCCGCGACATGGAAAATTTGACAAAATTGGCCAAAATTGAGCAAAATAATATTTGTTCAATATTTCCCCCGAAACCCCCCCAAATCAGCCGTCTTTGCTCCCTGGGATATTTTAGCATCCTAACCGATTATTACAGCAAGAATCAAGAGGATCCAGGGAGTTTGAATTTTCGACCCCCTCGCCCCACCCGCGACATGGAAAATTGGGCAAAATTGGCCAAAATTGAGCAAAATAACATGTTCAATATTTCCCCCGAAACCCCCCCAAATCAGCCGTCTTCGCTCCCTGGGATGTTTTAGCATCCTAACCGATTATTACAGCGAGAATCAAGAGGATCCAGGGAGTTTGAATTTTCGACCCCCTCGCCCCACCCGCGACATGGAAAATTGGGCAAAATTTGCCAAAAATGAGCAAAATAATATTTGTTCAATATTTCCCCCAGAACCCCCCCAAATCAGCCGTCATTACTCCCTGGAATGTTTTAGCATCCTAACCGATTATTACAGCGAGAATCAAGAGGATCCAGGGAGTTTGAATTTTTGACCCCCTCGCCCCACCCGCGACATGGAAAATTGGGCAAAATTGGCCAAAATTGAGCAAAATAATATTTGTTCAATATTTCCCCCGAAACCCCCCCAAATCAGCCGTCTTCACTCCCTGGAATGTTCTAGCATCCTAACCGATTATTACAGCGAGAATCAAGAGGATCCAGGGAGTTTGAATTTTCGACCCCCCTCGCCCCACCGCGACATGGAAAATTGGGCAAAATTGGCCAAAATTGAGCAAAATATTATTTGTTCAATATTTCCCCCGAAACCCCCCCAAATCATCCGTCTTTGCTCCCTGGGATGTTTTAGCATCCTAACCGATTATTACAGCGAGAATCAAGAGGATCCAGGGAGTTTGAATTTTCGACCCCCTCGCCCCACCCGCGACATGGAAAATTGGGCAAAATTGGCCAAAATTGAGCAAAATAACATTTGTTCAATATTTCCCCCGAAACCCCCCCAAATCAGCCGTCTTTGCTCCCTGGGATGTTTTAGCATCCTAACCGATTATTACAGCGAGAATCAAGAGGATCCAGGGAGTTTGAATTTTTGACCCCCTCGCCCCACCCGCGACATGGAAAATTGGGCAAAATTGGCCAAAATTGAGCAAAATAATATTTGTTCAATATTTCCCCCAGAACCCCCCCAAATCAGCCGTCTTCACTCCCTGGAATGTTTTAGCATCCTAACCGATTATTACAGCGAGAATCAAGAGGATCCAGGGAGTTTGAATTTTCGACCCCCTCGCCCCAACCGCGACATGGAAAATTGGGCAAAATTGGCAAAAATTGACCAAAATAATATTTGTTCAATATTTCCCCCAAAACCCCCCCAAATCAGCCGTCTTTGCTCCCTGGGATGTTTTAGCATCCTTACCGATTATTACAGCGAGAATCAAGAGGATCCAGGGAGTTTGAATTTTCGACCCTCTCGCCCCACCGCGACATGGAAAATTGGGCAAAATTGGCCAAAATTGAGCAAAATAATATTTGTTCAATATTTCCCCCAGAACCCCCCCAAATCAGCCGTCATTACTCCCTGGAATGTTTTAGCATCCTAACCGATTATTACAGCGAGAATCAAGAGGATCCAGGGAGTTTGAATTTTTGACCCCCTCGCCCCACCTGCGACATGGAAAATTGGCCAAAATTGGCCAAAATTGAGAAAAATAATATTTGTTCAATATTTCCCCCGAAACCCCCCCAAATCAGCCGTCTTCACTCCCTGGAATGTTCTAGCATCCTAACCGATTATTACAGCGAGAATCAAGAGGATCCAGGGAGTTTGAATTTTCGACCCCCTCGCCCCACCGCGACATGGAAAATTGGGCAAAATTGGCCAAAATTGAGCAAAATAATATTTGTTCAATATTTTCCCCGAAACCCCCCCAAATCAGCCGTCTTCGCTCCCTGGGATGTTTTAGCATCCTAACCGATTATTACAGCGAGAATCAAGAGGATCCAGGGAGTTTTAATTTTCGACCCCCTCGCCCCACCTGCGACATGGAAAATTGGGCAAAATTGGCCAAAATTGAGCAAAATAATATTTGTTCAATATTTCCCCTGAAACCCCCCCAAATGAGCCGTCTTCGCTCCTTAGGATGTTTTAGCATCCTAACTGATTATTACAGCGAGAATCAAGAGGATCCAGGGAGTTTGAATT
Source organism: Lytechinus pictus (assembly GCF_037042905.1). Taxonomy (NCBI): domain Eukaryota; kingdom Metazoa; phylum Echinodermata; class Echinoidea; order Temnopleuroida; family Toxopneustidae; genus Lytechinus; species Lytechinus pictus. The sequence continues at coordinate 38,887,272 of NC_087251.1, read as the reverse complement.
TTCGACCCCATTGCCCCACCCGCGACATGGAAAATTCGGCAAAATTGGCCAAAATTGAGCAAAATAATATTTGTTCAATATTTCCCCCGAAACCCCCCCAAATCAGCTGTCTTCGCTCCCTGGAATGTTTTAGCATCCTAACCGATTATTACAGCGAGAATCAAGAAGATCCAGGGAGTTTGAATTTTTGACCCCCTCGCCCCACCCGCGACATGGAAAATTTGGCAAAATTGGCCAAAATTGAGCAAAATAGTATTTGTTCAATATTTCCCCCGAAACCCCCCCAAATCAGCCGTCTTCGCTCCCTGGGATGTTTTAGCATCCTAACCGATTATTACAGCGAGAATCAAGAGGATCCAGGGAGTTTGAATTTTCGAGCCCATTGCCCTACCCGCGACATGGAAAATTCAGGAAAATTTGCCAAAATTGAGCAAAATAATATTTGTTCAATATTTCCCCCAGAACCCCCCCAAATCAGCCGTCTTCACTCCCTGGAATGTTTTAGCATCCTAACCGATTATTACAGCGAGAATCAAGAGGATCAGGGGAGTTTGAATTTTCGACCCCCTCGCCCCAACCGCGACATGGAAAATTGGGCAAAATTGGCAAAAATTGACCAAAATAATATTTGTTCAATATTTCCCCCAAAACCCCCCCAAATCAGCCGTCTTTGCTCCCTGGGATGTTTTAGCATCCTTACCGATTATTACAGCGAGAATCAAGAGGATCCAGGGAGTTTGAATTTTCGACCCTCTCGCCCCACCGCGACATGGAAAATTGGGCAAAATTGGCCAAAATTGAGCAAAATAATATTTTTTCAATATTTCCCCCGAAACCCCCCCAAATCAGCCGTCTTTGCTCCCTGGGATGTTTTAGCATCCTAACCGATTATTACAGCTAGAATCAAGAGGATCCAGGGAGTTTTAATTTTCGACCCCCTCGCCCCACCCGCGACATGGAAAATTGGGCAAAATTGGCCAAAATTGAGCAAAATAATATTTGTTCAATATTTCCCCTGAAACCCCCCCAAATCAGCCTTCTTGCTCCTTAGGATGTTTTAGCATCCTAACCGATTATTACAGCGAGAATCAAGAGGATCCAGAGAGTTTGAATTTTCGACCCCATTGCCCCACCCGCGACATGGAAAATTCGGCAAAATTTGCCAAAATTGAGCAAAATAATATTTGTTCAATATTTCCCCCAGAACCCCCCCAAATCAGCAGTCTTCGCTCCCTGGAATGTTTTAGCATCCTAACTGATTATTACAGCGAGAATCAAGAGGATCCAGGGAGTTTGAATTTTCGACCCCATTGCCCCACCCGCGACATGGAAAATTCGGCAAAATTGGCCAAAATTGAGCAAAATAATATTTGTTCAATATTTCCCCCAGAACCCCCCCAAATCAGCCGTCTTCGCTCCCTGGAATGTTTTAGCATCCTAACCGATTATTACAGCGAGAATCAAGAGGATCCAGGGAGTTTGAATTTTCGACCCCCTCGCCCCAACCGCGACATGGAAAATTGGGCAAAATTGGAAAAATTGACCAAAATAATATTTGTTCAATATTTCCCCCGAAACCCCCCCAAATCAGCCGTCTTTGCTCCCTGGGATGCTTTAGCATCCTAACCGATTATTACAGTGAGAATCAAGAGGATCCAGGGAGTTTGAATTTTCGACCCCCTCGCCCCAACCGCGACATGGAAAATTGGGCAAAATTGGCAAAAATTGACCAAAATAATATTTGTTCAATATTTCCCCCGAAACCCCCCCAAATCAGCCGTCTTTGCTCCCTGGGATGTTTTAGCATCCTAACTGATTATTACAGCGAGAATCAAGAGGATCCAGGGAGTTTGAATTTTCGACCCCATTGCCCCACCCGCGACATGGAAAATTGGGCAAAATTGGCCAAAATTGAGCAAAATAATATTTGTTCAATATTTCCCCCAGAACCCCCCCAAATCAGCCGTCTTCGCTCCCTGGAATGTTTTAGCATCCTAACCGATTATTACAGCGAGAATCAAGAGGATCCAGGGAGTTTGAATTTTCGACCCCCTCGCCCCAACCGCGACATGGAAAATTGGAAAAATTGACCAAAATAATATTTATTCAATATTTCCCCCAAACCCCCCCAAATCAGCCGTCTTTGCTCCCTGGGATGCTTTAGCATCCTAACTGATTATTACAGTGAGAATCAAGAGGATCCAGGGAGTTTGAATTTTCGACCCCCTCGCCCCAACCGCGACATGGAAAATTGGGCAAAATTGGCAAAAATTGACCAAAATAAAATTTGTTCAATATTTCCCCCGAAACCCCCCCAAATCAGCCATCTTTGCTCCCTGGGATGTTTTAGCATCCTAACCGATTATTACAGCGAGAATCAAGAAGATCCAGGGAGTTTGAATTTTTGACCCCCTCGCCCCACCCGCGACATGGAAAATTGGGCAAAATTGGCCAAAATTGAGCATAATAATATTTGTTCAATATTTCCCCCGAAACCCCCCCAAATCAGCCGTCTTCGCTCCCTGGGATGTTTTAGCATCCTAACCGATTATTACAGCGAGAATCAAGAGGATCCAGGGAGTTTGAATTTTCGAGCCCATTGCCCCACCCGCGACATGGAAAATTCGGGAAAATTTGCCAAAATTGAGCAAAATAATATTTGTTCAATATTTCCCCCGAAACCCCCCCAAATCAGCCGTCTTTGCTCCCTGGGATGTTTTAGCATCCTTACCGATTATTACAGCGAGAATCAAGAGGATCCAGGGAGTTTGAATTTTCGACCCTCTCGCCCCACCGCGACATGGAAAATTGGGCAAAATTGGCCAAAATTGAGCAAAATAATATTTGTTCAATATTTCCCCCAGAACCCCCCCAAATCAGCCGTCTTCACTCCCTGGAATGTTTTAGCATCCTAACCGATTATTACAGCGAAAATCAAGAGGATCCAGGGAGTTTGAATTTTCGACCCCCTCGCCCCAACCGCGACATGGAAAATTGGGCAAAAATTGACCAAAATAATATTTGTTCAATATTTCCCCCGAAACCCCCCCAAATCAGCCGTCTTTGCTCCCTGGGATGTTTTAGCATCCTTACCGATTATTACAGCGAGAATCAAGAGGATCCAGGGAGTTTGAATTTTCAACCCTCTCGCCCCACCGCGACATGGAAAATTGGCAAAAATTGAGCAAAGTAATATTTGTTCAATATTTCCCCTGAAACCCCCCCAAATCAGCTGTCTTCGCTCCCTGGAATGTTTTAGCATCCTAACCGATTATTACAGCGAGAATCAAGAAGATCCAGGGACTTTGAATTTTCGACCCCCTCGCCCCAACCGCGACATGGAAAATTGGGCAAAATTGGCCAAAATTGAGCAAAATAATATTTGTTCAATATTTCCCCTGAAACCCCCCCAAATCAGCCGTCTTGCTCCTTAGGATGTTTTAGCATCCTAACCGATTATTACAGCGAGAATCAAGAGGATCCAGAGAGTTTGAATTTTCGACCCCATTGCCCCACCCGCGACATGGAAAATTGGGCAAAATTTGCCAAAATTGAGCAAAATAATATTTGTTCAATATTTCCCCCGAAACCCCCCCAAATCAGCCGTCTTCGCTCCCTGGGATGTTTTAGCATCCTAACCGATTATTACAGCGAGAATCAAGAGGATCCAGGGAGTTTGAATTTTCGAGCCCATTGCCCCACCCGCGACATGGAAAATTCGGGAAAATTTGCCAAAATTGAGCAAAATAATATTTGTTCAATATTTACCCCAGAACCCCCCCAAATCAGACGTCTTCACTCCCTGGAATGTTTTAGCATCCTAACCGATTATTACAGCTAAAATCAAGAGGATCCAGGGAGTTTGAATTTTCGACCCCCTCGCCCCAACCGCGACATGGAAAATTGGGCAAAATTGGCAAAAATTGAGCAAAATAATATTTGTTCAATATTTCCCCCGAAACCCCCCCAAATCAGCCGTCTTTGCTCCCTGGGATGTTTTAGCATCCTTACCGATTATTACAGCGAGAATCAAGAGGATCCAGGGAGTTTGAATTTTCGACCCTCTCGCCCCACCGCGACATGGAAAATTGGGCAAAATTGGCCAAAATTGAGCAAAATAATATTTGTTCAATATTTCCCCCAGAACCCCCCCAAATCAGCCGTCTTCACTCCCTGGAATGTTTTAGCATCCTAACCGATTATTACAGCGAAAATCAAGAGGATCCAGGGAGTTTGAATTTTCGACCCCCTCGCCCCAACCGCGACATGGAAAATTGGGCAAAAATTGACCAAAATAATATTTGTTCAATATTTCCCCCGAAACCCCCCCAAATCAGCCGTCTTTGCTCCCTGGGATGTTTTAGCATCCTTACCGATTATTACAGCGAGAATCAAGAGGATCCAGGGAGTTTGAATTTTCAACCCTCTCGCCCCACCGCGACATGGAAAATTGGCCAAAATTGAGCAAAATAATATTTGTTCAATATTTCCCCCGAAACCCCCCCAAATCAGCTGTCTTCGCTCCCTGGAATGTTTTAGCATCCTAACCGATTATTACAGCGAGAATCAAGAAGATCCAGGGACTTTGAATTTTCGACCCCCTCGCCCCAACCGCGACATGGAAAATTGGGCAAAATTGGCCAAAATTGAGCAAAATAATATTTGTTCAATATTTCCCCTGAAACCCCCCCAAATCAGCCGTCTTGCTCCTTAGGATGTTTTAGCATCCTAACCGATTATTACAGCGAGAATCAAGAGGATCCAGAGAGTTTGAATTTTCGACCCCATTGCCCCACCCGCGACATGGAAAATTGGGCAAAATTTGCCAAAATTGAGCAAAATAATATTTGTTCAATATTTCCCCCAGAACCCCCCCAAATCAGCTGTCTTCGCTCCCTGGAATGTTTTAGCATCCTAACTGATTATTACAGCGAGAATCAAGAGGATCCAGGGAGTTTGAATTTTCGACCCCATTGCCCCACCCGCGACATGGAAAATTCGGCAAAATTGGCCAAAATTGAGCAAAATAATATTTGTTCAATATTTCCCCCAGAACCCCCCTAAATCAGCCGTCTTCGCTCCCTGGAATGTTTTAGCATCCTAACCGATTATTACAGCGAGAATCAAGAGGATCCAGGGAGTTTGAATTTTCGACCCCCTCGCCCCAACCGCGACATGGAAAATTGGGCAAAATTGGAAAAATTGACCAAAATAATATTTGTTCAATATTTCCCCCGAAACCCCCCCAAATCAGCCGTCTTTGCTCCCTGGGATGCTTTAGCATCCTAACCGATTATTACAGTGAGAATCAAGAGGATCCAGGGAGTTTGAATTTTCGACCCCCTCGCCCCAACCGCGACATTGAAAATTGGGCAAAATTGGCAAAAATTGACCAAAATAATATTTGTTCAATATTTCCCCCGAAACCCCCCCAAATCAGCCGTCTTTGCTCCCTGGGATGTTTTAGCATCCTAACTGATTATTACAGCGAGAATCAAGAGGATCCAGGGAGTTTGAATTTTCGACCCGATTGCCCCACCCGCGACATGGAAAATTGGGCAAAATTGGCCAAAATTGAGCAAAATAATATTTGTTCAATATTTCCCCCAGAACCCCCCCAAATCAGCCGTCTTCGCTCCCTGGAATGTTTTAGCATCCTAACCGATTATTACAGCGAGAATCAAGAGGATCCAGGGAGTTTGAATTTTCGACCCCCTCGCCCCAACCGCGACATGGAAAATTGGGCAAAATTGGAAAAATTGACCAAAATAATATTTGTTCAATATTTCCCCGAAACCCCCCCAAATCAGCCGTCTTTGCTCCCTGGGATGCTTTAGCATCCTAACCGATTATAACAGTGAGAATCAAGAGGATCCAGGGAGTTTGAATTTTCGACCCCCTCGCCCCAACCGCGACATGGAAAATTGGGCAAAATTGGCAAAAATTGACCAAAATAATATTTGTTCAATATTTCCCCCGAAACCCCCCCAAATCAGCCGTCTTTGCTCCCTGGGATGTTTTAGCATCCTAACCGATTATTACAGCGAGAATCAAGAGGATCCAGGGAGTTTGAATTTTCGACCCCCTCGCCCCACCGCGACATGGAAAATTGGGCAAAATTGAGCAAAATAATATTTGTTCAATATTTTCCCCGAAACCCCCCCAAATCAGCCGTCTTCACTCCCTGGGATGTTTTAGCATCCTAACCGATTATTACAGCGAGAATCAAGAGGATCCAGGGAGTTTTAATTTTGGACCCCCTCGCCCCACCCACGACATGGAAAATTGGGAAAATTTGCCAAAATTGAGCAAAATAATATTTGTTCAAAATTTCCCCTGAAACCCCCCCAAATGAGCCGTCTTCGCTCCTTAGGATGTTTTAGCATCCTAACCGATTATTACAGCGAGAATCAAGAGGATCCAGGGAGTTTGAATTTTCGACCCCATTGCCCCACCCGCGATATGGAAAATTCGGCAAAATTGGCCAAAATTGAGCAAAATAATATTTGTTCAATATTTCCCCCGAAACCCCCCCAAATCAGCTGTCTTCGCTCCCTGGAATGTTTTAGCATCCTAACCTATTATTACAGCGAGAATCAAGAAGATCCAGGGACTTTGAATTTTCGACCCCCTCGCCCCAACCGCGACATGGAAAATTGGGCAAAATTGGCAAAAATTGAGCAAAATAATATTTGTTCAATATTTCCCCCAAAACCCCCCCAAATCAGCCGTCTTTGCTCCCTGGGATGTTTTAGCATCCTAACCGATTAATACAGCGAGAATCAAGAGGATCCAGGGAGTTTGAATTTTCGACCCCCTCGCCCCACCCGCGACATGGAAAATTGGGCAAAATTGGCCAAAATTGAGCAAAATAATATTTGTTCAATATTTCCCCCGAAACCCCCCTAAATCAGCCGTCTTCGCTCCCTGGGATGTTTTAGCATCCTAACCGATTATTACAGCGAGAATCAAGAGGATCCAGGGAGTTTTAATTTTGGACCCCCTCGCCCCACCCACGACATGGAAAATTGGGAAAATTTGCCAAAATTGAGCAAAATAATATTTGTTCAAAATTTCCCCTGAAACCCCCCCAAATGAGCCGTCTTCGCTCCTTAGGATGTTTTAGCATCCTAACCGATTATTACAGCGAGAATCAAGAGGATCCAGGGAGTTTGAATTTTCGACCCCATTGCCCCACCCGCGATATGGAAAATTCGGCAAAATTGGCCAAAATTGAGCAAAATAATATTTGTTCAATATTTCCCCCGAAACCCCCCCAAATCAGCTGTCTTCGCTCCCTGGAATGTTTTAGCATCCTAACCTATTATTACAGCGAGAATCAAGAAGATCCAGGGACTTTGAATTTTCGACCCCCTCGCCCCAACCGCGACATGGAAAATTGGGCAAAATTGGCAAAAATTGAGCAAAATAATATTTGTTCAATATTTCCCCCAAAACCCCCCCAAATCAGCCGTCTTTGCTCCCTGGGATGTTTTAGCATCCTAACCGATTAATACAGCGAGAATCAAGAGGATCCAGGGAGTTTGAATTTTCGACCCCCTCGCCCCACCCGCGACATGGAAAATTGGGCAAAATTGGCCAAAATTGAGCAAAATAATATTTGTTCAATATTTCCCCCGAAACCCCCCTAAATCAGCCGTCTTCGCTCCCTGGGATGTTTTAGCATCCTAACCGATTATTACAGCAAGAATCAAGAGGATCCAGGGAGTTTGAATTTTCGACCCCCTCGCCCCACCGCGACATGGAAAATTTGGCAAAATTGGCCAAAATTGAGCAAAATAATATTTATTCAATATTTCCCCCGAAACCCCCCCAAATCAGCCGTCTTCGCTCCCTGGGATGTTTTAGCATCCTAATCGATTATTACAGCGAGAATCAAGAGGATCCAGGGAGTTTTAATTTTCGACCCCCTCGCCCCACCCGCGAAATGGAAAATTGGGCAAAATTGGCCAAAATTGAGCAAAATAATATTTGTTCAATATTTCCCCTGAAACCCCCCCAAATCAGCTGTCTTCGCTCCTTAGGATGTTTTAGCATCCTAACCGATTATTACAGCGAGAATCAAGATGATCCAGGGAGTTTGAATTTTCGACCCCATTGCCCCACCCGCGACATGGAAAATTGGGCAAAATTGGCCAAAATTGAGCAAAATAATATTTGTTCAATATTTCCCCTGAAACCCCCCCAAATCAGCTGTCTTCGCTCCTTAGGATGTTTTAGCATCCTAACCGATTATTACAGCGAGAATCAAGAAGATCCAGGGACTTTGAATTTTCGACCCCCTCGCCCCAACCGCGACATGGAAAATTGGGCAAAATTGAGCAAAATAATATTTGTTCAATATTTTCCCCGAAACCCCCCCAAATCAGCCGTCTTCACTCCCTGGGATGTTTTAGCATCCTAACCGATTATTACAGCGAGAATCAAGAGGATCCAGGGAGTTTTAATTTTGGACCCCCTCGCCCCACCCACGACATGGAAAATTGGGAAAATTTGCCAAAATTGAGCAAAATAATATTTGTTCAAAATTTCCCCTGAAACCCCCCCAAATGAGCCGTCTTCGCTCCTTAGGATGTTTCAGCATCCTAACCGATTATTACAGCGAGAATCAAGAGGATCCAGGGAGTTTGAATTTTCGACCCCATTGCCCCACCCGCGATATGGAAAATTCGGCAAAATTGGCCAAAATTGAGCAAAATAATATTTGTTCAATATTTCCCCCGAAACCCCCCCAAATCAGCTGTCTTCGCTCCCTGGAATGTTTTAGCATCCTAACCTATTATTACAGCGAGAATCAAGAAGATCCAGGGACTTTGAATTTTCGACCCCCTCGCCCCAACCGCGACATGGAAAATTGGGCAAAATTGGCAAAAATTGAGCAAAATAATATTTGTTCAATATTTCCCCCAAAACCCCCCCAAATCAGCCGTCTTTGCTCCCTGGGATGTTTTAGCATCCTAACCGATTATTACAGCGAGAATCAAGAGGATCCAGGGAGTTTGAATTTTCGACCCCCTCGCCCCAACCGCGACATGGAAAATTGGGCAAAATTGGAAAAATTGACCAAAATAATATTTGTTCAATATTTCCCCGAAACCCCCCCAAATCAGCCGTCTTTGCTCCCTGGGATGCTTTAGCATCCTAACCGATTATAACAGTGAGAATCAAGAGGATCCAGGGAGTTTGAATTTTCGACCCCCTCGCCCCAACCGCGACATGGAAAATTGGGCAAAATTGGCAAAAATTGACCAAAATAATATTTGTTCAATATTTCCCCCGAAACCCCCCCAAATCAGCCGTCTTTGCTCCCTGGGATGTTTTAGCATCCTAACCGATTATTACAGCGAGAATCAAGAGGATCCAGGGAGTTTGAATTTTCGACCCCCTCGCCCCACCGCGACATGGAAAATTGGGCAAAATTGAGCAAAATAATATTTGTTCAATATTTTCCCCGAAACCCCCCCAAATCAGCCGTCTTCACTCCCTGGGATGTTTTAGCATCCTAACCGATTATTACAGCGAGAATCAAGAGGATCCAGGGAGTTTTAATTTTGGACCCCCTCGCCCCACCCACGACATGGAAAATTGGGAAAATTTGCCAAAATTGAGCAAAATAATATTTGTTCAAAATTTCCCCTGAAACCCCCCCAAATGAGCCGTCTTCGCTCCTTAGGATGTTTTAGCATCCTAACCGATTATTACAGCGAGAATCAAGAGGATCCAGGGAGTTTGAATTTTCGACCCCATTGCCCCACCCGCGATATGGAAAATTCGGCAAAATTGGCCAAAATTGAGCAAAATAATATTTGTTCAATATTTCCCCCGAAACCCCCCCAAATCAGCTGTCTTCGCTCCCTGGAATGTTTTAGCATCCTAACCTATTATTACAGCGAGAATCAAGAAGATCCAGGGACTTTGAATTTTCGACCCCCTCGCCCCAACCGCGACATGGAAAATTGGGCAAAATTGGCAAAAATTGAGCAAAATAATATTTGTTCAATATTTCCCCCAAAACCCCCCCAAATCAGCCGTCTTTGCTCCCTGGGATGTTTTAGCATCCTAACCGATTAATACAGCGAGAATCAAGAGGATCCAGGGAGTTTGAATTTTCGACCCCCTCGCCCCACCCGCGACATGGAAAATTGGGCAAAATTGGCCAAAATTGAGCAAAATAATATTTGTTCAATATTTCCCCCGAAACCCCCCTAAATCAGCCGTCTTCGCTCCCTGGGATGTTTTAGCATCCTAACCGATTATTACAGCAAGAATCAAGAGGATCCAGGGAGTTTGAATTTTCGACCCCCTCGCCCCACCGCGACATGGAAAATTTGGCAAAATTGGCCAAAATTGAGCAAAATAATATTTATTCAATATTTCCCCCGAAACCCCCCCAAATCAGCCGTCTTCGCTCCCTGGGATGTTTTAGCATCCTAATCGATTATTACAGCGAGAATCAAGAGGATCCAGGGAGTTTTAATTTTCGACCCCCTCGCCCCACCCGCGAAATGGAAAATTGGGCAAAATTGGCCAAAATTGAGCAAAATAATATTTGTTCAATATTTCCCCTGAAACCCCCCCAAATCAGCTGATTTCGCTCCTTAGGATGTTTTAGCATCCTAACCGATTATTACAGCGAGAATCAAGATGATCCAGGGAGTTTGAATTTTCGACCCCATTGCCCCACCCGCGACATGGAAAATTGGGCAAAATTGGCCAAAATTGAGCAAAATAATATTTGTTCAATATTTCCCCTGAAACCCCCCCAAATCAGCTGTCTTCGCTCCTTAGGATGTTTTAGCATCCTAACCGATTATTACAGCGAGAATCAAGAAGATCCAGGGACTTTGAATTTTCGACCCCCTCGCCCCAACCGCGACATGGAAAATTGGGCAAAATTGAGCAAAATAATATTTGTTCAATATTTTCCCCGAAACCCCCCCAAATCAGCCGTCTTCACTCCCTGGGATGTTTTAGCATCCTAACCGATTATTACAGCGAGAATCAAGAGGATCCAGGGAGTTTTAATTTTGGACCCCCTCGCCCCACCCACGACATGGAAAATTGGGAAAATTTGCCAAAATTGAGCAAAATAATATTTGTTCAAAATTTCCCCTGAAACCCCCCCAAATGAGCCGTCTTCGCTCCTTAGGATGTTTCAGCATCCTAACCGATTATTACAGCGAGAATCAAGAGGATCCAGGGAGTTTGAATTTTCGACCCCATTGCCCCACCCGCGATATGGAAAATTCGGCAAAATTGGCCAAAATTGAGCAAAATAATATTTGTTCAATATTTCCCCCGAAACCCCCCCAAATCAGCTGTCTTCGCTCCCTGGAATGTTTTAGCATCCTAACCTATTATTACAGCGAGAATCAAGAAGATCCAGGGACTTTGAATTTTCGACCCCCTCGCCCCAACCGCGACATGGAAAATTGGGCAAAATTGGCAAAAATTGAGCAAAATAATATTTGTTCAATATTTCCCCCAAAACCCCCCCAAATCAGCCGTCTTTGCTCCCTGGGATGTTTTAGCATCCTAACCGATTAATACAGCGAGAATCAAGAGGATCCAGGGAGTTTGAATTTTCGACCCCCTCGCCCCACCCGCGACATGGAAAATTGGGCAAAATTGGCCAAAATTGAGCAAAATAATATTTGTTCAATATTTCCCCCGAAACCCCCCTAAATCAGCCGTCTTCGCTCCCTGGGATGTTTTAGCATCCTAACCGATTATTACAGCAAGAATCAAGAGGATCCAGGGAGTTTGAATTTTCGACCCCCTCGCCCCACCGCGACATGGAAAATTTGGCAAAATTGGCCAAAATTGAGCAAAATAATATTTATTCAATATTTCCCCCGAAACCCCCCCAAATCAGCCGTCTTCGCTCCCTGGGATGTTTTAGCATCCTAATCGATTATTACAGCGAGAATCAAGAGGATCCAGGGAGTTTTAATTTTCGACCCCCTCGCCCCACCCGCGAAATGGAAAATTGGGCAAAATTGGCCAAAATTGAGCAAAATAATATTTGTTCAATATTTCCCCTGAAACCCCCCCAAATCAGCCGTCTTCGCTCCTTAGGATGTTTTAGCATCCTAACCGATTATTACAGCGAGAATCAAGATGATCCAGGGAGTTTGAATTTTCGACCCCATTGCCCCACCCGCGACATGGAAAATTGGGCAAAATTGGTCAAAATTGAGCAAAATAATATTTGTTCAATATTTCCCCCGAAACCCCCCCAAATCAGCTGTCTTCGCTCCCTGGAATGTTTTAGCATCCTAACCGATTATTACAGCGAGAATCAAGAAGATCCAGGGACTTTGAATTTTCGACCCCCTCGCCCCAACCGCGACATGGAAAATTGGGCAAAATTGAGCAAAATAATATTTGTTCAATATTTCCCCCGAAACCCCCCCAAATCAGCCGTCTTTGCTCCCTGGGATGTTTTAGCATCCTAACCGATTATTACAGCGAGAATCAAGAGGATCCAGGGAGTTTGAATTTTCAACCCCCTCGCCCCAACCGCGACATGGAAAATTGGGCAAAATTGGCAAAAATTGACCAAAATAATATTTGTTCAATATTTCCCCCGAAACCCCCCCAAATCAGCCGTCTTTGCTCCCTGGGATGTTTTAGCATCCTAACCGATTATTACAGCGAGAATCAAGAGGATCCAGGGAGTTTGAATTTTCGACCCCCTCGCCCCACCGCGACATGGAAAATTGGGCAAAATTGAGCAAAATAATATTTGTTCAATATTTTCCCCGAAACCCCCCCAAATCAGCCGTCTTCACTCCCTGGGATGTTTTAGCATCCTAACCGATTATTACAGCGAGAATCAAGAGGATCCAGGGAGTTTTAATTTTGGACCCCCTCGCCCCACCCGCGACATGGAAAATTGGGAAAATTTGCCAAAATTGAGCAAAATAATATTTGTTCAAAATTTCCCCTGAAACCCCCCCAAATCAGCCGTCTTCGCTCCTTAGGATGTTTTAGCATCCTAACCGATTATTACAGCGAGAATCAAGAGGATCAAGGGAGTTTGAATTTTCGACCCCATTGCCCCACCCGCGACATGGAAAATTCGGCAAAATTGGCCAAAATTGAGCAAAATAATATTTGTTCAATATTTCCCCCGAAACCCCCCCAAATCACCTGTCTTCGCTCCCTGGAATGTTTTAGCATCCTAACCGATTATTTCAGCGAGAATCAAGAAGATCCAGGGACTTTGAATTTTCGACCCCCTCGCCCCAACCGCGACATGGAAAATTTGACAAAATTGGCCAAAATTGAGCAAAATAATATTTGTTCAATATTTCCCCCGAAACCCCCCCAAATCAGCCGTCTTTGCTCCCTGGGATGTTTTAGCATCCTAACCGATTATTACAGCGAGAATCAAGAGGATCCAGGGAGTTTGAATTTTCGACCCCCTCGCCCCATCCGCGACATGGAAAATTGGGCAAAATTGGCCAAAATTGAGCAAAATAATATTTGTTCAATATTTCCCCCGAAACCCCCCTAAATCAGCCGTCTTCGCTCCCTGGGATGTTTTAGCATCCTAACCGATTATTACAGCAAGAATCAAGAGGATCCAGGGATTTTGAATTTTCGACCCCCTCGCCCCATCCGCGACATGGAAAATTTGGCAAAATTGGCCAAAATTGAGCAAAATAATATTTATTCAATATTTCCCCCGAAACCCCCCCAAATCAGCCGTCTTCGCTCCCTGGGATGTTTTAGCATCCTAATCGATTATTACAGCGAGAATCAAGAGGATCCAGGGAGTTTTAATTTTCGACCCCCTCGCCCACCCGCGACATGGAAAATTGGGCAAAATTGGCCAAAATTGAGCAAAATAATATTTGTTCAATATTTCCCCTGAAACCCCCCCAAATCAGCCGTCTTCGCTCCTTAGGATGTTTTAGCATCCTAACCGATTATTACAGCGAGAATCAAGATGATCCAGGGAGTTTGAATTTTCGACCCCATTGCCCCACACGCGACATGGAAAATTGGCCAAAATTGAGCAAAATAATATTTGTTCAATATTTCCCCCGAAACCCCCCCAAATCAGCCGTCTTCGCTCCCTGGGATGTTTTAGCATCCTAACCGATTATTACAGCGAGAATCAAGAGGATCCAGGGAGTTTGAATTTTCGACCCCCTCGCCCCACCCGCGACATGGAAAATTGGGCAAAATTTGCCAAAAATGAGCAAAATAATATTTGTTCAATATTTCCCCCAGAACCCCCCCAAATCAGCCGTCATTACTCCCTGGAATGTTTTAGCATCCTAACCGATTATTACAGCGAGAATCAAGAGGATCCAGGGAGTTTGAATTTTTGACCCCCTCGCCCCACCCGCGACATGGAAAATTGGGCAAAATTGGCCAAAATTGAGCAAAATAATATTTGTTCAATATTTCCCCCGAAACCCCCCCAAATCAGCCGTCTTCACTCCCTGGAATGTTCTAGCATCCTAACCGATTATTACAGCGAGAATCAAGAGGATCCAGGGAGTTTGAATTTTCGACCCCCCTCGCCCCACCGCGACATGGAAAATTGGGCAAAATTGGCCAAAATTGAGCAAAATAATATTTGTTCAATATTTCCCCCGAAACCCCCCCAAATCAGCCGTCTTTGCTCCCTGGGATGTTTTAGCATCCTAACCGATTATTACAGCGAAAATCAAGAGGATCCAGGGAGTTTGAATTTTCGACCCCCTCGCCCCACCCGCGACATGGAAAATTGGGCAAAATTGGCCAAAATTGAGCAAAATAACATTTGTTCAATATTTCCCCCGAAACCCCCCCAAATCAGCCGTCTTCGCTCCCTGGGATGTTTTAGCATCCTAACCGATTATTACAGCGAGAATCAAGATGATCCAGGGAGTTTGAATTTTCGACCCCATTGCCCCACCCGCGACATGGAAAATTGGGCAAAATTGGCCAAAATTGAGCAAAATAATATTTGTTCAATATTTCCCCCGAAACCCCCCCAAATCAGCTGTCTTCGCTCCCTGGAATGTTTTAGCATCCTAACCGATTATTACAGCGAGAATCAAGAAGATCCAGGGACTTTGAATTGTCGACCCCCTCGCCCCAACCGCGACATGGAAAATTGGGCAAAATTGAGCAAAATAATATTTGTTCAATATTTCCCCCGAAACCCCCCCAAATCAGCCGTCTTTGCTCCCTGGGATGTTTTAGCATCCTAACCGATTATTACAGCGAGAATCAAGAGGATCCAGGGAGTTTGAATTTTCGACCCCCTCGCCCCAACCTCGACATGGAAAATTGGGCAAAATTGGCAAAAATTGACCAAAATAATATTTGTTCAATATTTCCCCCGAAACCCCCCCAAATCAGCCGTCTTTGCTCCCTGGGATGTTTTAGCATCCTAACCGATTATTACAGCGAGAATCAAGAGGATCCAGGGAGTTTGAATTTTCGACCCCCTCGCCCCACCGCGACATGGAAAATTGGGCAAAATTGAGCAAAATAATATTTGTTCAATATTTTCCCCGAAACCCCCCCAAATCAGCCGTCTTCACTCCCTGGGATGTTTTAGCATCCTAACCGATTATTACAGCGAGAATCAAGAGGATCCAGGGAGTTTGAATTTTCGACCCCCTCTCCCCAACCGCGACATGGAAAATTGGGCAAAATTGGCAAAAATTGACCAAAATAATATTTGTTCAATATTTCCCCCGAAACCCCCCCAAATCAGCCGTCTTTGCTCCCTGGGATGTTTTAGCATCCTAACCGATTATTACAGCGAGAATCAAGAGGATCCAGGGAGTTTGAATTTTCGACCCCCTCGCCCCACCGCGACATGGAAAATTGGGCAAAATTGAGCAAAATAATATTTGTTCAATATTTTCCCCGAAACCCCCCCAAATCAGCCGTCTTCACTCCCTGGGATGTTTTAGCATCCTAACCGATTATTACAGCGAGAATCAAGAGGATCCAGGGAGTTTTAATTTTGGACCCCCTCGCCCCACCCGCGACATGGAAAATTGGGAAAATTTGCCAAAATTGAGCAAAATAATATTTGTTCAAAATTTCCCCTGAAACCCCCCCAAATCAGCCGTCTTCGCTCCTAAGGATGTTTTAGCATCCTAACCGATTATTACAGCGAGAATCAAGAGGATCCAGGGAGTTTGAATTTTCGACCCCATTGCCCCACCCGCGACATGGAAAATTCGGCAAAATTGGCCAAAATTGAGCAAAATAATATTTGTTCAATATTTCCCCCGAAACCCCCCCAAATCAGCTGTCTTCGCTCCCTGGAATGTTTTAGCATCCTAACCGATTATTACAGCGAGAATCAAGAAGATCCAGGGACTTTGAATTTTCGACCCCCTCGCCCCAACCGCGACATGGAAAATTGGGCAAAATTGGCAAAAATTGAGCAAAATAATATTTGTTCAATATTTCCCCCGAAACCCCCCCAAATCAGCCGTCTTTGCTCCCTGGGATGTTTTAGCATCCTAACCGATTAATACAGCGAGAATCAAGAGGATCCAGGGAGTTTGAATTTTCGACCCCCTCGCCCCACCCGCGACATGGAAAATTTGACAAAATTGGCCAAAATTGAGCAAAATAATATTTGTTCAATATTTCCCCCGAAACCCCCCCAAATCAGCCGTCTTTGCTCCCTGGGATGTTTTAGCATCCTAACCGATTATTACAGCGAGAATCAAGAGGATCCAGGGAGTTTGAATTTTCGACCCCCTCGCCCCACCCGCGACATGGAAAATTGGGCAAAATTGGCCAAAATTGAGCAAAATAATATTTGTTCAATATTTCCCCCGAAACCCCCCTAAATCAGCCGTCTTCGCTCCCTGGGATGTTTTAGCATCCTAACCGATTATTACAGCAAGAATCAAGAGGATCCAGGGAGTTTGAATTTTCGACCCCCTCGCCCCACCCGCGACATGGAAAATTTGGCAAAATTGGCCAAAATTGAGCAAAATAATATTTATTCAATATTTCCCCCGAAACCCCCCCAAATCAGCCGTCTTCGCTCCCTGGGATGTTTTAGCATCCTAATCGATTATTACAGCGAGAATCAAGAGGATCCAGGGAGTTTTAATTTTCGACCCCCTCGCCCACCCGCGACATGGAAAATTGGGCAAAATTGGCCAAAATTGAGCAAAATAATATTTGTTCAATATTTCCCCTGAAACCCCCCCAAATCAGCCGTCTTCGCTCCTTAGGATGTTTTAGCATCCTAACCGATTATTACAGCGAGAATCAAGATGATCCAGGGAGTTTGAATTTTCGACCCCATTGCCCCACCCGCGACATGGAAAATTGGCCAAAATTGAGCAAAATAATATTTTTTCAATATTTCCCCCGAAACCCCCCCAAATCAGCTGTCTTCGCTCCCTGGAATGTTTTAGCATCCTAACCGATTATTACAGCGAGAATCAAGAAGATCCAGGGACTTTGAATTTTCGACCCCCTCGCCCCAACCGCGACATGGAAAATTGGGCAAAATTGAGCAAAATAATATTTGTTCAATATTTCCCCCGAAACCCCCCCAAATCAGCCGTCTTTGCTCCCTGGGATGTTTTAGCATCCTAACCGATTATTACAGCGAGAATCAAGAGGATCCAGGGAGTTTGAATTTTCGACCCCCTCGCCCCACCCGCGACATGGAAAATTTGACAAAATTGGCCAAAATTGAGCAAAATAATATTTGTTCAATATTTCCCCCGAAACCCCCCCAAATCAGCCGTCTTTGCTCCCTGGGATATTTTAGCATCCTAACCGATTATTACAGCAAGAATCAAGAGGATCCAGGGAGTTTGAATTTTCGACCCCCTCGCCCCACCCGCGACATGGAAAATTGGGCAAAATTGGCCAAAATTGAGCAAAATAACATGTTCAATATTTCCCCCGAAACCCCCCCAAATCAGCCGTCTTCGCTCCCTGGGATGTTTTAGCATCCTAACCGATTATTACAGCGAGAATCAAGAGGATCCAGGGAGTTTGAATTTTCGACCCCCTCGCCCCACCCGCGACATGGAAAATTGGGCAAAATTTGCCAAAAATGAGCAAAATAATATTTGTTCAATATTTCCCCCAGAACCCCCCCAAATCAGCCGTCATTACTCCCTGGAATGTTTTAGCATCCTAACCGATTATTACAGCGAGAATCAAGAGGATCCAGGGAGTTTGAATTTTTGACCCCCTCGCCCCACCCGCGACATGGAAAATTGGGCAAAATTGGCCAAAATTGAGCAAAATAATATTTGTTCAATATTTCCCCCGAAACCCCCCCAAATCAGCCGTCTTCACTCCCTGGAATGTTCTAGCATCCTAACCGATTATTACAGCGAGAATCAAGAGGATCCAGGGAGTTTGAATTTTCGACCCCAACGCCCCACCGCGACATGGAAAATTGGGCAAAATTGGCCAAAATTGAGCAAAATATTATTTGTTCAATATTTCCCCCGAAACCCCCCCAAATCAGCCGTCTTTGCTCCCTGGGATGTTTTAGCATCCTAACCGATTATTACAGCGAGAATCAAGAGGATCCAGGGAGTTTGAATTTTCGACCCCCTCGCCCCACCGCGACATGGAAAATTGGGCAAAATTGAGCAAAATAATATTTGTTCAATATTTTCCCCGAAACCCCCCCAAATCAGCCGTCTTCACTCCCTGGGATGTTTTAGCATCCTAACCGATTATTACAGCGAGAATCAAGAGGATCCAGGGAGTTTGAATTTTCGACCCCCTCTCCCCAACCGCGACATGGAAAATTGGGCAAAATTGGCAAAAATTGACCAAAATAATATTTGTTCAATATTTCCCCCGAAACCCCCCCAAATCAGCCGTCTTTGCTCCCTGGGATGTTTTAGCATCCTAACCGATTATTACAGCGAGAATCAAGAGGATCCAGGGAGTTTGAATTTTCGACCCCCTCGCCCCACCGCGACATGGAAAATTGGGCAAAATTGAGCAAAATAATATTTGTTCAATATTTTCCCCGAAACCCCCCCAAATCAGCCGTCTTCACTCCCTGGGATGTTTTAGCATCCTAACCGATTATTACAGCGAGAATCAAGAGGATCCAGGGAGTTTTAATTTTGGACCCCCTCGCCCCACCCGCGACATGGAAAATTGGGAAAATTTGCCAAAATTGAGCAAAATAATATTTGTTCAAAATTTCCCCTGAAACCCCCCCAAATCAGCCGTCTTTGCTCCTAAGGATGTTTTAGCATCCTAACCGATTATTACAGCGAGAATCAAGAGGATCCAGGGAGTTTGAATTTTCGACCCCATTGCCCCACCCGCGACATGGAAAATTCGGCAAAATTGGCCAAAATTGAGCAAAATAATATTTGTTCAATATTTCCCCCGAAACCCCCCCAAATCAGCTGTCTTCGCTCCCTGGAATGTTTTAGCATCCTAACCGATTATTACAGCGAGAATCAAGAAGATCCAGGGACTTTGAATTTTCGACCCCCTCGCCCCAACCGCGACATGGAAAATTGGACAAAATTGGCAAAAATTGAGCAAAATAATATTTGTTCAATATTTCCCCCGAAACCCCCCCAAATCAGCCGTCTTTGCTCCCTGGGATGTTTTAGCATCCTAACCGATTAATACAGCGAGAATCAAGAGGATCCAGGGAGTTTGAATTTTCGACCCCCTCGCCCCACCCGCGACATGGAAAATTTGACAAAATTGGCCAAAATTGAGCAAAATAATATTTGTTCAATATTTCCCCCGAAACCCCCCCAAATCAGCCGTCTTTGCTCCCTGGGATGTTTTAGCATCCTAACCGATTATTACAGCGAGAATCAAGAGGATCCAGGGAGTTTGAATTTTCGACCCCCTCGCCCCACCCGCGACATGGAAAATTGGGCAAAATTGGCCAAAATTGAGCAAAATAATATTTGTTCAATATTTCCCCCGAAACCCCCCTAAATCAGCCGTCTTCGCTCCCTGGGATGTTTTAGCATCCTAACCGATTATTACAGCAAGAATCAAGAGGATCCAGGGAGTTTGAATTTTCGACCCCCTCGCCCCACCCGCGACATGGAAAATTTGGCAAAATTGGCCAAAATTGAGCAAAATAATATTTATTCAATATTTCCCCCGAAACCCCCCCAAATCAGCCGTCTTCGCTCCCTGGGATGTTTTAGCATCCTAATCGATTATTACAGCGAGAATCAAGAGGATCCAGGGAGTTTTAATTTTCGACCCCCTCGCCCACCCGCGACATGGAAAATTGGGCAAAATTGGCCAAAATTGAGCAAAATAATATTTGTTCAATATTTCCCCTGAAACCCCCCCAAATCAGCCGTCTTCGCTCCTTAGGATGTTTTAGCATCCTAACCGATTATTACAGCGAGAATCAAGATGATCCAGGGAGTTTGAATTTTCGACCCCATTGCCCCACCCGCGACATGGAAAATTGGGCAAAATTGGCCAAAATTGAGCAAAATAATATTTGTTCAATATTTCCCCCGAAACCCCCCCAAATCAGCTGTCTTCGCTCCCTGGAATGTTTTAGCATCCTAACCGATTATTACAGCGAGAATCAAGAAGATCCAGGGACTTTGAATTTTCGACCCCCTCGCCCCAACCGCGACATGGAAAATTGGGCAAAATTTAGCAAAATAATATTTGTTCAATATTTCCCCCGAAACCCCCCCAAATCAGCCGTCTTTGCTCCCTGGGATGTTTTAGCATCCTAACCGATTATTACAGCGAGAATCAAGAGGATCCAGGGAGTTTGAATTTTCGACCCCCTCGCCCCACCCGCGACATGGAAAATTTGACAAAATTGGCCAAAATTGAGCAAAATAATATTTGTTCAATATTTCCCCCGAAACCCCCCCAAATCAGCCGTCTTTGCTCCCTGGGATATTTTAGCATCCTAACCGATTATTACAGCAAGAATCAAGAGGATCCAGGGAGTTTGAATTTTCGACCCCCTCGCCCCACCCGCGACATGGAAAATTGGGCAAAATTGGCCAAAATTGAGCAAAATAACATGTTCAATATTTCCCCCGAAACCCCCCCAAATCAGCCGTCTTCGCTCCCTGGGATGTTTTAGCATCCTAACCGATTATTACAGCGAGAATCAAGAGGATCCAGGGAGTTTGAATTTTCGACCCCCTCGCCCCACCCGCGACATGGAAAATTGGGCAAAATTTGCCAAAAATGAGCAAAATAATATTTGTTCAATATTTCCCCCAGAACCCCCCCAAATCAGCCGTCATTACTCCCTGGAATGTTTTAGCATCCTAACCGATTATTACAGCGAGAATCAAGAGGATCCAGGGAGTTTGAATTTTTGACCCCCTCGCCCCACCCGCGACATGGAAAATTGGGCAAAATTGGCCAAAATTGAGCAAAATAATATTTGTTCAATATTTCCCCCGAAACCCCCCCAAATCAGCCGTCTTCACTCCCTGGAATGTTCTAGCATCCTAACCGATTATTACAGCGAGAATCAAGAGGATCCAGGGAGTTTGAATTTTCGACCCCCCTCGCCCCACCGCGACATGGAAAATTGGGCAAAATTGGCCAAAATTGAGCAAAATATTATTTGTTCAATATTTCCCCCGAAACCCCCCCCAAATCAGCCGTCTTTGCTCCCTGGGATGTTTTAGCATCCTAACCGATTATTACAGCGAGAATCAAGAGGATCCAGGGAGTTTGAATTTTCGACCCCCTCGCCCCACCCGCGACATGGAAAATTGGGCAAAATTGGCCAAAATTGAGCAAAATAACATTTGTTCAATATTTCCCCCGAAACCCCCCCAAATCAGCCGTCTTCGCTCCCTGGGATGTTTTAGCATCCTAACCGATTATTACAGCGAGAATCAAGAGGATCCAGGGAGTTTGAATTTTTGACCCCCTCGCCCCACCCGCGACATGGAAAATTGGGCAAAATTGGCCAAAATTGAGCAAAATAATATTTGTTCAATATTTCCCCCAGAACCCCCCCAAATCAGCCGTCTTCACTCCCTGGAATGTTTTAGCATCCTAACCGATTATTACAGCGAGAATCAAGAGGATCCAGCTAGTTTGAATTTTCGACCCCCTCGCCCCACCCGCGACATGGAAAATTGGGCAAAATTGGCCAAAATTGAGCAAAATAATATTTGTTCAATATTTCCCCCGAAACCCCCCCAAATCAGCCGTCTTTGCTCCCTGGGATGTTTTAGCATCCTAACAGATTATTACAGCGAGAATCAAGAGGATCCAGGGAGTTTTAATTTTCGACCCCCTCGCCCCACCCGCGACATGGAAAATTGGGCAAAATTGGCCAAAATTGAGCAAAATAATATTTGTTCAATATTTCCCCTGAAACCCCCCCAAATCAGCCGTCTTGCTCCTTAGGATGTTCTAGCATCCTAACCGATTATTACAGCGAGAATCAAGAGGATCCAGAGAGTTTGAATTTTCGACCCCATTGCCCCACCCGCGACATGGAAAATTCGGCAAAATTGGCCAAAATTGAGCAAAATAATATTTGTTCAATATTTCCCCCAGAACCCCCCCAAATCAGCTGTCTTCGCTCTCTGGAATGTTTTAGCATCCTAACTGATTATAACAGCGAGAATCAAGAGGATCCAGGGAGTTTGAATTTTCGACCCCATTGCCCCACCCGCGACATGGAAAATTCGGCAAAATTGGCCAAAATTGAGCAAAATAATATTTTTTCAATATTTCCCCCAGAACCCCCCCAAATCAGCCTTCTTCGCTCCCTGGAATGTTTTAGCATCCTAACCGATTATTACAGCGAGAATCAAGAGGATCCAGGGAGTTTGAATTTTCGACCCCCTCACCCCAACCGCGACATGGAAAATTGGGCAAAATTGGAAAAATTGACCAAAATATTATTTGTTCAATATTTCCCCCGAAACCCCCCCAAATCAGCAGTCTTTGCTCCCTGGGATGCTTTAGCATCCTAACCGATTATTACAGCGAGAATCAAGAGGATCCAGGGAGTTTGAATTTTCGACCCCCTCGCCCCAACCGCGACATGGAAAATTTGGCAAAATTGGCAAAAATTGACCAAAATAATATTTGTTCAATATTTCCCCCGAAACCCCCCCAAATCAGCCGTCTTTGCTCCCTGGGATGTTTTAGCATCCTAACCGATTGTTACAGCGAGAATCAAGAGGATCCAGGGAGTTTGAATTTTCGACCCCCTCGCCCCACCGCGACATGGAAAATTGGGCGAAATTGGCCAAAATTGAGCAAAATAATATTTGTTCAATATTTTCCCCGAAACCCCCCCAAATCAGCCGTCTTCGCTCCCTGGGATGTTTTAGCATCCTAACCGATTATTACAGCGAGAATCAAGAGGATCCAGGGAGTTTGAATTTTCGACCCCCTCGCCCCACCCGCGACATGGAAAATTGGGCAAAATTGGCAAAAATTGGCAAAAATTGACCAAAATAATATTTGTTCAATATTTCCCCCGAAACCCCCCCAAATCAGCCGTCTTTGCTCCCTGGGATGTTTTAGCATCCTTACCGATTATTACAGAGAGAATCAAGAGGATCCAGGGAGTTTGAATTTTCGACCCCCTCGCCCCACCCGCGACATGGAAAATTTGACAAAATTGGCCAAAATTGAGCAAAATAATATTTGTTCAATATTTCCCCCGAAACCCCCCCAAATCAGCCGTCTTTGCTCCCTGGGATGTTTTAGCATCCTAACCGATTATTACAGCGAGAATCAAGAGGATCCAGAGAGTTTGAATTTTCGACCCCATTGCCCCACCCGCGACATGGAAAATTCGGCAAAATTGGCCAAAATTGAGCAAAATAATATTTGTTCAATATTTCCCCCAGAACCCCCCCAAATCAGCTGTCTTCGCTCTCTGGAATGTTTTAGCATCCTAACTGATTATAACAGCGAGAATCAAGAGGATCCAGGGAGTTTGAATTTTCGACCCCATTGCCCCACCCGCGACATGGAAAATTCGGCAAAATTGGCCAAAATTGAGCAAAATAATATTTTTTCAATATTTCCCCCAGAACCCCCCCAAATCAGCCTTCTTCGCTCCCTGGAATGTTTTAGCATCCTAACCGATTATTACAGCGAGAATCAAGAGGATCCAGGGAGTTTGAATTTTCGACCCCCTCGCCCCACCCGCGACATGGAAAATTGGGCAAAATTGGCCAAAATTGAGCAAAATAACATGTTCAATATTTCCCCCGAAACCCCCCCAAATCAGCCGTCTTCGCTCCCTGGGATGTTTTAGCATCCTAACCGATTATTACAGCGAGAATCAAGAGGATCCAGGGAGTTTGAATTTTCGACCCCCTCGCCCCACCCGCGACATGGAAAATTGGGCAAAATTTGCCAAAAATGAGCAAAATAATATTTGTTCAATATTTCCCCCAGAACCCCCCCAAATCAGCCGTCATTACTCCCTGGAATGTTTTAGCATCCTAACCGATTATTACAGCGAGAATCAAGAGGATCCAGGGAGTTTGAATTTTTGACCCCCTCGCCCCACCCGCGACATGGAAAATTGGGCAAAATTGGCCAAAATTGAGCAAAATAATATTTGTTCAATATTTCCCCCGAAACCCCCCCAAATCAGCCGTCTTCACTCCCTGGAATGTTCTAGCATCCTAACCGA
The DNA here is from genome assembly GCF_037042905.1 of Lytechinus pictus. Lineage (NCBI taxonomy): Eukaryota > Metazoa > Echinodermata > Echinoidea > Temnopleuroida > Toxopneustidae > Lytechinus > Lytechinus pictus. Next base: position 38,862,623 of record NC_087251.1, on the reverse strand, counting down.
TTATTACAGCGAGAATCAAGAGGATCCAGGGAGTTTGAATTTTCGACCCCCCTCGCCCCACCGCGACATGGAAAATTGGGCAAAATTGGCCAAAATTGAGCAAAATATTATTTGTTCAATATTTCCCCCGAAACCCCCCCCAAATCAGCCGTCTTTGCTCCCTGGGATGTTTTAGCATCCTAACCGATTATTACAGCGAGAATCAAGAGGATCCAGGGAGTTTGAATTTTCGACCCCCTCGCCCCACCCGCGACATGGAAAATTGGGCAAAATTGGCCAAAATTGAGCAAAATAACATTTGTTCAATATTTCCCCCGAAACCCCCCCAAATCAGCCGTCTTCGCTCCCTGGGATGTTTTAGCATCCTAACCGATTATTACAGCGAGAATCAAGAGGATCCAGGGAGTTTGAATTTTTGACCCCCTCGCCCCACCCGCGACATGGAAAATTGGGCAAAATTGGCCAAAATTGAGCAAAATAATATTTGTTCAATATTTCCCCCAGAACCCCCCCAAATCAGCCGTCTTCACTCCCTGGAATGTTTTAGCATCCTAACCGATTATTACAGCGAGAATCAAGAGGATCCAGCTAGTTTGAATTTTCGACCCCCTCGCCCCACCCGCGACATGGAAAATTGGGCAAAATTGGCCAAAATTGAGCAAAATAATATTTGTTCAATATTTCCCCCGAAACCCCCCCAAATCAGCCGTCTTTGCTCCCTGGGATGTTTTAGCATCCTAACAGATTATTACAGCGAGAATCAAGAGGATCCAGGGAGTTTTAATTTTCGACCCCCTCGCCCCACCCGCGACATGGAAAATTGGGCAAAATTGGCCAAAATTGAGCAAAATAATATTTGTTCAATATTTCCCCTGAAACCCCCCCAAATCAGCCGTCTTGCTCCTTAGGATGTTCTAGCATCCTAACCGATTATTACAGCGAGAATCAAGAGGATCCAGAGAGTTTGAATTTTCGACCCCATTGCCCCACCCGCGACATGGAAAATTCGGCAAAATTGGCCAAAATTGAGCAAAATAATATTTGTTCAATATTTCCCCCAGAACCCCCCCAAATCAGCTGTCTTCGCTCTCTGGAATGTTTTAGCATCCTAACTGATTATAACAGCGAGAATCAAGAGGATCCAGGGAGTTTGAATTTTCGACCCCATTGCCCCACCCGCGACATGGAAAATTCGGCAAAATTGGCCAAAATTGAGCAAAATAATATTTTTTCAATATTTCCCCCAGAACCCCCCCAAATCAGCCTTCTTCGCTCCCTGGAATGTTTTAGCATCCTAACCGATTATTACAGCGAGAATCAAGAGGATCCAGGGAGTTTGAATTTTCGACCCCCTCACCCCAACCGCGACATGGAAAATTGGGCAAAATTGGAAAAATTGACCAAAATATTATTTGTTCAATATTTCCCCCGAAACCCCCCCAAATCAGCAGTCTTTGCTCCCTGGGATGCTTTAGCATCCTAACCGATTATTACAGCGAGAATCAAGAGGATCCAGGGAGTTTGAATTTTCGACCCCCTCGCCCCAACCGCGACATGGAAAATTTGGCAAAATTGGCAAAAATTGACCAAAATAATATTTGTTCAATATTTCCCCCGAAACCCCCCCAAATCAGCCGTCTTTGCTCCCTGGGATGTTTTAGCATCCTAACCGATTGTTACAGCGAGAATCAAGAGGATCCAGGGAGTTTGAATTTTCGACCCCCTCGCCCCACCGCGACATGGAAAATTGGGCGAAATTGGCCAAAATTGAGCAAAATAATATTTGTTCAATATTTTCCCCGAAACCCCCCCAAATCAGCCGTCTTCGCTCCCTGGGATGTTTTAGCATCCTAACCGATTATTACAGCGAGAATCAAGAGGATCCAGGGAGTTTGAATTTTCGACCCCCTCGCCCCACCCGCGACATGGAAAATTGGGCAAAATTGGCAAAAATTGGCAAAAATTGACCAAAATAATATTTGTTCAATATTTCCCCCGAAACCCCCCCAAATCAGCCGTCTTTGCTCCCTGGGATGTTTTAGCATCCTTACCGATTATTACAGAGAGAATCAAGAGGATCCAGGGAGTTTGAATTTTCGACCCCCTCGCCCCACCCGCGACATGGAAAATTTGACAAAATTGGCCAAAATTGAGCAAAATAATATTTGTTCAATATTTCCCCCGAAACCCCCCCAAATCAGCCGTCTTTGCTCCCTGGGATGTTTTAGCATCCTAACCGATTATTACAGCGAGAATCAAGAGGATCCAGAGAGTTTGAATTTTCGACCCCATTGCCCCACCCGCGACAGGGAAAATTCGGCAAAATTGGCCAAAATTGAGCAAAATAATATTTGTTCAATATTTCCCCCAGAACCCCCCCAAATCAGCTGTCTTCGCTCTCTGGAATGTTTTAGCATCCTAACTGATTATAACAGCGAGAATCAAGAGGATCCAGGGAGTTTGAATTTTCGACCCCATTGCCCCACCCGCGACATGGAAAATTCGGCAAAATTGGCCAAAATTGAGCAAAATAATATTTTTTCAATATTTCCCCCAGAACCCCCCCAAATCAGCCTTCTTCGCTCCCTGGAATGTTTTAGCATCCTAACCGATTATTACAGCGAGAATCAAGAGGATCCAGGGAGTTTGAATTTTCGACCCCCTCACCCCAACCGCGACATGGAAAATTGGGCAAAATTGGAAAAATTGACCAAAATATTATTTGTTCAATATTTCCCCCGAAACCCCCCCAAATCAGCAGTCTTTGCTCCCTGGGATGCTTTAGCATCCTAACCGATTATTACAGCGAGAATCAAGAGGATCCAGGGAGTTTGAATTTTCGACCCCCTCGCCCCAACCGCGACATGGAAAATTTGGCAAAATTGGCAAAAATTGACCAAAATAATATTTGTTCAATATTTCCCCCGAAACCCCCCCAAATCAGCCGTCTTTGCTCCCTGGGATGTTTTAGCATCCTAACCGATTGTTACAGCGAGAATCAAGAGGATCCAGGGAGTTTGAATTTTCGACCCCCTCGCCCCACCGCGACATGGAAAATTGGGCGAAATTGGCCAAAATTGAGCAAAATAATATTTGTTCAATATTTTCCCCGAAACCCCCCCAAATCAGCCGTCTTCGCTCCCTGGGATGTTTTAGCATCCTAACCGATTATTACAGCGAGAATCAAGAGGATCCAGGGAGTTTGAATTTTCGACCCCCTCGCCCCACCCGCGACATGGAAAATTGGGCAAAATTGGCAAAAATTGGCAAAAATTGACCAAAATAATATTTGTTCAATATTTCCCCCGAAACCCCCCCAAATCAGCCGTCTTTGCTCCCTGGGATGTTTTAGCATCCTTACCGATTATTACAGAGAGAATCAAGAGGATCCAGGGAGTTTGAATTTTCGACCCCCTCGCCCCACCCGCGACATGGAAAATTTGACAAAATTGGCCAAAATTGAGCAAAATAATATTTGTTCAATATTTCCCCCGAAACCCCCCCAAATCAGCCGTCTTTGCTCCCTGGGATGTTTTAGCATCCTAACCGATTATTACAGCGAGAATCAAGAGGATCCAGGGAGTTTGAATTTTCGACCCCCTCGCCCCACCCGCGACATGGAAAATTGGGCAAAATTGAGCAAAATAATATTTGTTCAATATTTCCCCCGAAACCCCCCTAAATCAGCCGTCTTCGCTCCCTGGGATGTTTTAGCATCCTAACCGATTATTACAGCAAGAATCAAGAGGATCCAGGGAGTTTTAATTTTCGACCCCCTCGCCCCACCCGCGACATGGAAAATTGGGCAAAATTGGCCAAAATTGAGCAAAATAATATTTGTTCAATATTTCCCCTGAAACCCCCCCAAATCAGCCGTCTTCGCTCCTTAGGATGTTTTAGCATCCTAACCGATTATTACAGCGAGAATCAAGATGATCCAGGGAGTTTGAATTTTCGACCCCATTGCCCCACCCGCGACATGGAAAATTTGGCAAAATTGGCCAAAATTGAGCAAAATAATATTTGTTCAATATTTCCCCCGAAACCCCCCCAAATCAGCTGTCTTCGCTCCCTGGAATGTTTTAGCATCCTAACCGATTATTACAGCGAGAATCAAGAAGATCCAGGGACTTTGAATTTTCGACCCCCTCGCCCCAACCGCGACATGGAAAATTGGGCAAAATTGAGCAAAATAATATTTGTTCAATATTTCCCCCGAAACCCCCCCAAATCAGCCGTCTTTGCTCCCTGGGATGTTTTAGCATCCTAACCGATTATTACAGCGAGAATCAAGAGGATCCAGGGAGTTTGAATTTTCGACCCCCTCGCCCCACCCGCGACATGGAAAAGTTGACAAAATTGGCCAAAATTGAGCAAAATAATATTTGTTCAATATTTCCCCCGAAACCCCCCCAAATCAGCCGTCTTTCCTCCCTGGGATGTTTTAGCATCCTAACCGATTATTACAGCAAGAATCAAGAGGATCCAGGGAGTTTGAATTTTCGACCCCCTCGCCCCACCCGCGACATGGAAAATTGGGCAAAATTGGCCAATATTGAGCAAAATAACATGTTCAATATTTCCCCCGAAACCCCCCCAAATCAGCCGTCTTTGCTCCCTGGGATGTTTTAGCATCCTAACCGATTATTACAGCGAGAATCAAGAGGATCCAGGGAGTTTGAATTTTCGACCCCCTCGCCCCACCCGCAACATGGAAAATTGGGCAAAATTTGCCAAAAATGAGCAAAATAATATTTGTTCAATATTTCCCCCAGAACCCCCCCAAATCAGCCGTCATTACTCCCTGGAATGTTTTAGCATCCTAACCGATTATTACAGCGAGAATCAAGAGGATCCAGGGAGTTTGAATTTTCGACCCCCTCGCCCCACCGCGACATGGAAAATTGGGCAAAATTGGCCAAAATTGAGCAAAATAATATTTGTTCAATATTTTCCCCGAAACCCCCCCAAATCAGCCGTCTTCGCTCCCTGGGATGTTTTAGCATCCTAACCGATTATTACAGCGAGAATCAAGAGGATCCAGGGAGTTTTAATTTTCGACCCCCTCGCCCCACCCGCGACATGGAAAATTGGGCAAAATTGGCCAAATTTGAGCAAAATAATATTTGTTCAATATTTCCCCTGAAACCCCCCAAAATGAGCCGTCTTCGCTCCTTAGGATGTTTTAGCATCCTAACCGATTATTACAGCGAGAATCAAGAGGATCCAGGGAGTTTGAATTTTCGACCCCATTGCCCCACCCGCGACATGGAAAATTCGGCAAAATTGGCCAAAATTGAGCAAAATAATATTTGTTCAATATTTCCCCCGAAACCCCCCCAAATCAGCTGTCTTCGCTCCCTGGAATGTTTTAGCATCCTAACCGATTATTACAGCGAGAATCAAGAAGATCCAGGGAGTTTGAATTTTTGACCCCCTCGCCCCACCCGCGACATGAAAAATTGGGCAAAATTGGCCAAAATTGAGCAAAATAATATTTGTTCAATATTTCCCCCGAAACCCCCCCAAATCAGCCGTCTTCGCTCCCTGGGATGTTTTAGCATCCTAACCGATTATTACAGCGAGAATCAAGAGGATCCAGGGAGTTTGAATTTTCGAGCCCATTGCCCCACCCGCGACATGGAAAATTCGGGAAAATTTGCCAAAATTGAGCAAAATAATATTTGTTCAATATTTCCCCCAGAACCCCCCCAAATCAGCCGTCTTCACTCCCTGGAATGTTTTAGCATCCTAACCGATTATTACAGCGAGAATCAAGAGGATCCAGGGAGTTTGAATTTTCGACCCCCTCGCCCCAACCGCGACATGGAAAATTGGGCAAAATTGGCAAAAATTGAGCAAAATAATATTTGTTCAATATTTCCCCCGAAATCCCCCCAAATCAGCCGTCTTTGCTCCCTGGGATGTTTTAGCATCCTTACCGATTATTACAGCGAGAATCAAGAGGATCCAGGGAGTTTGAATTTTCGACCCTCTCGCCCCACCGCGACATGGAAAATTGGGCAAAATTGGCCAAAATTGAGCAAAATAATATTTGTTCAATATTTCCCCCGAAACCCCCCCAAATCAGCCGTCTTTGCTCCCTGGGATGTTTTAGCATCCTAACAGATTATTACAGCGAGAATCAAGAGGATCCAGGGAGTTTTAATTTTCGACCCCCTCGCCCCACCCGCGACATGGAAAATTGGGCAAAATTGGCCAAAATTGAGCAAAATAATATTTGTTCAATATTTCCCCTGAAACCCCCCCAAATCAGCCGTCTTGCTCCTTAGGATGTTCTAGCATCCTAACCGATTATTACAGCGAGAATCAAGAGGATCCAGAGAGTTTGAATTTTCGACCCCATTGCCCCACCCGCGACATGGAAAATTCGGCAAAATTGGCCAAAATTGAGCAAAATAATATTTGTTCAATATTTCCCCCAGAACCCCCCCAAATCAGCTGTCTTCGCTCCCTGGAATGTTTTAGCATCCTAACTGATTATAACAGCGAGAATCAAGAGGATCCAGGGAGTTTGAATTTTCGACCCCATTGCCCCACCCGCGACATGGAAAATTCGGCAAAATTGGCCAAAATTGAGCAAAATAATATTTGTTCAATATTTCCCCCACAACCCCCCCAAATCAGCCTTCTTCGCTCCCTGGAATGTTTTAGCATCCTAACCGATTATTACAGCGAGAATCAAGAGGATCCAGGGAGTTTGAATTTTCGACCCCCTCGCCCCAACCGCGACATGGAAAATTGGGCAAAATTGGAAAAATTGACCAAAATAATATTTGTTCAATATTTCCCCCGAAACCCCCCCAAATCAGCAGTCTTTGCTCCCTGGGATGCTTTAGCATCCTAACCGATTATTACAGCGAGAATCAAGAGGATCCAGGGAGTTTGAATTTTCGACCCCCTCGCCCCAACCGCGACATGGAAAATTGGGCAAAATTGGCAAAAATTGACCAAAATAATATTTGTTCAATATTTCCCCCGAAACCCCCCCAAATCAGCCGTCTTTGCTCCCTGGGATGTTTTAGCATCCTAACCGATTGTTATAGCGAGAATCAAGAGGATCCAGGGAGTTTGAATTTTCGACCCCCTCGCCCCACCGCGATATGGAAAATTGGGCAAAATTGGCCAAAATTGAGCAAAATAATATTTGTTCAATATTTTCCCCGAAACCCCCCCAAATCAGCCGTCTTCGCTCCCTGGGATGTTTTAGCATCCTAACCGATTATTACAGCGAGAATCAAGAGGATCCAGGGAGTTTGAATTTTCGACCCCCTCGCCCCACCCGCGACATGGAAAATTGGGCAAAATTGGCCAAATTTGAGCAAAATAATATTTGTTCAATATTTCCCCTGAAACCCCCCCAAAATCAGCCGTCTTCGCTCCTTAGGATGTTTTAGCATCCTAACCGATTATTACAGCGAGAATCAAGAGGATCCAGGGAGTTTGAATTTTCGACCCCATTGCCCCACCCGCGACATGGAAAATTCGGCAAAATTGGCCAAAATTGAGCAAAATAATATTTGTTCAATATTTCCCCCGAAACCCCCCCAAATCAGCTGTCTTCGCTCCCTGGAATGTTTTAGCATCCTAACCGATTATTACAGCGAGAATCAAGAAGATCCAGGGAGTTTGAATTTTTGACCCCCTCGCCCCACCGCGACATGGAAAATTGGGCAAAATTGGCCAAAATTGAGCAAAATAATATTTGTTCAATATTTCCCCCAGAACCCCCCCAAATCAGCCGTCTTCACTCCCTGGAATGTTTTAGCATCCTAACCGATTATTACAGCGAAAATCAAGAGGATCCAGGGAGTTTGAATTTTCGACCCCCTCGCCCCAACCGCGACATGGAAAATTGGGCAAAATTGGCAAAAATTGGCAAAAATTGACCAAAATAATATTTGTTCAATATTTCCCCCGAAACCCCCCCAAATCAGCCGTCTTTGCTCCCTGGGATGTTTTAGCATCCTTACCGATTATTACAGAGAGAATCAAGAGGATCCAGGGACTTTGAATTTTCGACCCCCTCGCCCCACCCGCGACATGGAAAATTTGACAAAATTGGCCAAAATTGAGCAAAATAATATTTGTTCAATATTTCCCCCGAAACCCCCCCAAATCAGCCGTCTTTGCTCCCTGGGATGTTTTAGCATCCTAACCGATTATTACAGCGAGAATCAAGAGGATCCAGGGAGTTTGAATTTTCGACCCCCTCGCCCCACCCGCGACATGGAAAATTGGGCAAAATTGAGCAAAATAATATTTGTTCAATATTTCCCCCGAAACCCCCCTAAATCAGCCGTCTTCGCTCCCTGGGATGTTTTAGCATCCTAACCGATTATTACAGCAAGAATCAAGAGGATCCAGGGAGTTTTAATTTTCGACCCCCTCGCCCCACCCGCGACATGGAAAATTGGGCAAAATTGGCCAAAATTGAGCAAAATAATATTTGTTCAATATTTCCCCTGAAACCCCCCCAAATCAGCCGTCTTCGCTCCTTAGGATGTTTTAGCATCCTAACCGATTATTACAGCGAGAATCAAGATGATCCAGGGAGTTTGAATTTTCGACCCCATTGCCCCACCCGCGACATGGAAAATTGGGCAAAATTGGCCAAAATTGAGCAAAATAATATTTGTTCAATATTTCCCCCGAAACCCCCCCAAATCAGCTGTCTACGCTCCCTGGAATGTTTTAGCATCCTAACCGATTATTACAGCGAGAATCAAGAAGATCCAGGGACTTTGAATTTTCGACCCCCTCGCCCCAACCGCGACATGGAAAATTGAGGAAAAAAATTTTGGTTCAATATTTCCCCCGAAACCCCCCCAAATCAGCCGTCTTTGCTCCCTGGGATGTTTTAGCATCCTAACCGATTATTACAGCGAGAATCAAGAGGATCCAGGGAGTTTGAATTTTCGACCCCCTCGCCCCACCCGCGACATGGAAAAGTTGACAAAATTGGCCAAAATTGAGCAAAATAATATTTGTTCAATATTTCCCCCGAAACCCCCCCAAATCAGCCGTCTTTCCTCCCTGGGATGATTTAGCATCCTAACCGATTATTACAGCAAGAATCAAGAGGATCCAGGGAGTTTGAATTTTCGACCCCCTCGCCCCACCCGCGACATGGAAAATTGGGCAAAATTGGCCAAAATTGAGCAAAATAACATGTTCAATATTTCCCCCGAAACCCCCCCAAATCAGCCGTCTTCGCTCCCTGGGATGTTTTAGCATCCTAACCGATTATTACAGCGAGAATCAAGAGGATCCAGGGAGTTTGAATTTTCGACCCCCTCGCCCCACCCGCAACATGAAAAATTGGGCAAAATTTGCCAAAAATGAGCAAAATAATATTTGTTCAATATTTCCCCCAGAACCCCCCCAAATCAGCCGTCATTACTCCCTGGAATGTTTTAGCATCCTAACCGATTATTACAGCGAGAATCAAGAGGATCCAGGGAGTTTGAATTTTCGACCCCCTCGCCCCACCGCGACATGGAAAATTGGGCAAAATTGGCCAAAATTGAGCAAAATAATATTTGTTCAATATTTTCCCCGAAACCCCCCCAAATCAGCCGTCTTCGCTCCCTGGGATGTTTTAGCATCCTAACCGATTATTACAGCGAGAATCAAGAGGATCCAGGGAGTTTTAATTTTCGACCCCCTCGCCCCACCCGCGACATGGAAAATTGGGCAAAATTGGCCAAATTTGAGCAAAATAATATTTGTTCAATATTTCCCCTGAAACCCCCCAAAATGAGCCGTCTTCGCTCCTTAGGATGTTTTAGCATCCTAACCGATTATTACAGCGAGAATCAAGAGGATCCAGGGAGTTTGAATTTTCGACCCCATTGCCCCACCCGCGACATGGAAAATTCGGCAAAATTGGCCAAAATTGAGCAAAATAATATTTGTTCAATATTTCCCCCGAAACCCCCCCAAATCAGCCGTCTTTGCTCCCTGGAATGTTTTAGCATCCTAACCGATTATTACAGCGAGAATCAAGAAGATCCAGGGAGTTTGAATTTTTGACCCCCTCGCCCCACCCGCGACATGAAAAATTGGGCAAAATTGGCCAAAATTGAGCAAAATAATATTTGTTCAATATTTCCCCCGAAACCCCCCCAAATCAGCCGTCTTCGCTCCCTGGGATGTTTTAGCATCCTAACCGATTATTACAGCGAGAATCAAGAGGATCCAGGGAGTTTGAATTTTCGAGCCCATTGCCCCACCCGCGACATGGAAAATTCGGGAAAATTTGCCAAAATTGAGCAAAATAATATTTGTTCAATATTTCCCCCAGAACCCCCCCAAATCAGCCGTCTTCACTCCCTGGAATGTTTTAGCATCCTAACCGATTATTACAGCGAGAATCAAGAGGATCCAGGGAGTTTGAATTTTCGACCCCCTCGCCCCAACCGCGACATGGAAAATTGGGCAAAATTGGCAAAAATTGAGCAAAATAATATTTGTTCAATATTTCCCCCGAAATCCCCCCAAATCAGCCGTCTTTGCTCCCTGGGATGTTTTAGCATCCTTACCGATTATTACAGCGAGAATCAAGAGGATCCAGGGAGTTTGAATTTTCGACCCTCTCGCCCCACCGCGACATGGAAAATTGGGCAAAATTGGCCAAAATTGAGCAAAATAATATTTGTTCAATATTTCCCCCGAAACCCCCCCAAATCAGCCGTCTTTGCTCCCTGGGATGTTTTAGCATCCTAACAGATTATTACAGCGAGAATCAAGAGGATCCAGGGAGTTTTAATTTTCGACCCCCTCGCCCCACCCGCGACATGGAAAATTGGGCAAAATTGGCCAAAATTGAGCAAAATAATATTTGTTCAATATTTCCCCTGAAACCCCCCCAAATCAGCCGTCTTGCTCCTTAGGATGTTCTAGCATCCTAACCGATTATTACAGCGAGAATCAAGAGGATCCAGAGAGTTTGAATTTTCGACCCCATTGCCCCACCCGCGACATGGAAAATTCGGCAAAATTGGCCAAAATTGAGCAAAATAATATTTGTTCAATATTTCCCCCAGAACCCCCCCAAATCAGCTGTCTTCGCTCCCTGGAATGTTTTAGCATCCTAACTGATTATAACAGCGAGAATCAAGAGGATCCAGGGAGTTTGAATTTTCGACCCCATTGCCCCACCCGCGACATGGAAAATTCGGCAAAATTGGCCAAAATTGAGCAAAATAATATTTGTTCAATATTTCCCCCACAACCCCCCCAAATCAGCCTTCTTCGCTCCCTGGAATGTTTTAGCATCCTAACCGATTATTACAGCGAGAATCAAGAGGATCCAGGGAGTTTGAATTTTCGACCCCCTCGCCCCAACCGCGACATGGAAAATTGGGCAAAATTGGAAAAATTGACCAAAATAATATTTGTTCAATATTTCCCCCGAAACCCCCCCAAATCAGCAGTCTTTGCTCCCTGGGATGCTTTAGCATCCTAACCGATTATTACAGCGAGAATCAAGAGGATCCAGGGAGTTTGAATTTTCGACCCCCTCGCCCCAACCGCGACATGGAAAATTGGGCAAAATTGGCAAAAATTGACCAAAATAATATTTGTTCAATATTTCCCCCGAAACCCCCCCAAATCAGCCGTCTTTGCTCCCTGGGATGTTTTAGCATCCTAACCGATTGTTACAGCGAGAATCAAGAGGATCCAGGGAGTTTGAATTTTCGACCCCCACGCCCCACCGCGACATGGAAAATTGGGCAAAATTTGCCAAAATTGAGCAAAATAATATTTGTTCAATATTTTCCCCGAAACCCCCCCAAATCAGCCGTCTTCGCTCCCTGGGATGTTTTAGCATCCTAACCGATTATTACAGCGAGAATCAAGAGGATCCAGGGAGTTTGAATTTTCGACCCCCTCGCCCCACCCGCGACATGGAAAATTGGGCAAAATTGGCCAAATTTGAGCAAAATAATATTTGTTCAATATTTCCCCTGAAACCCTCCCAAATCAGCCGTCTTCGCTCCTTAGGATGTTTTAGCATCCTAACCGATTATTACAGCGAGAATCAAGAGGATCCAGGGAGTTTGAATTTTCGACCCCATTGCCCCACCCGCGACATGGAAAATTCGGCAAAATTGGCCAAAATTGAGCAAAATAATATTTGTTCAATATTTCCCCCGAAACCCCCCCAAATCAGCTGTCTTCGCTCCCTGGAATGTTTTAGCATCCTAACCGATTATTACAGCGAGAATCAAGAAGATCCAGGGAGTTTGAATTTTTGACCCCCTCGCCCCACCCGCGACATGGAAAATTGGGCAAAATTGGCCAAAATTGAGCAAAATAATATTTGTTCAATATTTCCCCCGAAACCCCCCCAAATCAGCCGTCTTCGCTCCCTGGGATGTTTTAGCATCCTAACCGATTATTACAGCGAGAATCAAGAGGATCCAGGGAGTTTGAATTTTCGACCCCCTCGCCCCACCCGCGACATGGAAAATTGGGCAAAATTGGCCAAAATTGAGCAAAATAATATTTGTTCAATATTTCCCCCGAAACCCCCCCAAATCAGCCGTCTTCGCTCCCTGGGATGTTTTAGCATCCTAACCGATTATTACAGCGAGAATCAAGAAGATCCAGGGACTTCGAATTTTCGACCCCCTCGCCCCAACCGCGACATGGAAAATTGGGCAAAATTGGCCAAAATTGAGCAAAATAATAATTGTTCAATATTTCCCCCGAAACCCCCCCAAATCAGCCGTCTTCACTCCCTGGAATGTTCTAGCATCCTAACCGATTATTACAGCGAGAATCAAGAGGATCCAGGGAGTTTGAATTTTCGACCCCCCTCGCCCCACCACGACATGGAAAATTGGGCAAAATTGGCCAAAATTGAGCAAAATAATATTTGTTCAATATTTTCCCCGAAACCCCCCCAAATCAGCCGTCTTCGCTCCCTGGGATGTTTTAGCATCCTAACCGATTATTACAGCGAGAATCAAGAGGATCCAGGGAGTTTTAATTTTCGACCCCCTCGCCCCACCCGCGACATGGAAAATTGGGCAAAATTGGCCAAAATTGAGCAAAATAATATTTGTTCAATATTTCCCCTGAAACCCCCCCAAATCAGCCGTCTTCGTTCCTTAGGATGTTTTAGCATCCTAACCGATTATTACAGCGAGAATCAAGAGGATCCAGGGAGTTTGAATTTTTGACCCCATTGCCCCACCCGCGACATGGAAAATTCGGCAAAATTGGCCAAAATTGAGCAAAATAATATTTGTTCAATATTTCCCCCGAAACCCCCCCAAATCAGCTGTCTTCGCTCCCTGGAATTTTTTAGCATCCTAACCGATTATTACAGCGAGAATCAAGAAGATCCAGGGACTTTGAATTTTCGACCCCCTCGCCCCAACCGCGACATGGAAAATTGGGCAAAATTGGCAAAAATTGAGCAAAATAATATTTGTTCAATATTTCCCCCGAAACCCCCCCAAATCAGCCGTCTTTGCTCCCTGGGATGTTTTAGCATCCTAACCGATTATTACAGCGAGAATCAAGAGGATCCAGGGAGTTTGAATTTTCGACCCCCTCGCCCCACCCGCGACATGGAAAATTGGGCAAAATTGGCCAAAATTGAGCAAAATAATATTTGTTCAATATTTCCCCCGAAACCCCCCCAAATCAGCCGTCTTCGCTCCCTGGGATGTTTTAGCATCCTAACCGATTATTACAGCAAGAATCAAGAGGATCCAGGGAGTTTGAATTTTCGACCCCCTCGCCCCAACCGCGACATGGAAAATTGGGCAAAATTGGCCAAAATTGAGCAAAATAATATTTGTTCAATATTTCCCCCGAAATCCCCCCAAATCAGCCGTCTTTGCTCCCTGGGATGTTTTAGCATCCTTACCGATTATTACAGCGAGAATCAAGAGGATCCAGGGAGTTTGAATTTTCGACCCTCTCGCCCCACCGCGACATGGAAAATTGGGCAAAATTGGCCAAAATTGAGCAAAATAATATTTGTTCAATATTTCCCCCGAAACCCCCCCAAATCAGCCGTCTTTGCTCCCTGGGATGTTTTAGCATCCTAACAGATTATTACAGCGAGAATCAAGAGGATCCAGGGAGTTTTAATTTTCGACCCCCTCGCCCCACCCGCGACATGGAAAATTGGGCAAAATTGGCCAAAATTGAGCAAAATAATATTTGTTCAATATTTCCCCCGAAACCCCCCCAAATCAGCCGTCTTCGCTCCCTGGGATGTTTTAGCATCCTAACCGATTATTACAGCGAGAATCAAGAAGATCCAGGGACTTCGAATTTTCGACCCCCTCGCCCCAACCGCGACATGGAAAATTGGGCAAAATTGGCCAAAATTGAGCAAAATAATAATTGTTCAATATTTCCCCCGAAACCCCCCCAAATCAGCCGTCTTCACTCCCTGGAATGTTCTAGCATCCTAACCGATTATTACAGCGAGAATCAAGAGGATCCAGGGAGTTTGAATTTTCGACCCCCCTCGCCCCACCACGACATGGAAAATTGGGCAAAATTGGCCAAAATTGAGCAAAATAATATTTGTTCAATATTTTCCCCGAAACCCCCCCAAATCAGCCGTCTTCGCTCCCTGGGATGTTTTAGCATCCTAACCGATTATTACAGCGAGAATCAAGAGGATCCAGGGAGTTTTAATTTTCGACCCCCTCGCCCCACCCGCGACATGGAAAATTGGGCAAAATTGGCCAAAATTGAGCAAAATAATATTTGTTCAATATTTCCCCTGAAACCCCCCCAAATCAGCCGTCTTCGTTCCTTAGGATGTTTTAGCATCCTAACCGATTATTACAGCGAGAATCAAGAGGATCCAGGGAGTTTGAATTTTTGACCCCATTGCCCCACCCGCGACATGGAAAATTCGGCAAAATTGGCCAAAATTGAGCAAAATAATATTTGTTCAATATTTCCCCCGAAACCCCCCCAAATCAGCTGTCTTCGCTCCCTGGAATTTTTTAGCATCCTAACCGATTATTACAGCGAGAATCAAGAAGATCCAGGGACTTTGAATTTTCGACCCCCTCGCCCCAACCGCGACATGGAAAATTGGGCAAAATTGGCAAAAATTGAGCAAAATAATATTTGTTCAATATTTCCCCCGAAACCCCCCCAAATCAGCCGTCTTTGCTCCCTGGGATGTTTTAGCATCCTAACCGATTATTACAGCGAGAATCAAGAGGATCCAGGGAGTTTGAATTTTCGACCCCCTCGCCCCACCCGCGACATGGAAAATTGGGCAAAATTGGCCAAAATTGAGCAAAATAATATTTGTTCAATATTTCCCCCGAAACCCCCCCAAATCAGCCGTCTTCGCTCCCTGGGATGTTTTAGCATCCTAACCGATTATTACAGCAAGAATCAAGAGGATCCAGGGAGTTTGAATTTTCGACCCCCTCGCCCCAACCGCGACATGGAAAATTGGGCAAAATTGGCCAAAATTGAGCAAAATAATATTTGTTCAATATTTCCCCCGAAATCCCCCCAAATCAGCCGTCTTTGCTCCCTGGGATGTTTTAGCATCCTTACCGATTATTACAGCGAGAATCAAGAGGATCCAGGGAGTTTGAATTTTCGACCCTCTCGCCCCACCGCGACATGGAAAATTGGGCAAAATTGGCCAAAATTGAGCAAAATAATATTTGTTCAATATTTCCCCCGAAACCCCCCCAAATCAGCCGTCTTTGCTCCCTGGGATGTTTTAGCATCCTAACAGATTATTACAGCGAGAATCAAGAGGATCCAGGGAGTTTTAATTTTCGACCCCCTCGCCCCACCCGCGACATGGAAAATTGGGCAAAATTGGCCAAAATTGAGCAAAATAATATTTGTTCAATATTTCCCCTGAAACCCCCCCAAATCAGCCGTCTTGCTCCTTAGGATGTTCTAGCATCCTAACCGATTATTACAGCGAGAATCAAGAGGATCCAGAGAGTTTGAATTTTTCGACCCCATTGCCCCACCCGCGACATGGAAAATTCGGCAAAATTGGCCAAAATTGAGCAAAATAATATTTGTTCAATATTTCCCCCAGAACCCCCCCAAATCAGCTGTCTTCGCTCCCTGGAATGTTTTAGCATCCTAACTGATTATAACAGCGAGAATCAAGAGGATCCAGGGAGTTTGAATTTTCGACCCCATTGCCCCACCCGCGACATGGAAAATTCGGCAAAATTGGCCAAAATTGAGCAAAATAATATTTGTTCAATATTTCCCCCACAACCCCCCCAAATCAGCCTTCTTCGCTCCCTGGAATGTTTTAGCATCCTAACCGATTATTACAGCGAGAATCAAGAGGATCCAGGGAGTTTGAATTTTCGACCCCCTCGCCCCAACCGCGACATGGAAAATTGGGCAAAATTGGAAAAATTGACCAAAATAATATTTGTTCAATATTTCCCCCGAAACCCCCCCAAATCAGCAGTCTTTGCTCCCTGGGATGCTTTAGCATCCTAACCGATTATTACAGCGAGAATCAAGAGGATCCAGGGAGTTTGAATTTTCGACCCCCTCGCCCCAACCGCGACATGGAAAATTGGGCAAAATTGGCAAAAATTGACCAAAATAATATTTGTTCAATATTTCCCCCGAAACCCCCCCAAATCAGCCGTCTTTGCTCCCTGGGATGTTTTAGCATCCTAACCGATTGTTACAGCGAGAATCAAGAGGATCCAGGGAGTTTGAATTTTCGACCCCCACGCCCCACCGCGACATGGAAAATTGGGCAAAATTGGCCAAAATTGAGCAAAATAATATTTGTTCAATATTTTCCCCGAAACCCCCCCAAATCAGCCGTCTTCGCTCCCTGGGATGTTTTAGCATCCTAACCGATTATTACAGCGAGAATCAAGAGGATCCAGGGAGTTTGAATTTTCGACCCCCTCGCCCCACCCGCGACATGGAAAATTGGGCAAAATTGGCCAAATTTGAGCAAAATAATATTTGTTCAATATTTCCCCTGAAACCCTCCCAAATCAGCCGTCTTCGCTCCTTAGGATGTTTTAGCATCCTAACCGATTATTACAGCGAGAATCAAGAGGATCCAGGGAGTTTGAATTTTCGACCCCATTGCCCCACCCGCGACATGGAAAATTCGGCAAAATTGGCCAAAATTGAGCAAAATAATATTTGTTCAATATTTCCCCCGAAACCCCCCCAAATCAGCTGTCTTCGCTCCCTGGAATGTTTTAGCATCCTAACCGATTATTACAGCGAGAATCAAGAAGATCCAGGGAGTTTGAATTTTTGACCCCCTCGCCCCACCCGCGACATGGAAAATTGGGCAAAATTGGCCAAAATTGAGCAAAATAATATTTGTTCAATATTTCCCCCGAAACCCCCCCAAATCAGCCGTCTTCGCTCCCTGGGATGTTTTAGCATCCTAACCGATTATTACAGCGAGAATCAAGAGGATCCAGGGAGTTTGAATTTTCGACCCCCTCGCCCCACCCGCGACATGGAAAATTGGGCAAAATTGGCCAAAATTGAGCAAAATAATATTTGTTCAATATTTCCCCCGAAACCCCCCCAAATCAGCCGTCTTCGCTCCCTGGGATGTTTTAGCATCCTAACCGATTATTACAGCGAGAATCAAGAAGATCCAGGGACTTCGAATTTTCGACCCCCTCGCCCCAACCGCGACATGGAAAATTGGGCAAAATTGGCCAAAATTGAGCAAAATAATAATTGTTCAATATTTCCCCCGAAACCCCCCCAAATCAGCCGTCTTCACTCCCTGGAATGTTCTAGCATCCTAACCGATTATTACAGCGAGAATCAAGAGGATCCAGGGAGTTTGAATTTTCGACCCCCCTCGCCCCACCACGACATGGAAAATTGGGCAAAATTGGCCAAAATTGAGCAAAATAATATTTGTTCAATATTTTCCCCGAAACCCCCCCAAATCAGCCGTCTTCGCTCCCTGGGATGTTTTAGCATCCTAACCGATTATTACAGCGAGAATCAAGAGGATCCAGGGAGTTTTAATTTTCGACCCCCTCGCCCCACCCGCGACATGGAAAATTGGGCAAAATTGGGCAAAATTGAGCAAAATAATATTTGTTCAATATTTCCCCTGAAACCCCCCCAAATCAGCCGTCTTCGTTCCTTAGGATGTTTTAGCATCCTAACCGATTATTACAGCGAGAATCAAGAGGATCCAGGGAGTTTGAATTTTTGACCCCATTGCCCCACCCGCGACATGGAAAATTCGGCAAAATTGGCCAAAATTGAGCAAAATAATATTTGTTCAATATTTCCCCCGAAACCCCCCCAAATCAGCTGTCTTCGCTCCCTGGAATTTTTTAGCATCCTAACCGATTATTACAGCGAGAATCAAGAAGATCCAGGGACTTTGAATTTTCGACCCCCTCGCCCCAACCGCGACATGGAAAATTGGGCAAAATTGGCAAAAATTGAGCAAAATAATATTTGTTCAATATTTCCCCCGAAACCCCCCCAAATCAGCCGTCTTTGCTCCCTGGGATGTTTTAGCATCCTAACCGATTATTACAGCGAGAATCAAGAGGATCCAGGGAGTTTGAATTTTCGACCCCCTCGCCCCACCCGCGACATGGAAAATTGGGCAAAATTGGCCAAAATTGAGCAAAATAATATTTGTTCAATATTTCCCCCGAAACCCCCCCAAATCAGCCGTCTTCGCTCCCTGGGATGTTTTAGCATCCTAACCGATTATTACAGCAAGAATCAAGAGGATCCAGGGAGTTTGAATTTTCGACCCCCTCGCCCCAACCGCGACATGGAAAATTGGGCAAAATTGGCCAAAATTGAGCAAAATAATATTTGTTCAATATTTCCCCCGAAACCCCCCCAAATCAGCTGTCTTCGCTCCCTGGAATGTTTTAGCATCCTAACCGATTATTACAGCGAGAATCAAGAAGATCCAGGGACTTTGAATTTTCGACCCCATTGCCCCACCCGCGACATGGAAAATTGGGCAAAATTGGCCAAAATTGAGCAAAATAATATTTGTTCAATATTTCCCCCGAAACCCCCCCAAATCAGCCGTCTTTGCTCCCTGGGATGTTTTAGCATCCTAACCGATTATTACAGCGAGAATCAAGAAGATCCAGGGACTTTGAATTTTCGACCCCCTCGCCCCAACCGCGACATGGAAAATTGGGCAAAATTGGCAAAAATTGAGCAAAATAATATTTGTTCAATATTTCCCCCGAAACCCCCCCAAATCAGCCGTGTTTGCTCCCTGGGATGTTTTAGCATCCTAACCGATTATTACAGCGAGAATCAAGAGGATCCAGGGAGTTTGAATTTTCGACCCCCTCGCCCCACCCGCGACATGGAAAATTTGACAAAATTGGCCAAAATTGAGCAAAATAATATTTGTTCAATATTTCCCCCGAAACCCCCCCAAATCAGCCGTCTTTGCTCCCTGGGATGTTTAAGCATCCTAACCGATTATTACAGCGAGAATCAAGAGGATCCAGGGAGTTTGAATTTTCGTCCCCCTCGCCCCACCCGCGACATGGAAAATTGGGCAAAATTGGCCAAAATTGGGCAAAATAATATTTGTTCAATATTTCCCCCGAAACCCCCCCAAATCAGCCGTCTTCACTCCCTGGGATGTTTTAGCATCCTAACCGATTATTACAGCGAGAATCAAGAGGATCCAGGGAGTTTGAATTTTCGACCCCCTCGCCCCACCCGCGACATGGAAAATTGGGCAAAATTGGCCAAAATTGAGCAAAATAATATTTGTTCAATATTTCCCTCGAAACCCCCCCAAATCAGCCGTCTTCGCTCCCTGGGATGTTTTAGCATCCTAATCGATTACTACAGCGAGAATCAAGAGGATCCAGGGAGTTTTAATTTTCGACCCCCTCGCCCCAACCGCGACATGGAAAATTGGGCAAAATTGGCCAAAATTGAGCAAAATAATATTTGTTCAATATTTCCCCTGAAACCCCCCCAAATCAGCCGTCTTCGCTCCTTAGGATGTTTTAGCATCCTAACCGATTATTACAGCGAGAATCAAGAGGATCCAGGGAGTTTGAATTTTCGACCCCATTGCCCCACCCGCGACATGGAAAATTGGGCAAAATTGGCCAAAATTGAGCAAAATAATATTTGTTCAATATTTCCCCCGAAACCCCCCCAAATCAGCTGTCTTCGCTCCCTGGAATGTTTTAGCATCCTAACCGATTATTACAGCGAGAATCAAGAAGATCCAGGGACTTTGAATTTTCGACCCCCTCGCCCCAACCGCGACATGGAAAATTGGGCAAAATTGGCTAAAATTGAGCAAAATAATATTTGTTCAATATTTCCCCGAAACCCCCCCAAATCAGCCGTCTTTGCTCCCTGGAATGTTTTAGCATCCTAACCGATTATTACAGCGAGAATCAAGAAGATCCAGGGACTTTGAATTTTCGACCCCCTCGCCCCAACCGCGACATGGAAAATTGGGCAAAATTGGCAAAAATTGAGCAAAATAATATTTGTTCAATATTTCCCCCGAAACCCCCCCAAATCAGCCGTGTTTGCTCCCTGGGATGTTTTAGCATCCTAACCGATTATTACAGCGAGAATCAAGAGGATCCAGGGAGTTTGAATTTTCGACCCCCTCGCCCCACCCGCGACATGGAAAATTTGACAAAATTGGCCAAAATTGAGCAAAATAATATTTGTTCAATATTTCCCCCGAAACCCCCCCAAATCAGCCGTCTTTGCTCCCTGGGATGTTTTAGCATCCTAACCGATTATTACAGCGAGAATCAAGAGGATCCAGGGAGTTTGAATTTTCGTCCCCCTCGCCCCACCCGCGACATGGAAAATTGGGCAAAATTGGCCAAAATTGAGCAAAATAATATTTGTTCAATATTTCCCCCGAAACCCCCCCAAATCAGCCGTCTTCACTCCCTGGGATGTTTTAGCATCCTAACCGATTATTACAGCAAGAATCAAGAGGATCCAGGGAGTTTGAATTTTCGACCCCCTCGCCCCACCCGCGACATGGAAAATTGGGCAAAATTGGCCAAAATTGAGCAAAATAATATTTGTTCAATATTTCCCTCGAAACCCCCCCAAATCAGCCGTCTTCGCTCCCTGGGATGTTTTAGCATCCTAATCGATTATTACAGCGAGAATCAAGAGGATCCAGGGAGTTTTAATTTTCGACCCCCTCGCCCCACCCGCGATATGGAAAATTGGGCAAAATTGGCCAAAATTGAGCAAAATAATATTTGTTCAATATTTCCCCTGAAACCCCCCCAAATCAGCCGTCTTCGCTCCTTAGGATGTTTTAGCATCCTAACCGATTATTACAGCGAGAATCAAGAGGATCCAGGGAGTTTGAATTTTCGACCCCATTGCCCCACCCGCGACATGGAAAATTGGGCAAAATTGGCAAAAATTGAGCAAAATAATATTTGTTCAATATTTCCCCCAAAACCCCCCCAAATCAGCCGTCTTTGCTCCCTGGGATGTTTTAGCATCCTAACCGATTATTACAGCGAGAATCAAGAGGATCCAGGGAGTTTGAATTTTCGACCCCCTCGCCCCACCCGCGACATGGAAAATTGGGCAAAATTGGCCAAAATTTAGCAAAATAATATTTGTTCAATATTTCCCCCAAAACCCCCCCAAATCAGCCGTCTTCACTCCCTGGAATGTTTTAGCATCCTAACCGATTATTACAGCGAGAATCAAGAGGATCCAGCTAGTTTGAATTTTCGACCCCCTCGCCCCACCCGCGACATGGAAAATTGGGCAAAATTGGCCAAAATTGAGCAAAATAATATTTGTTCAATATTTCCCCCGAAACCCCCCCAAATCAGCCGTCTTTGCTCCCTGGGATGTTTTAGAATCCTAACCGATTATTACAGCGAGAATCAAGAGGATCCTGGGAGTTTTAATTTTCGACCCCCTCGCCCCACCCGCGACATGGAAAATTGGCCAAAATTGAGCAAAATAATATTTGTTCAATATTTCCCCTGAAACCCCCCCAAATCAGCCGTCTTGCTCCTTAGGATGTTTTAGCATCCTAACCGATTATTACAGCGAGAATCAAGAGGATCCAGAGAGTTTGAATTTTCGACCCCATTGCCCCACCCGCGACATGGAAAATTCGGCAAAATTGGCCAAAATTCAGCAAAATAATATTTGTTCAATATTTCCCCCAGAACCCCCCCAAATCAGCTGTCTTCGCTCCCTGGAATGTTTTAGCATCCTAACTGATTATTACAGCGAGAATCAAGAGGATCCAGGGAGTTTGAATTTTCGACCCCATTGCCCCACCCGCGACATGGAAAATTCGGCAAAATTGGCCAAAATTGAGCAAAATAATATTTGTTCAATATTTCCCCCAGAACCCCCCCAAATCAGCCGTCTTCGCTCCCTGGAATGTTTTAGCATCCTAACCGATTATTACAGCGAGAATCAAGAGGATCCAGGGAGTTTGAATTTTCGACCCCCTCGCCCCAACCGCGACATGGAAAATTGGGCAAAATTGGAAAAATTGACCAAAATAATATTTGTTCAATATTTCCCCCGAAACCCCCCCAAATCAGCCGTCTTTGCTCCCCTGGATGTTTTAGCATCCTAACCGATTATTACAGCGAGAATCAAGAGGATCCAGGGAGTTTGAATTTTCGACCCCCTCGCCCCACCGCGACATGGAAAATTGGGCAAAATTGTCCAAAATTGAGCAAAATAATATTTGTTCAATATTTCCCCCAAAACCCCCCCAAATCAGCCGTCTTTGCTCCCTGGGATGTTTTAGCATCCTAACCGATTATTACAGCGAGAATCAAGAGGATCCAGGGAGTTTGAATTTTCGACCCCCTCGCCCCACCCGCGACATGGAAAATTCGGCAAAATTGGCCAAAATTGAGCAAAATAATATTTGTTCAATATTTCCCCCAGAACCCCCCCAAATCAGCCGTCTTCACTCCCTGGAATGTTTTAGCATCCTAACCGATTATTACAGCGAGAATCAAGAGGATCCAGCTAGTTTGAATTTTCGACCCCCTCGCCCCACCCGCGACATGGAAAATTGGGCAAAATTGGCAAAAATTGAGCAAAATAATATTTGTTCAATATTTCCCCCGAAACCCCCCCAAATCAGCCGCCTTTGCTCCCTGGGATGTTTTAGCATCCTAACCGATTATTACAGCGAGAATCAAGAGGATCCAGGGAGTTTTAATTTTCGACCCCCTCGCCCCACCCGCGACATGGAAAATTGGGCAAAATTGGCCAAAATTGAGCAAAATAATATTTTTTCAATATTTCCCCCAGAACCCCCCCAAATCAGCCGTCTTCACTCCCTGGAATGTTTTAGCATCCTAACCGATTATTACAGCGAGAATCAAGAGGATCCAGCTAGTTTGAATTTTCGACCCCCTCGCCCCACCCGCGACATGGAAAATTGGGCAAAATTGGCAAAAATTGAGCAAAATAATATTTGTTCAATATTTCCCCTGAAACCCCCCCAAATCAGCCGTCTTCGCTCCTTAGGATGTTTTAGCATCCTAACCGATTATTACAGCGAGAATCAAGAGGATCCAGAGAGTTTGAATTTTCGACCCCATTGCCCCACCCGCGACATGGAAAATTGGGCAAAATTGGCAAAAATTGACCAAAATAATATTTGTTCAATATTTCCCCCGAAACCCCCCCAAATCAGCCGTCTTAGCTCCCTGGGATGTTTTAGCATCCTAACCGATTATTACAGCGAGAATCAAGAGGATCCAGGGAGTTTGAATTTTCGACCCCCTCGCCCCACCGCGACATGGAAAATTGGGCAAAATTGAGCAAAATAATATTTACTAAATAGGTTCATTATTGCGGATTGAAATAATCGCTAGAGGGTATTCATTTGTCTCGCAATCTACTATGGTCAACAAGGAAATTCGTGATCACTCTCGCAAAAAGTGTTCACTGGCTTTCTAGGAAAATCGTGATCACTCTCGCAAAAAGTGTTCACTAGCTTACAAGTTCACGAGCTTTCGAGTGCCGCTGCAACTCTTTATCAAGTGACGAAAATTATCTGATGACGTATTCTATTTATACTAATCTCCGGGACCGTACGCACGAACGCGAGAACAATAGGTGGGCATTGATCCGTTGCGTCGGATGCGGTACGGCCGGTAATCCGTGTATGCAAATAAGCCGGGGGTATATGCAAATACGCCGTGGGTCGGCAATATGCAAATTAGACAAAATTGGCGGGCTTGCTAGTTTCCCGTGGGCGGGGGCTGACTAGCTGAGCGGTCCCTTGTTCGGGGCCGGGAACGATCGGGTCGGCGTGCACTGCCAGGTAAGGGGGTATTGTGCTGTCGGATGGTTCGCATCCAGAAGTCGGGGATGTCGATCCCGCTGTCTCTGTTGAAGTTGTTAGGACAAAGACGTATACTAATAGCCTCCTTAATCCTGCGTGTATACCAATGTCCCTCTTTGGCAATGCATTGTACACCCTCCCAATCTGGATGGTGTTGCTTCTCCCAAGCATGTTCTGCCACCGCGGATGTGTTGGTTCGCTGTAACCGAACATCGCGCTTGTGTTCAGAAATGCGTTCAACTATCGGTCGGGCTGTTTCTCCGATGTAAGACCCGTCACATCCCTGGCAAGGAATGTTGTATACTACGCCATCACGTCTGTGATCAGGGATAGGGTCTTTGGGGTGTAAATAATATTTGTTCAATTTTTCCCCCGAAACCCCCCCAAATCAGCCATCTTCGCTCCCTGGGATGTTTTAGCATCTTAACCGATTGTTACAGCGAGAATCAAGAGGATCCAGGGAGTTTTAATTTTCGACCCCCTCGCCCCACCCGCGACATGGAAAATTGGGCAAAATTGGCCAAAAATGATTAAAATAATATTTGTTCAATATTTCCCCCAGAACCCCCCCAAATCAGCCGTCATTACTCCCTGGAATGTTTTAGCATCCTAACCGATTATTACAGCGAGAATCAAGAGGATCCAGGGAGTTTGAATTTTTGACCCCCTCGCCCCACCCGCGACATAGAAAATTGGGCAAAATTGGCCAAAATTGAGCAAAATAATATTTGTTCAATATTTCCCCCGAAACCCCCCCAAATCAGCCGTCTTCGCTCCCTGGGATGTTTTAGCATCCTAACCGATTATTACAGCGAGAATCAAGAGGATCCAGGGAGTTTTAATTTTCGACCCCCTCGCCCCACCCGCGACATGGAAAATTGGGCAAAATTGGCCAAAATTGAGCAAAATAATATTTGTTCAATATTTCCCCCGAAACCCCCCAAAATCAGCCGTCTTCGCTCCTTGGGATGTTTTAGCATCCTAACCGATTATTACAGCGAGAATCAAGAGGATCCAGGGAGTTTGAATTTTCGACCCCCTCGCCCCACCCGCGACATGGAAAATTGGGCAAAATTGGCCAAAATTGAGCAAAATAATATTTGTTCAATATTTCCCCCGAAACCCCCCCAAATCAGCCGTCTTCGCTCCCTGGGATGTTTTAGCATCCTAACCGATTATTACAGCGAGAATCAAGAGGATCCAGGGAGTTTTAATTTTCGACCCCCTCGCCCCACCCGCGACATGGAAAATTGGCCAAAATTGAGCAAAATAATATTTGTTCAATATTTCCCCCGAAACCCCCCCAAATCAGCCGTCTTTGCTCCCTGGGATGTTTTAGCATCCTAACCGATTATTACAGCGAGAATCAAGATGATCCAGGGAGTTTGAATTTTCGACCCCCTCGCCCCACCCGCGACATGGAAAATTGGGCAAAATTGGGCAAAATTGAGCAAAATAATTTTTGTTTAATATTGCCCCCGAAACCCCCCCAAATCAGCCGTCTTTGCTCCCTGGGATGTTTTAGCATCCTAACCGATTATTACAGCGAGAATCAAGATGATCCAGGGAGTTTGAATTTTCGACCCCCTCGCCCCACCCGCGACATGGAAAATTGGGCAAAATTGAGCAAAATAATTTTTGTTTAATATTGCCCCCGAAACCCCCCCAAATCAGCCGTCTTTGCTCCCTGGGATGTTTTAGCATCCTAACCGATTATTACAGCGAGAATCAAGATGATCCAGGGAGTTTGAATTTTTGACCCCCTCGCCCCACCTGCGACATGGAAAATTGGGCAAAATTGGGCAAAATTGAGCAAAATAATTTTTGTTTAATATTGCCCCAGAAACCCCCCCAAATCAGCCGTCTTCGCTCCCTGGGATGTTTTACATGTAGGTTTTATAGGAAAGAAAATTGTAGGCCCTATAATTCTATATACAAAACATAGGGAATTTCTTTACTTCAAATTGCCTATTTTTTTTTCTAAAAACAACACCCCTTTAATAATTAATCTAAAAATCCTCTTTACAGTAAATAGGTAAAAGAAATAGAATACAGTATGAAAAATTCTTCATAACAGTCACCAAGAGAATTTCAATTATCATGGTTATTTTTATCCACAGATCAGAAACCAAATCCTGTAGTTACCGGTAATGGAAATGCTTTTTCTCCATAGAAAAGGCATTTGATAAGGTATTTAACCTGTAAAACAAATCAAAGTACTAAAATGTGTGCTACATCCTCAGAAGTGTATTAAACTTATCAAACAGTTAGCTTGTCTACAGGGCAGCGGCCAGCTCTCAGAGAATACATTCAAATCAGAAAACACAAAAGAGGATACATAAATCTATTTTTTGTTGACTGCCTGTTCAACTTATTGTTTTTGTTAAAAATTGGAAGAGTCTAAAATATCCATCAAAGAGGTACGTTAATATCTATATTAGATATTAACATACAATATAGTCATCAGTCTAATCAGACAGTGTTTGACTTAATTAATTCAGTGTGTTTTTTTTCTTCTTTTATTCCCCTTCTTTCCCTTCCTGTTCAGTAGTCTCCAGTCTTCGTTAGCACAGAGGGTGACCCAGGATTTTCTGAATTATATTATCACCTTTATTACACACCAACCACTTCAGGTTTTTTTTTTAACAAAGAGGGACCCCCCACTCACTTCTAGGGTCTTATACTTTACATGTTATTGTAGTGCACATCTACCAACTGATAAATCTTGACTAGATCTAGGCCTCTACCCCTGGCAATAGAAAACAGTATTATAATATATTAGAGCTACACTACCCTATTCCATAGCTCTCTCATAAACCCAGGGGGCTCCACCACCGAAGCGAAGGCAGCGGAGGCCCCATCTCCCAAAGGTCTAAGTTAGAACCTACACATGTACATGTACTGGATTCTATTTGAATTTTAATGTCAGAGTTAAAAAGTCAGGTTTAAGATAAGACATAGAAGAGATCTAGAGTATCATTTGTGGTTCTAGTAGATCTATAATGTTAGCTTACTAATGATGTAAAGACAGTTTCAATCTTGGGCCCTAGAATAGACTAATTACAAGCGATTGCTCGTATTGCCTGAGCTAGATATCTATCCTAGATCTCTTGTATTGCTAAACTAGATTAGGTCCCGCATTAGGTCTCGATTTTGATCTATAAAGCATGAATGGAAGGAGCCCCAGCCAGACCCAGTCCAGGGGCAGGGCTGCGCCACCCCATTCCCTGGCCAGGACCAAGGTCCAAACCGGGGTAGGCCTAGACTAAAGTAGTAATGATACAGGGGTATTTTTGCGCGCTGATTTCAAAAATTGCCGGCCCCAAGCGATCTGACCATCGGTTCGGCCGCCATTTTGAAATCCAAGATGGCCGCCATGAAAAATCAATAAATATCACTTTCTTGAGTTTTACATGGCATGTGACACTGAAATTTGGTATACAGGGGTATTTTGAGGTACTGATTTCAAATATTGTCAGCCCCAAGCAATTTGATTATTTGGTCGGCGGCAAAATGGCCGCCATGAAATATTATTGAAAACACTTTCTCAAGTTTCTTTTGAATTCCTATATTAAAATTTGGCATATATGCGTAATTTGGGACGCTGATTTCAAAAATTGCCGGCCCCAAGCGATCTGATCACCGGGTCGGCCACCATTTTGAAATCCAAGATGGCCGCCATCAAAAATCATTTTTCTAATTTTCTTGAGTTATACATCACATCTGACACTGAAATGTGGCAAACAGGGGTATTTTGGGATGCCAATTTCAAAAATCATCGGCCCTATGCAATCTGACAATCAGATCAGCCGCCATCTTCATTTCTAAGATGGCGGCCATCTTGAATTCCAAGATGGCCGACATATCCCCCTCCCCCACCTTGTCTTGTTTCGTTCTACTTGAGCTGTCACTCTGTAATTTGGCATACGGGAGTATTTTGAAGCACTGCTTAAGAAAAATGCTGGCCCCAAGTGATCAGACCACTGGGTCGGCAACCATCTTGAAATTCAAGATGGCCGTCATGAAAAATTGCTTTGTATCATTCTCTCCACAATCTAATTTGCATGATCTATGGCACAGTAATTTGGCACACAATCAAGGTATTTTCGTTGCTCATTGCCATCTGACCACTGGGTCAAACGCCATCTTCAGCTCCAAGATGGCGGACATCTTAAATTCATAAATGGCAGAAATAAATTTTTATCTCTTCTAAATGAGTTGTCACATTTTTCATTCTGGGTATTTCTGGACGCAAAGTTATTTTGGAATGTTGGTTGAAAACAAATGCCGTTCAAGCAATCTGACTATTCGGTCTGAAAAAAAAAAGTCTCATACCTGCTTTAGTGTCATTCAAATGTGTAAGCAATGATACATGGTCCATAAATTCTCAATCCAACTTGACTCTCCTATTCTTCATGTCGAAAGCATTGTCCTGAACAAAAACATAGTCCTGTGCATGGTAGATTAGCTGCAGAACATTTGCAATTTCCAGTGCACCGCTTTCTACACTTGCATCTGATCAGCTCTCTGCAGCTTTTTGACGCCTCTGGCAGTACTGTCTAGAATGGATGCCATCCCTCATCATCCTTTGTCCATCCCCAATCTGCAGGCGAAGGCAGCTCTGGGTTTGCTTTTTGAGATTGTCCCCATATGTGACCTGCTTGATAGACTGCCCTCTTCACATGTTGACGCAGTGCTTCTTTAGTTGGTGGAATGTTTTCCAGCTGTCGATTCCCCTGAGCAAATAGCTGCTTACGTGCTTCATTTACTTTCTTCAGAGAGGAAGTTCTACTGTACAGGACAACAAAGAACCTTTCAATTGTGTCCATGTCATCATTTGTTACTTCAAATGGTGCATTCGAGAGACGATTGAAGACCTCTCCTAAGTTTGGCATGGAATTCCATACATCCCACACAGTCTTCTTGCCTATCCCAGATAAAGCAGAAACGGTATCACATCCAGTAACAGCATGCAGGAACAGTAGTCCCCATGAACGTTCGAGGCCCAGCTTTCTCGAAATAGTATGAGCTGCTATGTACCTCAGAATTCTTCCATGTCCAAAGGCCAACCACAATGCGACGCCATCCATTTTACTGGCCATTGCGATAGCCAACACAACCACATCTGTGTCTGTAGCATGAATGATAATACTTCTGAATCCTTGCTGATATGCCTGCCAAGCATGAAGCACCATGCGTGAATCTGCTTCTTCATGTGTACATGGTTGAATGTTCTGCCAAACATTTAAGGAGGGTTTTGATTTAACCTCTTCTTCCTGGGTTGTAAGTAGAGTTTTTCCATCTGGAACACTCATTGTTTGTAGAGAAGCAGCAAGGAAATTGAACAATGTCTTCTTGTTAGAATCTACACGAAGGAAGCTGCTCCAGTTTAGAGGTACTGGTGTTTGTTCAGTTACATGAAGTGGCATGCCAGTACCCCGACCAAGCCTGGTGCCTCCTTTTAGGCTGTCGGTTCTATATGTATCCCACACAACATCGACACGTACCACCGTCTCCTCATTTAATTTTCGGGCAATGTATGGAAGGAACTGCTTCTCTGCATAATCTCCAAATGTCTTGATTACATCATTGCATTTTTTGGGTTCCAACTGATGCACTAGGGCTGCCCCATCGAAAATGCAAACTTCTGCTTTGGGTATGTCCTTGGTACGGGGTACAAGAGCTTCCAAACAAGGCACAAGATCAGCTTTGCTGGTTGGAGGGCGCATTGTATCAATATTCTCTGCCAATGCTGGGGGCCAACTGTGACATTCATGTTCAAAGAATGTGTCGATATCACCATCTCTAGCTTGACAAGAAATGTACATTCGAGAAAATAGCTCAACATTGCTTTTCATATTAGTCATCTTCACCAAAGACTTGGCATGTACTTTCTTGGCCTTGGATTTGAATATTGCCAGATTGTTCTTTGAAATTTTGTCATAGAATTTTCCAGAAGGATCTTTCATTCTCTCCAGAAATTTGTTATGTTGTGCCTTGCCAGTTTCCTCTATTGATCTGAGTGTTGCGACTGCTTCATGGGGCATGACGACCTTGGTGTCAAGCACGTACAGATCTTTAGTGTCTTCATCAAATGGATTCCCCAGTTTCTCAAATGAACTTATTGTATTGTTGAGATCTGTTGCAAAGGATTTCTGCATGCTTGGTAGTTGCTCATGATGGCGAACATCAGGTTCCTTCTCGCTCTGGAACTGGTCCTCATATTCACTCATAATTCTTGCTATTTCTGGACCAGCCACCATCCATCGACAAAGAGCAGCTTCATTCTCAGTGATTCCTATTACCCCACCATCACCTTTGACTACAGCATTCTGCTGTTCATGTACTTGGTCATGTGCTAATGCAGAGAATCTGTGTGATGACTTTTGAGTAACAAAGTTCCCATCGGTGAAGGAATTATGGGTATCCATGGGATTGATTGGAAGATCCTGGAGATCCATGATATGCACTGTAATGGTAATGATCCATTGCAAACAGCCATGGAATGATCGCCTTAAGGGCCTCCACGTACATCATGTAGTTAGCTTCCCTTTGTGATCTTAGGAATGCTAGGAGAAGGCATTCCAACTGCAAAACCTTATTCCAGTAACAAAACTGGGGATAATCTGTTGCCATCTTGAGCTTCCAAGCATCAAACGATTGGATGTTTTCACTTGCACATGTTTTTACATAGTCTTGGTATGCTGATTGCTGAAGAGAATGAAGTGCTGCAGCAGTAACCTGGTGTGCCCATTGAGCCCTTGAAGTCTGTGATCCTTTTTGAAGACTCTCGGCTCTTCCTTCTGTTGTTACACCTGCATTAGTGATCACACTCGTCCAACCGCTCCCTTCCAAGAAGTCACCGATCACTTTCAACAAGGCCATCTCTATGTGAAGTCCTCCCATCATCACCACAAACTTGTCTTCGCCGTATACATTTGGCCATGTCCACTGAATCTTCTTAGCAATAGCATAGAGGGGTTGGTCAACAGTGAGAACAGGAACTTGCCCGGGATTCAGTAGTTCTGCTGCCTGCTTGATCGAGTTCATCCCATGTTTCACCATCTCTAATGTATGGGCACTCTCACGGAACATAGGTAACAGTCCTGTAATAGCAGGTGGTCGAGGAACTCCAACCTGTAAATTTGCCATGTAGGCTGACCAGGATATGTCCTTTTCACCCTCGAGACCTCCATTCTCCCGCAGTTTGTGTACAAAGGAAAGCCACTGACTGTCCTTGTCCTCTATTCTTGTAGAAACAGTTGGAGTTGATTGATGCTTAGGTTTTCTTGGAATGGGCTGATTAGATGGAAATGCCGCAGGAGGGACATCACTGTAAGATGTTGGTAGGGCATCAATGGTTTTCCTATGCTTACTCTTTCCATTCTCAGCGACATTCTCATGATTCCTAACGGTACCTTTATTGTCTTGTGAGACATGTTGTGTAAGCGAAATTGCTGTCCCATGAAAGGAAGTTCGCGAGGATCCTGCTGATGGATCGTGATCAATGTTGTCCAGGTTCCCTGTTGTGAACAACCCACTTCGCAGTTTAGTTGGACACACCACTCGGTCATTTTCATAGACTTCGATAGCCTTGTTAGCTTCATCTACGGATATTTGGAGGACGCGGTCATATGACACTGACAAACCATGCTGAAAAAGGATGTCCACAAGATCCCTTTTCCTTGTCTTATTATGAATGAGGAGACCAAGGTAGACAGGCAAAGAGGTTTCACGCTCCAAACTATGACGGGCTCGTGCGGTTTCAGGTCTACCTCGTTTAACAGTGTTGAATGTGACAAGCTGACTTATGGATTGCACATGGATGCTCTTTTTCTTTGTCATCTGTTTTTTAATGTTGGTACCCACAAGGATCATTTGCATCAAGGTGGTTAATGATTGAGCTGTGGTGTTACACGATTCGTCAAGAAGAGATCCATTGAAGAGATGATGCCTTTCCAAAATATCTCTGCGCACAATCTTAGCTGCTCTCATTAAGATTACAGCATCATCATCATCAGAGCCTTGTCTACAGGTGTTCAATAAAGTGTCACCAGTGTCCTCTTTAAACGACAAAACTACCTCATAATTGGTTGTATGTGCCTCAAGATATGGAAGTTGTCTGAGAAGCTTGTCTTTAATGTGAGTTGAATTAATCTTCTTCGAAATATCACCTCCTAGTTGCTTCAAACGCTCTGTATAAAGTTTTACAAGATCTGCAAGCTTGAATGCATTACAACTGCCATCTGTCAACTTCATTTCTTCCAAATGGGATATCAATTCTGCCAATGCTACCGATTCCGGTTGCATATTTTCATTTGAACTGGTAAGTACTTCCTTCTTTCTTTCAAATGATCTGTATCTGGTGTATAGGGCAGTCAGACATTTCTTGTGATATACGGCACCTGATGCTGTCATATCACCTACTGATAATTTAGTAAGAAGTTTGGTTTCTCTCAGCTCTGTCGCCATCATTCTAACTTTTGAATCTAAATTTATTGTTGCTGCCCTGTGAACTACTTGATCATTAGTAATAACATCATCGCAAAAGAAACATGTCTTAGTGTTTTTCTGTTCTTCAGATGAAGATGCCAAGCTTGTTCTTAGTCTTTTCCTTACAGGTGAGAAAGCTGCATCATCAAGTTTGTTGTCTGCACTCTGCTTCATTGCAACTGATTCAGCTCGGCCCACTCTATAACCGCAACATTGCCTGTAACATTTTTTGTGCCATTTGGCAGCATGCAAAGCTAGCGTCTCTGCAATACCACAACCTTCATCCAGTCGGGAAATGTTTATCCCACAAGGCAAGGCACCTAGATCATGCAGTGTTCTGAGGTTCTGAGCAAGTTTCTCATAGACTTCTCGACTTGACTGATTGCTGGCTCTACGAGCATCTCTTAATAGATCATTATCCGAATGTTCCTGACAAAGAGCACAAAGTTGCCAGTTTGTTGGACTTGCCATTGTAGATGATGCTTTCTCTGATTTTAGCATTTGATCTGAAAAAGAGAAAGATAATGCAATAATTCATAATTTAATATGTTATTGTTACCTTTATTTATCATTGTTAATATTACCATTTCTACCTAGACTTGTTATATTGTTATATTGTTATTGACATTAATCACAGAATGCTATTATTTTTCATCACCACTATATATCACAGATTTCTATAACTTTTTATAAATATATGCATGTTGACGAGTGGCACTCTTGAATACCTTTTAATGCAAGGCAAGTTAAATTTGTACCTGAGTTTATTTTATACAATACCCATTCCCCACTCCAAATTCCCCCCCCCCCCCCCGTTTTATATTTTTAGAGGCACTTTCCCGTCCATTATTTTCTGACAAGCACCTCCACCCCAATCTCTTTTTTTGGGGGGTGGGTAGTGACAAATTCTGTTGAGAGGGCACTCTACCCCATCCCCGGTTATTAGTGGTAATCTGTACTTACATGCAATATGAAACTTCAGGACTAAATATTACTCTGTGATGATGACCATGCTCTCACTAGAAAAACCCGATAGTGACATGATAACAGATTCATACACACTTTACTGGAACTAGCTGAAGGCTCTCTGGGGGTGCTACATGTAAGAAAAGAAGAAAAAAAAAACGAACAAATATTGATTACTACAAATAATTGGAATTGTTAAAATCAGATCAAACTTTTCACAAGGTGAAATGCAATATTGAAGTCATTAGATTATATTTCTGTTTTGTCTTTACAACAATTATGTGTATATGGGACTAAAATTGCAGCATGAAGATTTCACTTTTCATTGTAAGAATTCAAAGGGCAAGCACACTAGTGCGGGCATTTGACATTTGGTGTCTATAAAACCATTACTGTTAACAAGAGCCCCCCCCCCCCCTTATTGCACCAATCGTAAGTGTCAATTTGCCTTTAAACTAGCGCATATAGCAATCGAGATATGAAATCTGAACACTCTCCAAGTGGTAGTTTTGAAATTCGAATTTCACATAACTTTACATATTTCTAAATTAAATCATCAACAAGAAAACAAAACCAAGTAATGATGTCGTATTCCTGAATACGTTAAGCATTCATCCAGTGGAATAATTAAAATTACAGTCATCCAATATTTCATTGTAGTATCTGCTCACCTGCAAAAATAACTCTTCATTTTGTTTTGCTGGAAAGTAGCTGGCAAAGACCTTCAATATCCTCCCCATAGGCTACACCAAATCTGAACAAGGGAAGACAATAAAAGAGGAATCAAAGGGCTGCATACACTACCACACTTGGTTATGAATAAAAAGTAAAATGAAAAATAATAAAATTTACCTATGATGGATTACAAACTATCAAAACTTGTATAGACATGAATAGGCTTTACCAGAAAAAAAACATATTGGCATAAAGAAGAAAAATTCTCAGGCTATTTGTATAAAAATACCTTATATAAAATCTTAGTAATTTAGGAGAATTAGAAAAGATGAAAAATAACCTAGGAAGAGATTCCTTGAATGCGATCAGATTATAGCGTGCTAAAGCCAGGGCAATAATAGTATCATCGTCATTATTTATTTAGATATATAATAATAAAGCAACATTTCAGAACACATTTTATGACCCTGATTCTGCAAACAAACCGTTGAATGAATTGAAAAAAATAATACAGGAAAAGGTAAGTTGGTTCAGTGCTCATCCACGATTAGATTGATCGATCACATATTCATTATTACCAATTGATATAAAAAATACCCCATTTTAATATGATAATATTAGAAATCAATGATTTCAAGACATTCTAAATATTATTTAGAATGTTTATTGTCTATTTTAGTCTATTTCAGAAAGATTTGCTGCATCTTTTATCGTAAGAGATGCGTTGGTCATGAATATAGTCATGAAATGTCTTTTCACTCGTCTCATGTGGTCTGATAGAGTAGACTAGCTTTCTAAGATGAATAGAAAAGTAAAATTATGATGAGAGTCTATATATTATCAAGAATACTACATCCAAGCAATATTTTAATCAAGTATTTAAATAAATGGCATGATTTATGAAGTTATTATAGAAGAATGGCATTTTTTATTCGAAAATTGGTGAGAAGACCACTCCTAGTACCAATGAGGTCCAAACATTACATGTATGGACCTCATAGGCGACATCAGTAGTATTTTTGGTTAGAAATCTCTGAGAACAGGATATTTATATATTATATCACAAGTACAAGCTATATTCCTTTCTCTTATTTAAATTATAATTTTATAGTGTAAATGCATCGTTAGCAACAACAAAAAAATGAAAGAAATGAAGGGGAACTTACATTTTCACGGTTTTCCTGATTTTCTGGGCAGTTGCTCTTCACTTCTGACTCGCGATCGAAGCTGATATGAAGATCACGTGATTCGCGTTCTCGTCAGCTGATCGGTTGGTTATTCTTTTCGTCAGACGTTAATAATATATATTTTATAATGCTAGCATTCATCGCTAATTTAGGTGAAAGAGATTGAAGTTAAACAGCGCCAGGTCCTAATCATAATTATTTTGGAAGAGTGTATTTATACACTCGATCTCATACCTGACGTAGACGGCGCTATTCAACAAATGCACAATCTTCAATATAAAAAATAAAACAGAAAGAACGCCTTGAACACATGCCAAAATGCCTAACGATTTCTCCGCGGCATTAACAACTATCGTAAAGGGCGTGGAGAAGACCACTCTAGGCGACACCCCAATACTTACCCGTGCTAATAAACTGGGACTCCACTCACGCGCATTTGGGCCGCCCTAGCTTAGAACTAAGCAATATTATCTAGAAATTGTTGAATTGTAGTCATGAAATATGTTCTATTAAATAAATTGATAATGTTTAATCGGTACTCACCGGTTCTTTTGTTGCATTTTCAGACCATTTCTCACAATTCTTCGTAAATATTTGCGGCAAATCTTGTCGCCATAGACAGCTTAACATCCATCTTTATTGATAAATGGAGCGCCCTTTACGATAGTTGTTAATGCCGCGGAGAAATCGTTAGGCATTTTGGCCTGTGTTCAAGGCGTAGCTGTTCTATTTTTTTTTATAGGTATGAGATCGAAATCACAGCGAGTATTTACACTCTTCCATAATGATTCCGAAAGGGAGGCGCAACACCCCCCACCCACAGGGGCGCAAATTCCAGGGGGACATGTCCCCCTCACCTAGAATAGTAGGGGGACACATTATGAAATGTCATCCCCCTACTATTTTGGGTCTTTTCATTCAAAATCGAAATAAAATATGTATTTTGGAAGAGACGATCTTACTTTTGGGGTGCCCTTTTTTTTTGCTTGTTTGCTTATCAAATTTCTTTTGGTCAAGATGACCTTCTTTTTGGGGTGATAAACCTTCTTTTTTGTTTTTGTTTGTTTGTTTTTTTCTTGTCAAATTTTCCAGCCCCTGGTCCCGGCTACCTTTAGGGAGAGATTTCCGCCCTTGCCTAACAGTACACTTGATATTGTTTGCGAATCTGCGTGGGCGTCGGGGGCTGGGGGATGAGGAAAAGCGGTGAGACGAGAAAAAAAAATAGAAGGAAAAAGAGGACAGAAAAAAAGTGAACGAAAGAAAAATTAATGGAAAATAAAAGGGAGGAGAAAATAGTGAGAAAAGTGATGGGTAGGTCGAGATTTTATGTGTCCGTGCAAAAAGAAATGAGCAGAGGTTGAGATGTTGTCTGTTTGGGCAAATGTCTGTCTGTTTGTTGGACTGGCGCCTGTTGCAAAAATTATTAAGCTGATGGAATCAGAAAGTTCCAACTGCTTCATGTCATACCGACAGTGACAGGATTAAGCGGTTGTATATATAAATCACGCTCTAAAACTGTGTTCTTTATTAAAAAGTTGTCCTTCATATTCATTTTCGCAAAAGAATATCAAGTTTTCAATTAATTGTCTATAGTTATCCTGTTTATGATAAATATACTTAGAAATTGGGTTAGGTTAGGGTTATCAAATTATCGGGGCAGAAAATATATTTTTTCAGTTTGCGCGTCGAGCTGGCATTAGTGATCAGTGAGATTATGTTTTTAATGACATTCATTCTATTCACAGCAATATATTATTAAACATAGCCGCATGAATTATAGATAGGTCTATAGTTATCAGGTGAATAATTTACCGCTACACACTGATCATGCGGATACTGTTTTGTAAAGGGGAATTTCACCTTGATAAAAAGATTGTGAAAATATAGGCCAAAGAAAAATAATTTCAAAACATCGGTGAAGGTGTTATTTAAAAAAAATGGAGTTAGTAGAATTTCGAATGCTTGATTTGTGACGTCATAAACGAGCAGTTGCTCAATATTCTATGTAATACAAAATGCAAAAATTTCCCATTTTTAATGGTCCGTAATGACCCACTTTTTTCTTTTTGGAGAGAGTATGAAGTTATCTATTGATATACTGAATGTACAATAAAAGTCATTATCACGTATTTCTTGACATTTCATTTACTTTTTACCATAATTATATCCGATATAGCTGCTCGCAAAGGCCTACGCCGTCACAAATAATTATTTAAAAAATCTCACCTTTAATTTTTTTTTGGTGGGGGATGGATTTTTCCTGAACGCATACCAATTTTTCAAATTATTTTTTCTGCTATTTTCATAATTAACTTTAAATAAATTCACCTATGCACTACTTAATTTTTTCAAAGACAAAATAACAAAATTACATCTAGTCTTCATCATCACCATCATCACCAACTTCATTCTCATCATCATCACCACTACCACCATCATTATCATCATCATCATCATCATCATCATCATCACCGCCACCATCACCACCACCATCATCATCACCAAGATAATTTTCATCATCTTTCTTTTTCTTTCTTTTTTTTTCCCCTTCCCTTCTTCTTTTTTTCCTTCCTATTTTCCTCCCTTTTTAGAGGGGCACACCACCAAATAAATATGTTTGTTGTTGTTGTATATAAGTTGGCGGATGCCTCATGAAATGAAATAAAAATAATAATTGTATAAGAATAATGATATGCCTAATAATGTAAATTTACCTTGTCGGGTAGTTGATGTTAATTCTTTAAAACAACAATATTGAAAATAAAAATAATATGTAAATACTGATAACAATAACAATTACAAGTGGACAATGCTGTGAAGATTTATAGTACTGATTTATTACAATTCTAATGTAATTTCAATTCAATATCCGATATCTAACTTTCAGTTCAGATTTCCATTTCAATCTTAATTTTAATGTCAATAACAGTATTTTTTTCAAATACTACCCAGTGGGTAGCATTTGCACGTGTATATCATAATTGACTATATGTGATTGTTTGATTTTCTGTAAATATGTTCATTTTCTATGCTATGTTATGTATGTTCAATACCATGTAAAAATGCAAATTTCCACTTATTTATTTATCTGGACAATAAATACTACCTTATGAACCTTATGAACCTTATAAAAGAGAAAATAAGGAAATGGAAAAAGTAAGAAGGATAAGAAGAAAAAAAGAAAGCCAAACAAACAAGACAAAATAATATCAAAATTTTGTAATAAAGTCAGTCAGTTTAATAATTATGTTTTCAATGAAATGAGACATAAAAGAATTGAAACAAGTAAAAAGGGCTACATCATAGTTAAAAGAAATAGAGGGAAGCTCCGAGACAATAAAAAGTGTAAAAAAAATCAGAAAAGACTTTGAAACACTCTGAACACGAGTATAATATTAAAAAAAATTGGGAATAAGCGAGGACAAGTAGGTGAGGGACCCCCCCCTCTCTCTCTAGTTATTTACTCAAACTCGCATATACAAGAGAAGAAATTCTTACTAATCAAAATATTGCGAGCAAAAAGCATGAGCTGACATTTTTTTTAATATGCAAAACTGATAGAGAGACACATTTTGAACAATTCATGAAACATAATAATCATTCATTATAGTTACCAATCGGTGGTGGAAATGGAAAAAATGACCTTCTTTTTAGTGACAACTTTATAAAAAAATTGTCAAATTTTACACGAGACAAAATGACCTTCGATCATTGCTATAGTTAAAACCTTTTTTTTTTTTGGGGGGGGGGGGGATGCCAAATATCACGTGGACAAAATGACTTTCCCTTTTCTTATTTTTGTGGGGGGGGGGGGGCTTGCCGAATATTACGCGGACAAAATGACTTTCATTTTGAGTGACCATTTTTTTTTAACTTGTCAAACTTTACGCGAGACAATATAATGACCGGTTTTTTTTTTTTTAGTAAGAACCTTTTTTGGGAGTTGTCAAATTTTACTTGAGAAAATTCACCCCACCCCCCCCCTACTTAATTTGGAAAATCTTGGATGCGCCTCTATAA
Organism: Lytechinus pictus; assembly: GCF_037042905.1. Lineage (NCBI taxonomy): Eukaryota > Metazoa > Echinodermata > Echinoidea > Temnopleuroida > Toxopneustidae > Lytechinus > Lytechinus pictus. The sequence continues at coordinate 38,822,915 of NC_087251.1, read as the reverse complement.
TGAAGATTAAGATCATGCGTATATATAGCTTACATCCACGGCAGAGGCGTAAACCGCCGGGGGCATGCAGGCTGGCCCTTGATCCCCGGTCCAGTGGATTTCACCCAAAAAAAAACGGGATAAGAGAAAAGGAATGAAGGAAGGAAAAGAAAGAAAGAAAGAAAGAAAGAAAGACAGAAAGAGAAAGGGAAGAGAAATAAAAGGCCATAAAAAAGCAAAAGGAAAGAAAAATGCATGCGAGAATAATTCCGAATGTTATGTCAAAATCTATTGCAAAATTGATATTTGTAATAAAAGTGACAAAGGTTTTGCTCGCTCGCCTCTTCATCTGGTAGGCGCGTAGCTAGGGGCGGTGCCCCCCGAAAAGGTCCCTCCCCCCAAAAAAAATAAGGAGGGAATAGAGAAAATAAAAAGCGAAATGAGAAAAGGGGGATGTATATAACTTAGTTTATAATTGTTTTTCCTTTTTTGGGGGGGAAGGGATCAAAACATTAACGTTATGTTTTTCTATAAATAGGTCTAATTGCTAAATATCCAGAGTTATCGAGACCCACCTGCTGATATTGCACTGGGGGTACACGATGGAAGGGTTAGGCCTAGGGGCCCCCGAAAGTTCTACAACCAAGATAAAAAAGAAATGAAGGGAATTAATGAAAAGAAAAGGAAAAGTGTAAGTTAAGATATCTATCTCAAATTTAGATTTGCACGAAAAGTTTTTTTCTCGCTTGCTTCACTCGCTTGGAACATATAAAGCAACTTTATTCCCACGCGCCATGTATGCCTACATTGGCCCTCTTTCTTTCTTTTATTTTATTTTTTTTTTACTCATCACGCTACCGTACTGCCACACACGGGTTTGCCCTAATGATCGTGGACAATCATAAAAATATCATTTTCATACCATGTGACTGGGAAATTTTTGGCTCCACCCCCCCCCCCCTCTCGATCCCTGTATCGATTTTGACTTGATAGGGGCCTATACCTGATGGAATTAGCTTCATTCAATATAAAATCATAACGGATAGAACGCCTTGAATACAGGCCAAACAGCCTAACGACATTGCCGTGTCACGTGACAACCAGTATTAAACGAGAATGTGCACAACCCTATGGCGACAAAATTTGCCGCAAAAGTTGAGCAAGTTCTGGACAAAAAGGCTTCAATACCCCAAGAAAAGACCAGGCGAGTACTATTTATACATTTTTTCAATTTAGTAATATCTAGAGTCTAATTTAAGAACAGATTTCGTCATGGAGCTCCATGGTAAGATCTAGTAATTTAGGTCCAACATTTAATTCGCGTGCACTCACTTTTTTAACACAGGAATTAATAGCCTTGGTGCTTAGAGTGATTGGTACTAGGAGTGGAGAAGACATCCCTCCCTTATCATTCATAGTCTACATAGATATAACAAAATAATGAGCATGTGGGACTGAATAGAAATTGCTGATAAAATCATTTAAGGGAACCACTTTTAGTACTTTGTTTTCTTACCAAAATAATCTTAGTTTACAGTGTCTACATGGTGAATCTAATTCTTTATATATAAACATGGCTTTTAAATACACTCACCAGCGTATAATGACTCGGAAGAAGTGTTCTACTGGCAGCTCTGCAAGATGAGTAGCTTTTGCCTTTGTACTGTGCCTGAGGTGGCTCCTCAACTTTCAGCCAATCACGCGCGAGTATTTAGGGGACTCCCCATTTTTACTTATTGCTAGTCTATGCATTTAGACTGTTTTTACATTACAATTATTATTGTTTAATGTCCCTGGAAGAATAATTCGAATTTTCACCCAGCTGCGCATTCAAAGTTACTGTCTAGTTCATATTCATATCTTTCTATGACAAATAAACAAAGCACAAAGGATTTGCCACCTTCAGTGGTATCAATATCTGACTTTGCTTTAGAACTAGAGAAATTTTCCATGTGAGCATTATGGCGCGGCCATATTGGAATTCAAGATGGCGGCTAACACAATGGTCATATCTTTCAGAATTGTCAATTTCTTAATTCAGGATATCAAAATGTCATAGTTAAGTAAACTGCAGTGGCATAAATCATATATAAAAAGAAAAAACAAGAGAAAACAAAATTTCATGGCGGCCATCTTGGATTTCAAAATGGCGTCCGAACCGATGGTCATGTCGCTTGGGGCCCGCAATTTTTTTAATCAGCACCCAAAATTACCCCTGTATGCCAAATTACAATGCCATAGCTTAAGTAGAATGAGTATTAATAAGAAAAAACAACTTTATTATGGCGGCCATCTTGGAATTCAAGATGGCCGCCAACCCGATCGTCAGATCACTTAGGGTCAGCAATAATAATACTCAGCATCACAAAATACCACTACATGACGATTTTCAGAGCCACGGATCGAGTAGAACTGGAAATATCAAGAGAAAATGAGATCCATGGTGGCCATCGATGGCGGCCATCTTGGATTTCAAAATGGCGGCCGAACCGATGGTCAGATCGCTTGGGGCCGGCAATTTTTTAAATCAGCGTCCAAAAATACCCCTGTAGGCCAAATTTCACACTTTCTGCCAGATTCGAGCATCTTTTTCACATATCTACTGGACGGGGACATCCCGATAGACCGCGGGTCCGTTAGACCGCGGGTCCGATAGACCGCGGGTCCGATAGTCCGCGGGTCCGATAGACCGCGGGTCCGATAGTCCGCAGTGTGTGTAAAATTATGATCAGATATATCAAATGTCATCGAGAGGTCCAAAGGTCAAATGATACAAGGCCATGGGGTTCTATCAGGTGCAGATCCATGGGGGGGGGGCCGAGGAAGAACTGCCTCACCCCCCCCCCCCCCAACCCCCAGCTCAAAAAAAGAGGGGGGAAGAGGGGAAAAGGGAGAGAATAAAAAAGAAAGAGGAAGATGGGAAAAGAAGAGAATAGAAAAGAGAGTAAGAAGGAGAAAGGAAGAAAAGAAAAAAAAGAGAAGAAAAAGGGGAAAGGAAAGACAAAGAAAATGGGAGAAGAAAAGGGGAAAGAAGAGAAAAAAGAGAGAGAAGAAAAGAAAGGAGAAAGGAAAATGAGGAAAAAAAAGAAAAAAAAGAGGAAGGAAGAGAAGAATATTTAAATAGAGGAAGATGGGAAGAAAGATAAGAAAAAAGAGAGAGAGGAAGAGGGGAAAAGAAGAGAAGAAAGAGAGAGAGGAAGGGGGAGGGAGAGAAGAAGAAAAAAGATTAAAAGAAAAGAACGGAGTAAGGAAAAGGGGGAAAAGAAGAAGAAAAAAAGAGGAAGGAAGATAATAATATTTAAAGAGAGAGGAAGATGGGAAAAGAGAAGAAAAAAAGAGAGAGTAAGGGGGGAGGAAGAGAAGAAAAACGAGAAAAGAGAGAGGAAGAGGGAAAGAAAAGACAGAAAAAGAGAAGAAAAGGGGGAAAGAAAAGATGGGGGAAAAGGAGAAGAAAAGGGGGAAAGGAAGACAAGAAATGAAAGAAAAGGGGAAAATAAAGAGAAGAAAAATAGAGAGAGAGAGGAGGAAAAGAAGAGAAGAAGAAAAGGGGAGAGGAAGAGGGGGAAAGAAAGAGAGAAAGAAAGAGAAAGGAATGAAGGGGAATGAGGATAAGAGAAAGAAAAAAAGAAAGAAAAGGAGATGGGAAACGGAAGAGGGATGTTGACCTGGACGTCGATTTGATGGCGCCAAAATGACGTTCGAACTACGGGGCGCCGAACTGATGTTTGAACTGGGAGGGGGGGCGCCAAATTGATGTTCGAACTAGGGGAGCGCTAATTTGAATTTTGACCATAATGCGACAAATACATGTTTCAGAGAGGGGGAGGGAGGGCAAAGTTATATTTCACATGGAGGCGCCAAGTTTATGTTTAACCGAGGGCGCCAAATTGACCTTGAACTTAGGGGGCTTCATGCAAATTCATTTTCGACCGGGGGCGCAACATTGCTCGTATTGCCTGTTTATAGTGAAATATATGTCCTGCCCAAAAAACTTAAATTAATGCGGCTGAATTAAAATATCCCGTTTTTACGATAACAGACAAAAACAATGTTTTCGAGTTTTAAGTCTGTTTAGCGAGATAGATACCCTGTTGAGGGTCACAAAAAAGGGTTCTTATCAAATTCAGGTCGCGCTACGCGCTCGCAATATTTGATTAATGAGGTATGCATCCTCTGCCTCAATCCCACATGTAAGTGGTAGTGTTTTTCAAGTCAACATACATAGGCCGATCCAGGGGGCAAATATTTTGCCCCCCCCCCCCCCCATGGTGGCGCAAAAAAGGGGTAAGAAACAGAAGAAAAAAAAGAAGAGAAAAAGGACAAGCAATTAAAATAGGAATTATACCTTAGTCCTTCTTAAGTCAGTTTATAAAAAATTGAGCTCGCGCTTTGCGCTGGCATAAATAGATTGTTTAGTTATATACGCATCCCGACCTTACAGTTTTTTATGCGAACGAGAAGCACAAGCTGAAAATATTTGATAATCTAACCTGATAACTGAAAATGTATTTTTCATTTCATCATTATAAAAGTTTTCAGCTAGCGCTTCGCGGTCGCATTCTTTCATCATAACAACTACTAACATAGGCGGATCAAGGCGGCCCGAGGGCAACCCCCCCCCCTATTGACAGAGCAAATAAAATGGGAAAAACGGGGAAATAAAAAAGGGGGAAAGAAAGGAGAAAAAAGAAGACGAAACGTAAAAGGAGGAAGACGAGTAAATGAAATAAGGTAAGGAGAAGACTTGGAAAACAATTTTTTTTAATATTTAATGTCACTATATTAAAGTTTCGCTCGCGCATCGCGCTCGCATTGCCTGTTCGATGAGATACATATCTTGCTCAATATGCTGACATGTAGTTTAAAATATCAAGTTTTGATATCAATATACAAAACATAATTCAGCTCGTACATCGATCTTTCATTATTTTGTTTTATTTACCAATTTATGTTTTTAAGTGCTCTGGAAAATGTCCGTTTTATAGGTTTTTGTATTTCATATAAGATTCTCTAAATATACCTTTTCAGGTGTCTCGATTGTAAAAAAAAAATGATAAAGGCCTATGAGCTAGCGCTGTGCGCTCGCATTTTGATTGGTGAGTTATGTATACCTATTTATTCTATAACAATTAAACTACTTAAATCCCCCATTAAAAAATTCCGGATCGCGATTTGCGCTCGCATTATTTGCTAAAAATATATCAACCAATGAATCCTATTCATGCTTACAAAAATACATAAAATATCAGGTTTTCAGGCCTCATGCACTGTCAACAAATTTCACACACTCATTAGGCTTAACAGATTAATAAATATGAAATGAAATTTGTATGAATTCATAAAAAATAAATTGTCCCTTTTTCAGAAATAAATATTGACAAGTTTTAGGAAAAGAAATAGAAGATAGTCATCATTCTTATATGATGACAAAATGTCCTTAGGCCTAAAATGTCTCGATCCTAGGTCAAAATAATAATAAAATATCAGCTCGAGCTTCGCGCTCGCATTATTTATATAGTGCTATCAAATTTCCCTATTTCAAAAAAAAAAAGGTTTCGATACCATTAATCATGATTTCCTATTCTTTTTGTTAAAAGAACTCAATTTTAAAGATTCGTTTTTAAGATGGATAGAAACGTTGTACAGTGCGTCCCACAAAAAACGAAACCGAGATTTATCAATAATTTATCATAACTTTATCACAAATACAATAGACAAATGACCTACCATTGTAAAGCTTAGAATCTCCTCTTTCATCTGGAATTACTTAGATCATTTTTCATTCACGCATGAGTGAGCAAAAACAATTTGAAGAGGTGATAGCGAAAAGTCATTTGGCGGGCTGTATCTGGGTTTCAAAACGAAAACCACATTTCTAAAAAGTTCAATATCTGCTCTTTAATTTGATACCTAAATTACAGAAAATGGTCAAGAAATAAGAAAGTTCTGGTTATTTGAAATAAGGCTTGAATTTCAATAATTTCATAAAATGAAGAGGTTTTACAGGCTAGCGTTCAAACTCACTCGACACTCCGTTTTGTTGAAGATCAGCCATGCACTAAGTCTTTTGTTAACCGTGCGATAGCTTCTGTGAGAAACCGGTGAAAACAAGTTTATTTAATGAAATTATGGAAATACAAGCATTGTTTCGAGGGAACATAACTTGTTTACTTCTGGACCATTTTTTGTGATTAAGGTATCAAATGAAAGAGCAGATATTTAACTTTGTAGGCATGTGATTTTCTTTTTGAAATTCAGATACCCCCCGCCAAATGAGTTTTTGGTATCCTTTATTCAAATTGTTTTTGCTCACTCATGCGCGAATGAGAAATAATCTAAGTAATATGAGATGAAGGAGGAGATTCTAAGCTTTACATTGATAGGTCATTTGTATATTGTATTTATGATTAAGTTATGACAAATCATCGCTAAATGTCGGTTTCGTTTATTCTGGATCGCACTGTATAATGGTGCATGTGGACGTGTTTTTAATTTTGGTTGGATATCAGATAAATTTGCAATAGAGAGAGGCGTAAGGCAAGGTTGCCCACTTTCTGCATATTTATTTATTATTGTTGCAGAGGTTTTAGCTCAGAAAATAAGACAAAATAATCAAATACAAGGGATCCAAATTCCACATAGATTGAACGATAGAGATATACGTATCGTACAATATGCAGACGATACAACAATTTTTACTGATTCTATACAATGCATCAAAAAGATAATGAAAGAAGTCGAGACGTTTGGAAAATATGCTGGGCCAAAAATCAATTGGACTAAATAAAACCTTATGAAAATGAATATAAACAACAATGAAACTAACAATCTTCTTTTTACTGAAGATCCTATAAAATGTCTTGGTGTTTTTGTTGGAAAAAATATTCTGTTGTTCAATCTCTCAATTGGGAAAATGAAGTTCAAAAAATAAAAAATACACTTGACTCATGGAAAATGAGAAAATTATCATTACATGGAAAAGTGGTGGTAATAAAATTTGTAGTAATGTCACAGATAGTACATACTGCTAAGGCAGTACCAATCCCTTCTAAAATAATCAAAGATATTAATAAACTAGTTTACAATTTTTTGTGGAATTCCAAAAAAGAAATGGTGAAACGTAATGTTTGTCATAATCCTGAAAAAGAAGGGGGATTAGGAATGGTTGACTTAAAGACAAAATGTCGATCACTACGTTTATCATGGATCAATAAATATTTTACAGGTGAAGACAGTGCTTGGAAAACCCTGTTTGAATATTGGACTCAGAAAATCGGCGGGGATTTGCCTCTTTGTTTGACTTTTAATTGCAAAAAGAGTGATATGTATCGTATTTGTGTGAAAAAACATTTGCCCATATTTTATGTTGACATGTTCTGTTCATGGGCTGATTTAAAGTATATTGATATGTTTAAAGTAACGAATATTGAAAACGAAATTATTTGGTACAATAGTAACATAAAGTATAAAAAAGATGTATTATATTTTCCTAACTGGATAAAGAACAATATTTTGAAAGTTAAACAAATCGTAACAGGTGGTGAATGGAAGAAGATTGATTCAATATGCACTATTTTTAAAGAAAGAGAATTACTTTCTATCTTTGAATTGTTGAAAATAAAAAATGCGTTCCCGAAGTTCTGGCTTGACAAATTACGTAATAGTGCACGAAATGTAAGTAGCATGTCATCGAAATCCAGCACTATTGAACTATCAACAGGTGACTGTATAGAAATCAATGGCATGAAAGCCAGACATTTTTATCATTTGATGATTGAAAGGGAGAAAAGAGACCTCCCTTGTATTTATTTTTGGAACGATTTCTTGGGCTTGCCTCTTGAATTTAATTGGAAACGATTATTAGAGTTTAAACTGGATTTTATAAACGACAACAGGATTAAACAATATTATTATTAATTAATTCATAGAATACTACCAAGTAAAGACAACCTTTGCAAATGGAAAATTAGAAATGATATTTTATGTAATATTTGTAATGTTCCAGAAACCAGTATTCATATTCTTTTTACCTGTCAAGTGGTAACAGTTTTTTGGAAAATTGTTTCTAAATTGATAAATGCTTTGTTCGATGTAAAGATTGTTTTGAACGAAAAAATTATCGTGATAGGTCATGAAATAGAAAAAACAGAAATGAATGTGGTTAACCTTATTATAAATTTTTCACAATTTGTAATCTATAGGAATTATATTAGAAAATGTTTTGGAAACGACAAGCATATGACTCATGCTTTTTATTTTATGAAAGATCTAAAGGTAGAAATTCGAAGTTATTTAAAAAGAAAATGTAATCAGAAGAGACTTGATTTAAAACAGGTCTCAAAGGTTCTTTTAATCCTTTAGTTCCTGTTTCATTATTTCATCTATGTATATTTTTGTATGTGACGTTTGTAAAAACGATTGTAAATATCATATGAACAAATAAAGTCCCTCTTATGAGGATTAAAGAGAAAAAAAAATCAAATTTCCCTATATACACAGTGCTGTAAATAGTGCTTAAATTGACCCTTTTCACATCGGAATTTCAAATATTATTTTCAGTTCGGGCTCTGCGCTCGCATTATTGATTTTTATGATGAAAAATGAAATGTATTCAGATTGCCAGGATTCTGTCTAACTCTAAAACACGCGCACGCATGTTTTTTTAGATACAAAGCTTGATCTTATTCAAAACGTGCTAAAATTATCCAGTTTCGGATCAGAATATCAAAAAATTTCTGCTCGCGCTTTGCGCTTGCATTATTATTGTAGGAAGATACCAAAAATTACCCATGCTTTTTCATGATTGACAAGCATGAATCGAATGTCCCATTGGGGGATTTGAAATCTCATCTTTTTAGGTTGGAATATCAAAAATGTTCAGCTCGCACTTCGCGCTCGCATTATTTAATCGTTGAAATATGTATCGTCTTAATGGCTAACTGCAAAACATCCTTAACAGGTCCCTTTTCGACCAGGCCAGAACGAATATTTAACATTTATGCTCGCGCTTCGCGCTCGTGGTAATTATCTAGTTACATGTATACGCGTCCTGTTCAGGTTCACAAACATTGCCCAAAATGTTCAATTTTCAGGACAAAATACATGAAATTTCATCTTTAGATTACATAGGGCTTAAGAGATTATATAAAGTAAAGCTAGGAAATGACTGTTAGGACATGGGCGTTTTGCCCACCCCCCCCCCAAAAAAAAAGAGAGAATCAAGACTAAGCAAATATAGAGAGAAAAGGAAAGGGATTAGGATGAAATATAATATTATTTTCCAAATATTATGTCAAAATCTATCACAACCTTGTAGTTTTGTAATTAAAATGTCATCATATTTGCTTGCTCGCTTCGCTCACTGGCAACTGCTTATTAAGTTTATGCGATACACCATATCGAGCCCCCTCGAAATTGTTGGCTCATTACGGCACTGGGACAACCCCTTTAAAGAAACAACAACAAAAATCAACTTTGAGCGGCCGATCGGGGAAAATATGGGTGAAATATGACCCCTCCCCCTATTGGCGGAAGCTGGGTCCACCCCTGACTTAGGCTTTCAGGATATAATACATGAAAAATCTATAAAAAAAATCAGATCGCGCTTCGCGTTCTCATTATTTATTTAGGCCTTGTGAGATACCTCAATGTGTTTTTAAGAATGAAATCTCAGATTTTCTTTAACGTCTACCCCCCCCCCCCCGTGCACCCATGCTAAATAAATACGCCGCTGATGAGGAGAATTTGTCGATTGCTTCGAGATTGCATTATTCACAAGAGGTTATTGAAGGGTATTCTAAAACAACAGGACAGAAACTACAGCTCCCGTTCACACAATATTCTAGTAGGGCCTACTCTGGTTACAAGTTAAACCAAATTGAACCCCCCCAAAAAAAAAAAAAAAATCGCTCGTGCTTCGCGCTCCCATTTATATTACATTATATATTCATGGATTTTTTTTTTCAAGAACAGATGAAAAAGTGGTTTTTTTTTTTTTTTATGTGATTATAAGATAATTCAAAATCCATTTAAGGCACTTAAGTTATCCTGACCGGGAGGGAGTGGGCGCTATTTTTCGAAAAGTACACATGGGCGCCAAAAAAAGGTCGAATTACCTTGGATAATTACCCCTAGTACGGAGCCTTGAAAATGCCATCAACGTGACGACATGGCGTGGTACTTTATCTTGCCATATCTTAATTAATCATTGGCGGCGGAAGAAAAAAAAATAGGGGGTCCACCTGAAATTTTGGGATGGACACAGGTAAAAAATTTGACAAGCAAATCAACCAAAATTTATAGGAGGGACCACCAAAATGTTTTGACAAGAAAAAAAAGGTTATCAACCAAAATTAGGGGGGGGGGTTGGCAAAATTTTTTTAGTGGGGGTCCACCTCAATTTAGGGGGGGGGGACGTAGAAAACAAATTGACAACCAAAAAAAGGGTTCTCAACTAAAAATCTAGGGGGGACCGTCCCCCACCTCAAATTTATGGGGGAAAGGTCCCCCCCCCCCCCGCTTCCACCGCCTAAGTAATTAATACGCTTATTATTTCGACATAGCTATATATTCTATCTTGTCAAGTCGATATGTCCACATGGCGAGATATGAAGTGTACAAGTCCCGATATATCGCCATGTTGACATGTAACTTATTTAAGTCGACTTGCATGGCAAGATAAAATATCTCGCCATATAACTTTTTATAAGTGGACTGACTTGGCAGGATAACGTATCGCGCCATGTGGACATAATAAGCTTATTTAGTCGACAAGGCAAGGTAAAGTATCTCGCCATGTCGTCAAGTCGATGGCATTTTAGAGGCTCCGTATGGCGTCTAGAGGGTAAATTTCCGGGGGGGGGGTAACAATCCCTGACGATAAAAATATGGGGATAATATTTTCCTTGAAGTAGATGTCAGGGGGCGATTGTCCGTTGGGTCATCGTTATAGAACCCCATGGACTCGTATCATTGGCCTTTTGACCTCTTGATGACATTGGATCTCACTATATCCTGATCATAATTTTACACACACCGCGGACTATCGGACCCGCGGTCTATCGGACCCGCGGACTATCGGACCCGCGGTCTATCGGACCCGCGGTCAATCGGACCCCCGGACTATCGGACCCGCGGTCTATCGGACCCGCGGTCTATCGGACCCGCGGACTATCGGACCCGCGGTCTATCGGGCTGTAACCTACTGGACGGTATATATTTTTATGCAACGGAATTTATGTCAACGGCATAAGCTATGCATGATTTTATGTCAAGATCGAAATTTATGTCATTATGACATAAATTTTTATGCAACAGGGCCCTGATGTTAAAACATCAGTCTTTTGAGAGGAATACCCCCCCCCCAAAAAAAAAAAAAAAATCAATCAATCAATAAAATAAGCTTTTGGCGGCCATTCGGGCAAAATGTAAATGAAAATATTATTCTGCCAATCCCCCCCCCCCCCCCATTGGCGAAAGCTAGATCTGCTCCTGAGTATGTTTTTTTTTTACTTGCATGCACATAAGAATTGCATTGCATTTTATCGTTAGATGGGCGTTAGATATGTATTCTGTTCATGATAACTTAAAATATTTAGCTCTTGCTTTGAATTCTCATTATTAGTGAAATAGGCCTACGTATTCTCTTAACAATTTGTTTATTTTAAAACATGCTTGAAGTTTTCAGTTGCCAGCTAGGTAATTGAAAAAAAAAATCAGCTCGGTGCTTCGCGCTCTCATCAATTGTTTAGTTATATACGTATATCCTGTCATGCATGACAGTTTTTATGCGAACGATAAGCGCGAGCAGATTTTTTTTGATATTCTAACCTGACAACCGAAAATGCCCTTGATTTCATAATTATTGGAGTAACTCTTCTAGAATTTATTTGGACAGACTATTGCTAATTCAAAAGCGTATGATAAGATCGAATTCTAAATCACGAAGATTAAGCTCACACAGATGAGCTTTTTTATTCTAATAAAATTTTGAAAATAAATTACTTATATCACCTTCGTCTTGGCTGTTTTATGTACTGATTAAATCGCGGTGAATTGCCAACCCATCTAAGTTTATTAATTACCAAAAAATGATCATTTCCATAGCTATTCCACAAGACAATTATATCATCATTTTGCCTTTCTTTGTTCATTTACACTGGTCCTCATTTATTCTCTGGATGAGTATATAAAGAACTCACCAAGCTTATTTACTTTCAAACGCAAACTCAAACTTAATTAATCGTTACAATGAAAAAATTTAACTGAAGGGTGTTTTTGTTGTCTGATCATCATCAATGTACTGTTTTCACGAATACTGTTTTATATGTACTTTGAATTGTATCTTTTCCATTAATATGTTGTGATGTAAAATATGTATTTACTTGCTGTTATTGTGGAAATTTAAAATAAAATAAAATTCAGCTCGCGCTTCGCGCTCACATTCATTAAAAAAATTAGATATGCATCGTGTTAATCATAACAACTAATTAAGCTTTCAGGATAAAATACATGAAAATAAAAAAATCAGATCGCGCTTTCTGTTCGCATTATTTATTTAGGCCTTGTGAAATGCCTCACTGTATTTTTAGAACAGATTTTCTTGAACTCCGGTCTATACCCCCACACCAATTTCTTCTTCTTTTTTTTCTTGGTGCCCCCTACAAAATTTCACAAGGCCCCCCTCGTGGTTCCCTGCTGAACAAACCCCAGCTACACCACTGAATGAGGAGATTGTCATGATTAGTCGATTGCCTTCGAGATTGCATTATTCCCAAGGGGTTATTAATAATATTATTAATTAAGGCTATATTCTAAACGGCTATAAGATACAGCTCCCGCTCACACAATTATAGTAGTCTCTGCATGGTGAGAGGTTAAACGAAATAGAAACCCCAAGGGCATTCATTTAAAAAAGGTGATATATAACATTAATTAATGGATTATTTTCCTTCATGAGCACATTAAAATAAAAGTGGTCTTAAATTGCCTTTATAATGTGAATATGAAATAAGCTAATTCAACATCGGCATTTGAAGGCACTTATGTTTGCTTGGCAGGGAGGGATATCGAGTGGCGCCATTTTTCGAAAAGAATATACAGAGGCACCAAAATCAGGTCAAATTTGGGCCCCTTCCCTATACGGCTGGATCCGCGCCTGTATATTATATTTATGTTCAATTAGAATGTCAAAATAATCCAAGTCCTGAAAGTGGTATGATTACGATGATGATGGTAGTAGTGAGTAGTAGTAGTAGTAGTAGCAGTAGTAGTAGTAGAGTACTAGTAGTAGTAGTAGTAGTAGTAGAATAGTAGTAGTAGTAGTAGTAGTAGTAGTAGTATAGTAGTAGTAGTATAGTAGTAGTAGTAGTAGTAGTAGTAGTAGTATAGTAGTAGTAGTAGTAGTAGTAGTATAGTAGTAGTAGTAGTAGTAGTAGTAGTAGTAGTAGTACTGTTATAGTATAGTATAGTAGTTTAGGAGTAGTAACAATAATGATAACACACTGCAAAAACTCCGGTGTTGATTTAACACCAGCCCGGAATCTATATGTCCACATCATGCAGTGAATTAAGTGCTAAAACAACACCAGTTTGGTTTTGGTCTAACACCAGATATGTGTTTATACAACACCAATAAGTATTAAAACAGCATCGCGGTTTAATTCCAAACTCGTGTTATTTCAATACTTCTCTGGTGTGGACAGATGTAGATTCCGGGCTGGTGTTAAATCAACACCGGAGTTTTTGCAGTGCAATAATAAAAATGCGCCGATCTTTAGTAGTTGCCAATCCATAAACACAAGTTCAACGACCAAGAAAAATTAAGAAGCAGAAAAGGAAACAAGGCGGGAAGGGAAAATGTGAAATATAGTATGGTATTCATTTATTAATTTAAACTATATCACAAAATTTGTATTTTCATTTTACAAGTGGCAAATTTGCTGATCGCGGCCTCTTTGAAATTTTATTATTACTCGCCGCTCCCCTGGCAAGTTTTTTCAGGTCATTAACACGCCATGCTCTTTTATATCCTCGATCATGTATAGTGGCGGATCCAGGGGGGGGGGGGGGTCACAGCCGGCCCGTGATGAAAAGACCTAAAATTTCAGTAGGTGAAAAACAAAAACCTTCCCTTCCCTTTTTTTTTTTTTTTGGCTTTTTCAAAATTTTCCTCGGGAAAATGTAACCCCCTTTTAAAAAATCCGGCATACCAAAAATCCTGCATCCGCCCCTGCTCATGTAAATGCAGAGATATTAATTCGAATTTTCACGCAATAATTGGGCAGTTAATTAATTGGCCGTAAAAGCATGGACCTACTAGCAAAGGTCCATGGTAAAAGTATCGATGGAAACGAAAAACTAGTGCAGCAGCTTTCAAAGACACCTTAGCAAAGCTGTTTTTTCTGTCGTCATCTTTATTTTTAGCTCCACCGAATTGAAGAACACAAATAGAAAAAAAACATCAACTGACAGACAAACTACTGAAACTAAGGTTGTATTTATTTGCTTGATGATCATGGAGTTACCCAAGTCGTTCCGTCTAGATAATGGAGACTTAGTTCAGCAGGTTTGTATGATATTATTAATTTTTTAATGACATTATTTGCTGTAGGCTATAGCCTAGGCTACTTTATGTAAAGTCATTTACCAAATTTGCGGGCGTGGCTGAGCTGTCGGAGATAGCTAGCAGTAGCACCACCAGTGCGTTCCCCGGGAACTTTCGGCAACATTGGTGAGTTGGTGGCCTAGAACACCTCAGGCGATGTTCGTGCAGGCTCCACTCCACTTCACTACCGCTACACTACGGCTACGCTCCAGCTCCACCCACCCAAGGGTTCATTACATGCCGCCGCGCACAGAAAATTCAAGCCATAGAAGTCGTGTGTTGTGGACCCAGGCCAAGCCAAGAAGTGAGATCCCAGCACGCGCGACCCACTTAGTCAGAAATCCACTGCCAAACACGGTTCGTGGTGCGAGGTTAGTATACAAACACTAACCTTGCAATACGTGTGAGTGCGCTCCACCTACCCAAACATTGGGACAGTGAACTTGATCGGATATTCCGAGTCATAAAAGGTGGGATAGCAATCATGGTTATCGTAAAAATTAAACAAAAAAAATATAACGAGCGATATGAATGACTTAATATCTTACTCTACACCCATAATATTTCACTCCGTGTCCATCCTCCGGTTATCCTCAAAATTGATGATTTTGGGCCAGTATCTTTCTCCTCACACGTATTATTCACGGCCGATTTCAAATCATCGCATGCGATCGCGATCGGTCGCAGGTCAAACCGATCGGGATCGCATGCCATGATTTGAAATCGGCTGTGAATAATACGTGTGAGGAGAAAGATACTGGCCCAAAATCACCAATTTTGAGGATAACCGGAGGATGGAAACGGAGTGAAATACGAATGTAGAGTAAGATATATTATTAAGTCAATCATCTTTTTCGTTATATTTTTTTTGTTTAATTTTTATGATTATCATGATTGCCATCCCACCTTTGTGACTCGGTATATCCGAAATGGTTCACGGTCCCGATGTTCGGGTAGGTGGAGCGTAGTGTAGCGGTAGTGAAGTGGAGTGGAGCCTGCACGAACACCACCTGAGGTTAATGTTGTAAATCGGATCAAAAATCAGATCGAAAATCGGATCGGCAGTTAAGCTTCTAAAATCGAAATCGAATCGAAAATCGAATCGGCGATGTTTAAAAACAAAGGAATACATCAAAATGTTGTTCGCGGTCGCGCGCATCTTCCTGACAAAGTCACAAAGACGAATGCATTGGAATGGAAGTCGCCAACATGCGCGATCGTTTGGAACATGTTTTAAAGCCAGGGGTTTTGAGGTGTTATTGCTTTAAAATAAACCGAGTGATTTTTATTAGAAAGATAAACGAAAGACGCATCTTCCGAGCAAAGGCGCAAAGGAAAATAAAATGAAAATATTTCTCATAGATCACAGGTTAATGAACGATCGGCGGGACATCTTTTAGAAGTATTTTTAGGTGCTAGCGATTTAGAATTATTGGAATGATCTCTTACGACGCATCATCTTAAAGTCGCAAGTGCAATTAAAATGAAGTAGACGACGCAAGCACACACGATGATTTGAAATATGTTATTAAAATGTTTTGGGTAGCTAGCGTTTTCAAATCAATTTGAAGTTCACGGCGGGGTCCGCTATCACCACGAGGTTGAAGAGAAGATGTCTATCATCATAAAGGGGGTAAGAGAGTAGCGCAGTGAGCTCCGTCAGTAGCACGATCTTTAAAAGTTCACGGCGGGGTCCGCTATCACCACGAGGTTGAAAATAAAATGTAAATCATCATAAACGATGTAAGAGAGTAACGCAATGGGCTCCGTCAATAGTACGACCTTTCAAAGTTCACGGCGGCATCCGCTATCACCACGAGGTTGAAAATAAAATGTATATCATTATAAACGATGTAAGAGATTAGCGCAGTGAGCTCCGTCGGTAATACGACCTTTCAAAGTTCACGGCGGCTTCCGCTATCACCACGAGGTTGAAAATAAAATGAATATCATCATAAACGATGTAAGAGAGTAACGCAATAAGCTCCGTCAATAGCACGATCTTTAAAAGTTCACGGCGGGGTCCGCTATCACCACGAGGTTGAAAATAAAATGTAAATCATCATAAACGATGTAAGAGAGTAACGCAATGGGCTCCGTCAATAGTACGACCTTTCAAAGTTCACGGCGGCATCCGCTATCACCACGAGGTTGAAAATAAAATGTATATCATTATAAACGATGTAAGAGAGTAACGCAAGAAGCTCCGTCAGTAGCACGATCTTTAAAAGGTCACGGCGGGGTCCGCTATCACCACGAGGTTGAAAATAAAATGAAAAATCATCATAAACAATGTAAGAGAGTAACGCAATAAGCTCCGTCAATAGTACGATCTTTAAAAGTTCACGGCGGGGTCCGCTATCACCACGAGGTTGAAAATAAAATGTAAATCATCATAAACGATGTAAGAGAGTAACGCAATGGGCTCCGTCAATAGTACGACCTTTCAAAGTTCACGGCGGCATCCGCTATCACCACGAGGTTGAAAATAAAATGTATATCATTATAAACGATGTAAGAGATTAGCGCAGTGAGCTCCGTCGGTAATACGACCTTTCAAAGTTCACGGCGGCTTCCGCTATCACCACGAGGTTGAAAATAAAATGAATATCATCATAAACGATGTAAGAGAGTAACGCAATAAGCTCCGTCAGTAGCACGATATTTAAAAGTTCACGGCGGGGTCCGCTATCACCACGAGGTTGAAAATAAAATGTAAATCATCATAAACGATGTAAGAGAGTAACGCAATGAGCTCCGTCAATAGTACGACCTTTCAAAGTTCACGGCGGCATCCGCTATCACCACGAGGTTGAAAATAAAATGTATATCATTATAAACGATGTAAGAGAGTAACGCAATAAGCTCCGTCAGTAGCACGATCTTTAAAAGTTCACGGCGGGGTCCGCTATCACCACGAGGTTGAAAATAAAATGAAAAATCATCATAAACGATGTAAGAGAGTAACGCAATAAGCTCCGTCAATAGTACGATCTTTAAAAGTTCACGGCGGGGTCCGCTATCACCACGAGGTTGAAAATAAAATGTAAATCATCATAAACGATGTAAGAGAGTAACGCAATGGGCTCCGTCAATAGTACGACCTTTCAAAGTTCACGGCGGCATCCGCTATCACCACGAGGTTGAAAATAAAATGTATATCATTATAAACGATGTAAGAGAGTAACGCAATAAGCTCCGTCAGTAGCACGATCTTTAAAAGTTCACGGCGGGGTCTGCTATCACCACGAGGTTGAAAATAAAATGAAAAATCATCATAAACGATGTAAGAGAGTAACGCAATGAGCTCCGTCAATAGTACGACCTTTCAAAGTTCACGGCGGCATCCGCTATCACCACGAGGTTGAAAATAAAATGTATATCATCATAAACGATGTAAGAGAGTAACGCAATAAGCTCCGTCAATAGTACAGTCTTTAAAAGTTTCTGGCGGGGTCCGCTATCACCACGAGGTTGAAGAGAAGATTTATATCATTATAAACGATGTAAGAGAGTAGCGCAGTGAGCTCCGTCGGTAATACGACCTTTCAAAGTTCACGGCGGCTTCCGCTATCACCACGAGGTTGAAAATAAAATGAATATCATCATAAATGATGTAAGAGAGTAACGCAATAAGCTCCGTCAATAGTACAGTCTTTAAAATTTTCTGGCGGGGTCCGCTATCACCACGAGGTTGAAGAGAAGATTTATATCATTATAAACGATGTAAGAGAGTAGCGCAGTGAGCTCCGTCGGTAATATGACCTTTCAAAGTTCACGGCGGCTTCCGCTATCACCACGAGGTTGAAAATAAAATGAATATCATCATAAACGATGTAAGAGAGCAACGCAATAAGCTCCGTCAATAGTACAGTCTTTAAAAGTTAATGGCGGGGTCCGCTATCACCACGAGGTTGAAGAGAAGATTTATATCATTATAAAGGGGGTAAGAGAGTAGCGCAGTGAGCTCCGTCGGTAATACGACCTTTCAAAGTTCACGACGGCATCCGCTATCACCACGAGGTTGAAAATAAAATGTATATAATCATAAACGATGTAAGAGAGTAACGCAGTGAGCTCCGTCGGTAATACGACCTTTCAAAGTTCACGGCGGCATCCGCTATCACCATGAGTTGGAAGAGAAGATATCTATTCCCTTAAACATTGCCATAGATAATACCGGTACCGCGACTTTCTCCCTGAATAATGCGACCTCTAAATAGCTAGCACCTCAAAAACAATCTTGAAATATGTTCTGAGCGATCACGCACTGTAACCAGATCTACGCCGATTTTTTATTTTCGATTTTTTCCTTCAAGGGGCATGATCGAAGATCGGCAAGTGATTGCCGATTGTGGTGAAATCGAATGGAATCGGTTGCCGATTGCAAAATCGGTTACAAGCTTACCTGAGGTGGTGGCCTAGCTGCTGTTGTGCAGTTAACCCGGCCAGAGAGCTCCAGTCCGCGATGCGGGCCGGAGCCCAGAAGGTAACCATAGGCTGCCACTACCTTGAGGACTTTGTAATGATGTTTTTTTTTATATTATGACATATGCTTTTTCATCACGAAGCCTAGACAGGAATAACCGTCGTTTCTGGGGATTTATTCAACAATTTCTGACATTTTACTATAATCTCCATTTACCGACGGTAGTGTGTTAGTGCGAGCCTGCATGTGTAATCTGGCTCGACAATTTGGAGGGTGGGTTTTGTCCAGATTTTTCATTTCTTTTAGATTCTAAATGACATTATATTATCTTGAACGAAGGCCCACTATTTTCTTTAGACTCTAAGTCTAATCTTTCTATTGATATGATGTAAAATCTATAAAATATTGAAAATATACGTTACCGATGAGTTATTCCTTATTTTTTAATTTTCTGCCGGAGAGGAAAATATGGCAGCCGTCAACGAGTTGTGCTTTTATCAAGGCTTTCCGATTAAATTTTCGATATCTTGGCCAATCAATGCGAGCGACAAGTTCCGAACGCACGCACATCTACATGTACAAGCGCAAAGCAGCGGCACAAATCGCGATATATAGCGACTGGTAAATACGTCTGTAAGGATGATGACGTCTCGTCCAAGATGGCAACTTACGTTGACCAACGAAAGGATCGAAGATGACGGTGTTTCGATCATCGTTTGAAAGGAATTAGCAGTAACTGCGGTCTAAGGTACGATATTTCTGAATTTTAAACATTTTTTCGTAAATATGGATGTGATTTCTTTTTCATAATGTGACATTTTATGTACATAAAAACGATGGGAAAATCGGGTTTCCGCTGTTAGATCTAACGTAACTGCTAAAATACGTTGTCTGTACGTACGGGCCTCCAAGCTCGTCAGTCTATGTATTGGTGAGTGAGCCAACGCAGTTCAGCGGAACAACCAAAATACAGAGACTGAAGCTTTTGGTCTACACGAAGCCTTGACACCCTCCCCAACATGCCTAAACGAGACTTATTAATTATACACCCGCATGGATTTCCCTAGTAGGAGTAGGAAATCCATCTTTTAAGTCAGAAATCACGTAAATTTGTTGGATGGTATTTATCTAACTTTACACACCTTCATACGCCTAATGTGTATGAAGGTGCAAAATATCTGTTTGTATAGATATGAAAAGTATAGATATGAAAAATGAGAGGTTTCTTACCAGACCGATCTCGTGTAGATCCCTCGATCCATTCGTAAACACCGCATATAAAATAGTCTTGAACCGCTTCTTTTTTGACGTAGCATCAGCATCAGCAATATACGGAAGAGAAGGTAGTCCTGTAAGTCTTCCGGTCGCTTCTTCTTAGGGAAATACAGACGATACAGCTTTGAGGGTACGCTAAAGAGTTGGATCACGTGCTACATAGTGAAGATTGGACCAATGAATGTCCAATGTTCTTTTAAATGTATTTAGACTAGGTGCAGTTACCACTGACTCGGGAAGATTGTTCCAGTAGCTTCGATAAGCGATGTTACAAAATGCCGTCTTGAAGAACAATTTATAGATCAAAATTATTATTTAACAAATAATACATTTTGAAACTTGATTATAAATAATTATCATTGTAATAATAATTAGACCTCTATTTCATTATTGTTGATTATTTGGTTTAATTGCTGTTGTTTTGTTTTACCAGTCTACTGATTTGGTTTGATTTTGAGATCTTTGTTTTCAATCTCAAAAAGTTGATAGGAAGATATTGTTTTGTTTTATTATCAGTAATGAATGTAAAAAGGGAGTAGCCTAGATAGGCCAACTGCTTTTTGTTACTCCCGCACATCCCATTCATTACATTCATTATTATGTTTTTTCTTGTTATTTTTTGTCTAAATTGTACAACTGTCATTGTTGTTTTTACTCTATTGCATTAACTCACTATGTATTGTACCCTGTTTTTTTTTTAAGAGATGCAAAATAAATGAATTTTAATTTATTTTTGGTATAAACTTTACTAGATTGGTCTGCTAGCATGGCTACATAAAGGAGACGATGCAAAGTCGCTGTACAAAACCATCACAGGCGTTCGCGTTGGACATGAACTGTGGCACAGACTCAGCGGACAGGATGAAATTGAAGCGTACCGGGTAAGAACACAATTTATTTTTTAAACAAATAGTTTTAGGCATCTGAATAAACTTGACATATCACATTGCTATAATTTGTCAAAGCACCGGCTACATATGTAATACAACTCAAAGGGGATTGTGATATCAAACATGTATGCCAAGATAATAGTATGTGGAATATAAACCATTTGAACTTCATTTCAAATTAAACAATGACTTGTTCTACATTTTTCACTGGAAAAGCTATCAAAATAATATCTCGGTACAAATAGTTTTGGCTTTATACAGAGAAACCTTATATAAAGACCACCCAAGAAAGACAAGAGAAGTGGTCTTTATGAACGGGTTCCTGGACCACATATTTCAATTGATTAAGGAATACAATGTACTTTTCAAAGGAAACCAAATTTGTCGTTTTCTCTAGTTATGTGGTCCTTTGAGATACATTTGATTGCTAAAAAACAGGTCTCACTACTGTACATCCATGCCTGATTGGATGGTTATGTTCGATATGTTTTTCTCTCTTCCTTCACAGGCGGAAACAATTGGTGCAATAGTAGACTATGTCAAGAAACACCCCAAGGCCAGCAAGGATGAGCTAGCAAAAGAAGTTGCCAAACAGCTCCAAATATTTGCTAGTAAAATAGATGCCATGTAGTCAGAATAATTTGTATTTCCTTTATAAATAATATGTATAAATTCACTTATATTTAACCTTTTGTAAAGTAGATTCAGTTCTTGAATATTTTAAGGTACATACCAGGAGAGTATCCAGTCAGATTAAACACAATAGTTTAGAGAGAGCAGAGTATTGTGTGAGAAACAATGCCAGCCCTAAACTTGTATCCAATCCGGCTGGATCCGCCCCAAAACTGTTAGTGTGTGAGTATTGCCATCTTTACTATCCCCTCACCCGATCTCTCTTGATGGCTCTTTCATACACATAAAAAAAATTATTAACAAAAAGAAAGTAAAAGGTAAGATTACAAATAACAAGCATCTATAAATGTGGTGCCCAAACCCACATTAGATTACATCCTTTGAAAATCATCCTGAGATGATAAAGGCATATGGTTATATTCAGATGGCATACATGTACATTTTAATACATGTATAACAACATGTATAGATTTCATTATGTACATTTTATGTCTTGGCCAAATTCATTGCACCTAAATCTGCATGAAAATGCAACAGAATTTGATATCATTTAAAGATGATGCATGTTTTAATGTACAAGTTTTATTGTTTAGAAATGTAATGTCCTGTGGGTCTACTGAATGTTGGCGTGCTACATGTACAGGTACTTGAAGACTAAATAGTGTATCGCAAAATATACCCTGTGCTACAGTACAGGCAGCACATTGTAAATAAAATGTATGTTGTCATTTGCATTATGCTGTTAGTAATTTAATGATTTTTTTTTTCATGATGTACATGTAAATAACACAGTAATTCTGATAACTATCTATGGATTAATTTTTCTTGTATCATGTGTTTTTACATCAATTTAATAGTAAAGTAAGATTTACTTGAACTTTTGTCTAACTTATGGTTCAGCTATAAATAGCCAAATGTGAAACAAATCTTGAACAGTATAGGTTCAAATTATCAGCACATTTGGCTATTCATTGTCATTCATTACTGTCTTGGAATAGAAACTGCATGTAGAATAATTGCTTCCATCAGCCATTCAAGCATGGGGAAAGAAGGCCCTTATAAACATAAAGGAACATGAATATAAAATAAAATACATTTTTGGTTTCCATGAATTTCAGCAGTCTTAGTCAAATTTAACTAGACTTTATAATGCAGACCCTTGAAGTTTACTATAATGCAATCTTCATTGTGACTCTTCGGATTGTCAAGGATGTTGGAGTGCATGCACAACATGGAAAATGGTTATTTGTTGTTCTTAATTTCTTTATTAGAATACATATATTACTCAGGATTATTAGACGTAGACATTCCTTTCTTGGGAACATGATAAACCTTACTGTGAATGAAAAAAAAACCAGGAAATAGATTACATAAATTATTTGGCGCTATGTGGGGTAATCCAAAGGCAACAGTTTGATTTATCTTAGAAAAACCTGTCTGATAAGTAGATTACAGATATATTTCAAATATGTTAGTAAACTGGTCTATGACATTTGTTTCAAATAAATTAAGCTAGCATTTAAAACTTCATATATGAATGGCTACTTGCATTTAAGTTTGTCCTTTTATTTAAGAGCAATCAAGTCAGCATGTCTTAATAGCACATTGAAAAAGCATTATAACAATACATAGCTTTTATATCCTGTATGTGCAAAGAAGAGATCAACATACCATTTTGATCTACTTTGAGAAACCTCTGAAATTGCACATTTTTTCCTCCAATAGTTTATTTACTTGAAGTTATTGGGTTTTTTTCAAGTTAGTGTACTACAAATGAGAAGGGTTTTCTGTATCTTACCAAACTACTGTGTATGAATATGTTATTGTAAATGTTTGAAAAGTATATATTATGTGATCATCAAGTGTTAGCTATATGGAAAAAATTAAATATTGTAAATGTTTATAAATATAAGTTATGTGATTCTCTTTCAGTGTGTGTGTCTAACATTGCATCATGTATTTTCAAAAGTTAGGTAAACATAATGGTGTGCTGTTAAAATCTTTAAACTGTATCTAAAAAATAAACATTTTTTAGGATAGCTTAGAAAAAGCTTTATTTTATATATGTGACAAGGACGTATCAAGAGGCAACATTATTTAACATAGAAAAAGTTCTCTTCATGATTTAAAGAGTCTGTTTTCGGACAATATGAGGTAGCCATCACCATAATTCTAAAAGACTGCCTTTTATGAGCTGCTGTAAAGTCCTTTGAATTCTAAGGTTGTAATAGCCCCCAACAATGTGCAACACAATTCAAACAATAAATGAATACATAAAAATCCAACTGATGTTGACTCTAAAAACTATTTTTTGCCCAAAAATATTCACATTCAAATGCAGTGGAAAATACACCTGGTAAAAAAAAGAGATCTTCATGGGGGTCCATTTCATGTAGACTTACAATTGTAACAATGTCATTGTGGTAACTACCTTGCAAACATTGATTCTAATTGGCTGCTGAGTTGTGAAATTAACCATACATGTAAATGTTTATAAGAGGTACTTTGGGCTAAAAATAATTATATCTAAATCAATAAGAGTAAAATTCACTGAGCAAAATGCTGAAGATTTCATCAAAATCTAATAACAAATAACCAAGTTATTAAATGTTAACATTTAGAAATATTTTGTGAAAACAGTTACCGTATATGCATGTCATCATGAATATTCATTAGGTGGGCTGATGAAGTCACATCCCCACTTTCATTTTACTTATGTTGTTACATGAAATAATAATTTTCATTTTTTCATACATGTGTGAATATGTCTCCCTTATAATCCCTTATAATGAAATTAGTTGCAGCAATGAATATATCATGTATTAAATCAGTTGCCTATCAATTTTGTTATAGTTCTCGAAGGAAAAAATTGAATAAACATAATCCACTGAAACGAACAAGTGGGAATACGACATCATCAGTTTGCTCATTGAATATTCATGAAAACATGCATGGAACTGTTTCAGCAAAATAATTTGAATCTTCAAAATGCCATAACTTTGTTATTCATTATCCAATTTTGATCAAATTTTAAGTGTTTTTCTTTATCTCATCAAATCAATTATTTTCAGCCTGTAGTAACCCTTTAAATCTATGATGAAACTGCCCCCTGTAAAAAAATTCCCTACAATTTCTTTCAATGAGAACTCACTGAATACAGTAGTAAAGTTGAAAATTCTAAACTTTATTGACCACATTTTGTTGCAACATTTCACACTAAAGTCAATTAAATATTGACAGGCAGGACATACAATAGAAAAGCAATTCATCAACATACAATTATATATTTTCTCCGATTCATTGCACTTTTCTTTGCATTGGCACTGGTACATACATATGTACATGTACATATATTTAACACCAACAAAAATGTGACTTTTATAGATAGCCTAAAGCAGCTAGGGATGTTGAGACCACATTTCTCAAATTTTAGGGAAAATTTCCCCTTTTGTTTCAATGAGTAGATAATCTACCTCTGAAATATTTTCCCTCTAATTGTAACCATATAAAATAAAAGGCCTGTACTCTGAATTAAAGCTTACAATGAAACTGAAATGGTGAGCTAGATTTAAATCTTCAGGTTAACTATGGGTAGCCAAGTGTGGCACATATCTCTTTAACAATTAATGTTCAATCTATCAGAAAATTTGACAAACTATTTAGAACTGTCTATATTGAGTGAAAATGTAGATAGTATTCTCTACCATTTAAATGAAAAATGTGTTTTTATGTACCCATTAAGACACATTCCAACGTAAATTTGACAATTTGGAGCTCACAATAATTTCAACATGGACTGAGACTATGGTCTTATCATACCTAAGTTTATGAATTTTGAGGCATTCTGATTTAACATAACTGCATCAACATTACAAAATTGATAGATTAAAAAAAACTATTTTCAACAAACCCAAATGATCTATTCAACACATAAATCATTTGTTATATTTCTGTCTGATTTTCATACATGTATAGTTCATGAAATAATCTTCTAACAAAAATTTTGATCTCTATTTCTGATGCAGAAATTGAAACATGATTAATCTTGCTATGAAAGAAAAAAAAAGCTACACTGTAAACAAAATATTAAGTAAAAGCTCAATATACAGTTAATTTTGTTTAATCTTTAATGACCTATAAAAAACATCTCTTAAGAAATAGTAGCTAAAATATACTGGCCCATACCCTAAATACTGATTGAAATTCTTACATAGTTTGAATATTTAGTTAAGATATAGGTAGTCAATGTGACATAACTTTCTACAGTAGATGCTTAATTTTATGATTTATCAAATTTTTGGAACTTGAATTTCAGAATACAGGCCAATGTCAAAGAACTATGTTGCTAAAAAAATACTACTCATACATTGACTAGCAGCAATCATTGATTTACAAGGTATTTTAAGATACTGATTTTTCTTTTAATTTAAGGCATGGTTCAAGCAGCAGATTATACATTATTCAGCTTCATTGAAATTCATGTTTTAACAAGTTGATAGAAATACAATACTTTGTGCAAATTGTATAATCCCATATTCAATTATTTAAACAGCAAGTATCACTGACACTATAAAATCGGGCTCTACATTTACTTCAAACTATAATGGCCCCCATCTCACAAAGAGTAGTGATTGGTCTGATCAACCATAACTATGGAAAGCCACGCCAACATCTAAAATACATGTTCAGTGTAGTAGTGTAGTAGGTTTCACGGTACACCACCTTATATACTCTGTCAAAGTGCCTTATGCATGGTACCTCGCAGGGTACATGTCTCTGATTGGCTAGATAAGTCACATGACATCCACATATGCGGACGTGGGTGACAACACACATGTTTGTTCTCTAGATATGATGTATACATGCACTCACACATTCATCATTGTCTAAATGATGTGCTTGATTTACTCCTCTTTGTTTACAAAGGAAATCGTTCAAATTTCCTGTAGGAAAAATTATGTCAACAATTCCATATAGTTGAGGATGATCAGATCAATCGCAACTCTATGTAAGATGGGGCCCTGGGATACTATAACATAATCCATAAATATTCTTGTGTGGTACGGTGCTGATCTATTACTGTTTTTTTATCAGTATTACCAAGGTTTAACAGTTCAAATTTGCAGGAAGACAATGCAATACACTTTAAATACGTTTAGAAATAATAGGGGATTCATTAAATGTACATACATATGGGGATGAACTATTAATATCACTCGGCAATGACAAAATCCCGAGATTCATACTACCATCACTTTCAAAGTTAAGTACATGTAAATAGTCAAGTAACTCCAGTACACATGACTTTTGACAAAAATACCCAATTCTAGATATGAACAATCCGGAGCAATGCACATCACAAAATATTGCAATAGCAAAACACAACATAGACATTTCATGATAATAATTTTGTATTAAAAGTTTTGTTTTCCATCTATTTTTAAACACCAGTATCAAACCTGAATAGCTACGGGAAGGAAACATGCAAGTATTAGAAAAATATACCAAATGATATACTAAATGCCGTTCTGCAGCTGAAGCAACAAAAACTAGCATATCACTGCAAGTTCAAACTCCTCCATATACTGACTTCATTGTTCAATACTTTGTCATAAATATTTACACATCTCACTGAATATAAAGACCACGTATATATAAGAGCACTCAATCTTGTAAAACAACACTTTTATTTAATGTTAAGGCATATTGCGCACCGAAACCACCATATAAAGTCAATGGCAGAAGAGAAATGGGTGAACAGGAAAGCCGGATGTATTGTAGTCTGAGCTGCAGGAATCGGGGTTTGCGTTTCCCCCAAGGCAACGGGCCAATAGCCTTGGGCTCTAACTTACAAGGACAAGTCCACCCCAACCATAAGTTGATTTGAATAAAAAGATAAAAATCCGAGCACAATACTGAAAATTCTATCAAAATCGGATGTAAAATAAGAAAATTATGACATTTTAAAGTTTCGCTTAATTTTGCAAAACAGTTATATGCACATCCTTGTCAATATGCAAATGAGGAGACTGATGACGTCATCCACTCACTATTTATTTTGTATTTTATTATATGAAATATTCTAATTTTCTCCTCATTGTCAAGTGAAACAAAGATTAATTCCTCCCTGAACATATGGAATTAGCATTGTTGTAATACTATATGGTTCAGTCAAGTTGGTCCTTATTGTCAGATCTGTACAAATGGAAATATATTGTATAATTCAAACAATAAAAAACAAAAGAAATAGTGAGTGAGGAACATAATTGATTCTCTCATTTACATGTGACTAAATTGTGCATATAACTATTTTGTGAAAATAGCGAAACTTTAAAAATGTCATAACTTTCTTATTTCACATCCGATTTTGATAAAATTTTCAGCATAATGCTTGTCTAATTTTTCTCTGTTGATTCAAATCAACATTATTCTGAGGTGGACTTGACCTTTAATTAGTTTTTGATATTGATTTTCAGCAAAATGGATATAAAAATGACATGCAGAAAAAAGGGAAATTTTTCTGATTTTTCTCGAAACACTTTCTGGCATAAGAAATTATAATACTGACACACTGCATAGGAGTTTTGATAAATCATTTTACGGTCAATATCTTGTTAATACTCCTGAGTGATTCAAGCATTTCCATTCACTTGAAGAAGAGTTCTTTATCCTTTTCTTTTCAAAATTTAATTTTCAATCCTTTTTTTTTTTGGGGGGGGGGTGGGTGACTTCCAACCAATGAAATATTCATACCAATTCGACAATATCTTAAGATATGTATGAAATTATGTGCCAATTCAGAAGGTCCGCTCAGCAATCGTAGGGGGTGTTTCAAAAACAGTTAAGTGTGAGTTAACTCTTGTGCTTAAATGACAATGCGCACACAGTATCTAAAGCCTGGCACACAGTTCACAATTTGTTGCGACGCGATTTTTAAATAAATCACATTTTTATACATGAAATATGAAAGTCCCAAGAAGTGAAATTATTTTATTTGAAGTTTGGTGTAATTCTAAGTATACAAAAATTCAAATTCTGCTTTGCTGCAAGCCTTGAAGTTAGAGTAAAGTCCAAATCGGTTTCAAGTCACAGCCGATGATGACGTCATTACGATTTGGAATTGATTTATCCCTAAAGAGAAGGTAGACATAGACTAGAACTTTGATTTTAATATTTATATGACTATTCAAAACTTTTTATTAAGATTTTATAGGCTGGAATGTTCAAATCAAATGCTATTAAGATTAATTGAAAATTGGATTGCAACAGATCATATAGTCATTGATGACTACCTAGTAGTGCGCATCCTCTGAGCATGATGAGACCAATGCTACTATGGTCTGTATACTGAAATCAGGTTTAACTTCTCTGTGCTAAAATTATGGGGAACCCAAAATTAAACAAGTGGAACGCCTCTGGCAGTCTCGCCTGCATTACGCAATTTAATATAGCAGCAGTGCTAACTTTGAAAACTACTATAAAATAATCATTCACAAAAACATCATTCATATAATGACATAATACCACGTTCATTGACCATAAATGACATTTGAACGGAGACTTAAGACTGTCAACTACACCCATGTCCACATTTCATTCACTCTATCCATAAACTTTCAAAGTTATGATGGCACTTCAACAATTACCCCAACATGGCCTAAGTTTATTGACCTTAACTGACCTTTGACTTGGTTTTGTGACCTGAAACTCACAGGGGATGTTCAGTGATGCTTGATTACTCTTATATCCCAAGTTTTATGAACTAGATCCATAAACTTTCAGAGTTAGGATGGTAATTCAACAAATACCCCCAACACGGCCAAAGTTCATTGACCTTTAATGACCTTTGACCATGGTCATGTGACCTGAAACTCGTACAGGATGTTCAGTGATACTTGATTACTCTTATGTCCAAGTTTTATGAACTAGATCCATAAACTTTCAGAGTTAGGATGGTAATTTAACAAATACCCCCAACACGGCCAAAGTTCATTGACCTTAAATGACCATGGTCATGTGACCTGAAACTCGCACAGGATATTCAGTGGTACTTGATTAACCTAATGTCCAAGTTTCATAAACTAGATCCATAAATTTTCAAAGTTATGATGGTAATTCAACAAATACCCCCAACTTGGCCAAAGTTCATTGACCCTAAATGACCTTTGACCTTGGTCATGTGACCTGAAACTCAAGCAGGATGTTCACTAATACTTGATTAACCTTATGTCCAAGTTTCATGGACTAGATCCATATATTTTCAAAGTTATGATAGTAATTCAACAAATACCCCCAACTTGACCAAAGTTCATTGACCCTAAATGACCTTTGACCTTGGTCACGTGACCTGAAACTCGAGCAGGATGTTCACTAATACTTGATTAACCTTATGCCCAAGTTTCATGAACTAGGTCCATATACTTATGATGTCATTTCAAAAACTTAACCTTCGGTTAAGATTTTGAAAATAATTTTCCCAACATGGTCTAAGTTCATTGACCCTAAATGACCTTTGACCTTGGTCATGTGACCTGAAACTCAGGCAGGATGTTCAGTAATACTTGATTAACCTTATGTCCAAGTTTCATGAACTAGGTCCATATACTTTCTAAGTTATGATGTCATTTCAAAAACTTAACCTTAGGTTAAGATTTGATGTTGACGCCGCCGCCGTCGCCGTCGGAAAAGCGGCGCCTATAGTCTCGCTCTGCTATGCAGGCGAGACAAAAATTATGTTTATATTGTATATTTCATATTTTTACTTATTTGTTTCATTTGCTTTCATAACAAAGAAAAATACTTCAGTTATCATTCCCAGACAATTATGAACAATTTGAGCGTCATTTGAGTTAATAAATTGAATGTTTACTGTAAGGGGCTCGTGCCCCAATTGGCTCTCCATAGTTAAACAACAACTTTGAACCAGGGTTTAATTTAAACCCGAGTTCAGAATACGGGTCTTTGACTCTATGTCACACTTTACTCTTTGTGAAACAACACCCTCCTATGGACCGTTTCATGAAAGTTGTCAGCACTGACAAAGTTTACTTTCTCTGACAGTTACCATAGTAACAGTCAGAGGCCAGAATTTCTCACCGATCAAAAGCAAGGATTTCACTATTGTCAGCACTGGCACTTTAGTCAGTGCTGACAACTTTCATGAAACGCCCACCAGGGGAGTGTTTCATCAATATTTTTGTCCGACAAGATGTCAGATCTGACGCCTTTCCTTGATTTTGATTGGCTGAGAAGCACTGTCGGATAAATTGAGACGTGTCGGATAAAACGTCCAACAGGTCCTTTCATGAAATGCTCTCATTGGTGTGTTGCAGAAATTTGTTGCATTTAAACACAACTCAAAAGCGTTTTGTTGGTAGAGATCATATTGCGTTTGACTTTGGAGTTGTCTTCGATCATAACTTGTTGTGTAATGCCCCCCCCCCCCCCCCCGATCATGCAAACAATAATATGATTACAGATTGACAAGGACATTTTTTCTTTTTTTTCAATAGATGATGCAAAAATACACAAATATCCAGTCTTTGGGTTTCGTAATTCTGCCAACTGGGGTTTATACTTTGGCAAGAAAAATGCATATCATAATTTACCATATCTTTGGACATTCTTTTTTCTGCAGTGAAATGATATGCAGACATGCTACATCAAGATTGAATAATATTAAAGATGTTTACTTCTAAAAATCAAAATCAAACCCATGTATCAATTTTGTCCACCACAACTTCAAATGTCACACAAATACAATTATAATAATCAATTTCAAAATGCATTAATTCTTATTTCTAACCAAACAAAATGAAAATAGATCAAGCTGAGACTCTTGGACTTGCATTTTCAAAAAATTTCATCTCCATTGTAATATAAGATAAATTCATCGGTAACTAGACTATCAAAATTCTATAATTTTTTTTTTATAACAGCAATACTTTAAATGATGGTTACCAACAATATAAGTATTTTTAGGCAATACAGTGAAGTTACCATATTAAGATATTAACATGTCATAACCTATTGAAACATTATATTTGATTTCGCATCAAAAGCAATGCATGATGTTCAAGCTCTACACTTGCGAAAGAGTACAAAACTGAATACACATACATGCAAAATATCAAGCTTTCACAAGCATCGCATAGTACATAGAATGAAACTCCCTAAAATAATCTTCATCTCAGAGATAAATTCTCTAAATGAATATTGCACTTTCTTAAAAATATTAAAATTACTAAAGAAAATAGAAATATTTAATTGAAAAAGAGATGCTGATGATAGAGTTCAGAATATGTGTACAAGTAAAACTAGTTTTTAGATAAATACCACTAATCAAACTCCATTTGGATAGCAACATTCATAAAGAGTAAAATCAAATAAAAAATAGTGAATTATCTGTAACGTTACAAAAATATTTGAAAAGACAACTTAATTGAGTTGAAAATAACAATTTTTTGGCATTAGATGAAAAGCATAGATTTTCTAAAAATGGTTTTTTAATTAATGACTTTTCAGGCAGGAAAATGATTATTAGATCAGCAAAACTAGAGCATGATGCTGATAGCAAGTACACTTTAATCATCAGGGGAAAAGTTTGAACCCATAACCTCTAGCACTTCTTTTGTGACTTAGAGAAGCAATAATAAAATGCTGATGCAAGCCATCAGAATTGACCCCGATGTGGTATTGAAATACCTACTACAATAAAATGTGACGTCATCAATCTTACTTTGTGCATTTCAGCAATTTTGTGACCATGTTTCAAAAGAGTATGATTAAAATCTTCCACACAACTAATTTGATATAAATTGGTGCATGGTGGTCCATGAAATGAATAAATGAAAACCTGCTAGGCACTAGTAACATCAGTGTTTATTGGCTGGTTCAACAATGTTTGAACAAGACCAATTTACACCGATTTCAATGGGGCTAAGTAGGGTCTGTATCGGACTATAAACCACTCGTGAATTAACCGCACCATCATTTTCGGATGAATCACACAAAAAAAAAGTAATCAAACTGACTTTCTATCCCTTTTATCTGCCATGGTTAGGTGAATAGAGCCAGCTTACGTCGACGTTGCAATAAACATGCAGGTCTCATTTGGCTGCGCTGTGCTGTCGATTGGCGAATGTCTGAACTTTTTCACTGTGAATCAATGACAATAAACTCTCACTATTCATAAAATCAATTTCAGGTTCATGAAGGTAGGTGCGTTTGTTACTGCAATCAATCTTAGATGGACATTTATTGATTAAGATACCAGTAGTCAGAGTCGCTTCCCATTTTTACCCACGGCTAGTACCCCTCTAAACGACATTGCCCCAAGCGGTTACGCTTGGCCACCCGACGAGTTGTAAACTGGTAGTGGTCTTGGTTTATTTTCAGGCTGAGTCTGGCTCGGCTCAGACCTAGCTCTGTGGATTAATCGCACCCCGACTTTTGGCTCTTGCCCGCCGAGGAAAAGGTGCGGTTTATAGTCCGATACTTACCGTATTCATACGACTGCATCTTGGACCCAACGTAGATCGATACCCACCAATTTAGCTTGTGGAAGTTGTTCATTATGCTTCCGGAAGAAAGAGTAACGTGTAATCGCTTTGGAACTCTATGCTCCAACATAGTAACCTATTCAGTTACATTCACATTTGCTGCGATCATTGTATGACTGTTTTAGGGCATCGCAGGTGGCTACAAGCTATGATTTCTGTGTTTACATTATTTTAACCAATGGAGAATATCTTATGTAGGGTATCTTACAGGGCCAAAGGCAATGCCATACAGAGGCCTACAAGGATTCGTATGATATCCCTATACTGATTGTAGGGCGGCTAAACCATAGACCAAGCCCTTGCACTGATCATATGATGCAACTTCGCTGATCGTACAATGCGCCTACAATGTATTTAAGGGCTACAATTCTACGATTTGATTTTTTTCTGCACTAAAGAAAAACATAGACTCTACAGTGATCATGAATCCATACCAAAATTGTACGATCCCCATGCAGCATCCTCAGGAGATCTTACAACTAGCCGGATATGAATACCCCGTGATGATCGTAGATTAGGCGTTAACGGTCAGAGAATTGGAGTTTGACGTCTTATCGTTTGCGGATAATGAGATGCTGTGGGTTAATGATGCCTGAGATGTTTACTGCTGATTTCCCATAATTGACTTGGTTTTGAGGATAGACATTTGGCAAGTATGATCTCATTAGCCCCTGGCTTGTGTTCCACACACTGGCTTGTGCCTGCATGATGTAAAAGACCCGTTGACTGTAGGGGAACGAACAGGAAGCAAGAAACAATATTGACATGATTCTTAAAGTGTAATTGCAGTTTCAAGACTACCTCAGAAAGTATTGTCCAGAATGTTTATCCTCCAGTGATAATGATTCTGAAAGCGTCTTTGATCAAAACCAGCTCAAGACAAACTTGTCTTATAGTTCTCTGGATCCTTACCCATGGTGCCACATTTTGTGCTTCATTTTCATATG
Organism: Lytechinus pictus; assembly: GCF_037042905.1. Taxonomy (NCBI): domain Eukaryota; kingdom Metazoa; phylum Echinodermata; class Echinoidea; order Temnopleuroida; family Toxopneustidae; genus Lytechinus; species Lytechinus pictus. The sequence goes on along the minus strand of NC_087251.1, from coordinate 38,788,596 downwards.
TAGTCTTATAATACCAAGAGTGTCCTCTACTCTCTACAACATTCATACCACAATATTTGCCAAGATATAAAATATACACAGTATACTTCCAAGCACTCCTATTTTTTTAAAGTAAAGATCAGATGAACATAATTCAGAAACCAAAATTCACAATATTGTTTTATTTTTGTTTTGTGAAAGGGTATTTGTATCAAGAAAATCATAATGCACATGTGTAAACATGCATATGTAAACCATTGTGACCTTTGATCTAATGACCCCAAAATCTACCCAGGAGCATTATAATTCAGAGGTAAGGGGATTCCCCTGAAACTAACCTCATCAAAGGACCATCCTCCGCCTGAGCCACCGCATCTTCTTAACCTGACCTCCTTATAATGGTCATAGGCACACTGGTCATGGATACGCAGCTGACCGTTATCGGTCACCCGGAACAGCTGGTTACCTCCTGCCCCATGGCAGTATGAAATCCCCACACGCCCACCGTCCTTTGACCCCATCGAGTCGACGCAGTGTGCCCCCTTTTTATTTCGAATCTGTTGGTTGAAAAGAAAGAGATAATGATGTGACTTTATGAGTTTCTACGAAATGCTTATAGAATAGAAGATGGTGAAATCTAGGAGATATTGATGCCTATGTTTCAGTTTAGAAGTAATTGTTTGATTAATTTATTTCTACATTTCATACCAAAAAAAAGTCAAGGCAGGACATATATTGTAAAATGTAAATATATGCAATATATAGATTTCAATATTGCAATACAAAAATGCCATAGAATAAACAATAAACTGAAATTAATATGAAAAAACAATAATTAATTAATATACACAAGTAAGAACCCAGAATAAATATGATTCAATGAATCTATAATGCACACAATTTTGGGGGAAAAGCTTTACAAAAATATGTGTGTAGCCGTAAGTAAACTACTACGGTGTTGATTAAGAAAACTGGTTCGGCTTAGTGTGCTGGCAAAGAACCAGTTACATTTATTTAACCTAATTGCATTTAATGCGTCTGTTAAAGAACAATTGTACATACTTGATAATCTTTACTTCAGAAAAAAACTCACAGATGACTCAAAATTATGTAGGAAATTATATGAAAAGTAATTAGTGGCATTGAATGCAAATAAAAATTTGCTGACATCTGAAAGATACTGAATAAAAAATTAACACTACTTCATGAAAATGTGGTATTTAAGAAATAATCATTCACAAACCCCTCCCCTTGCCATCCTATTACCCTAATGATGTAAGTGCAGAAATGGATGGTTGACACTCACCTCTCCCCAGAATTTGTTAGCATGAGGCAGAGGGTATTTCTCTATGACATCTGGTGCAATCTCTTTCATAAACCAACCAAAGGACTTGCATTTAAACTTTTCCCTGAATGCAAGCTGTTTCTCTATATTTCCTGTTGACACAAGTAGGGACTCTGGCTTGCTCCTGTAGAAATACTCTTTGTAGTCGTCAAACCACACCTCTACCACACGCCGTAAATTCTACACCAAAATAAAGGGAAATCCATCAGAGGTAATCAATATCTATGATTTATCAGGTGCTCTCATAAAAAAAATTAGAAATAAAATAAAAATACATGAAGTAATGTACTTCAACTCATATCTTGCAAACTATAAAAGATATCAAAACTAAAATGATAGAAGAAGTTCTTACTGGTTTTCCTGCGTCAAAGAGCAAACAGGTATTAAAAATAAATACAGGGCGGTATTTAATGATGGCATTAGAAGTACAGAAATAAATAATAAACATGTAGGGAAAAGGGGATAAACACAATGTCTGTATATAATACATGCAGGGTCTGTCAAATGGCAATTCTTACCCTGAACTGGAAGATAAAATACTGATTTCTATTTACCTGGAAATCAAATTCAAGTTAAAACAAGATAAAACAAGATAAGATTTTATTAAACTCTATTGACTCAGGATCATGAGTATGACAGTCTCAAGAAGAATATATTTTCTTGAGTGTTTTTTTTTCAAAAACTGATGTACATAAGTTTTGAAAATACTCACCCTTTCACTGAGTATAAGCATGCTTCCATTTGGAGCTGAATAGGGGACTTTCCCTAATATCCTATAGACATGACCAACTCTGGAACAAGGTACCCACAATAACGACCCTCCGCACATCCAAATCTAAGCAAAGAAAGAGATGCAAACAAGGGGTCGTTTTATAAAGCTGTTCATTAAGTTTGGAAAAAGTGCCAAGTCAACTACACATGGCTATATTAATTAGCACAAGAAAGGATCATCATAAGGGTCATGCATAAAGTCATGCATAACTTATGAACAGCTTAATAAAATGGCTCCAAGTGTTGCTAACTCACAACACGAATTCAGTAGCTTATCACGATCAAGGTTTCCATGGCAGTTACCACAACGAACAAAGCTCCCATTACCATATAATCATAAGGCATTATAAAACAGCCCCCAGGGCTCTCTAACACACAAGTTGAAATCATTCCCCAATATATATATCATTCCTAAACTCTTGTTATGTCAAATGAAGATTTGATGTCGTATGCACAAACTTTTTGTGTACGTGACCCATGACACTTGCAGACTTTAAATGGGATCACACAATACACAGACGGTATCTTGCCAATGAAGCTTTATTCAATTCAAAGTATCAATTTACAGGGTATTACTTGATAAACACGCATATTATCAAAATTTCATTCACCTGCAGTACATGTAGTTTTAGTTTTAACAATGACAATAACTTTACATAACATTGAATTGAATTAATTCATTGTCCATTAAAGGACCACTTTACAATTCAATAACTTTGTTATTTGTTATCCGATTTTGATGAAATTTTCAGCATTTTGCTATATAAATTTTACTCTATTCATTTAGATATAATTTTTTTCAGCCCGGACCATCAATTTAAGGAATCTTCACTCACTTTAAAAGATAGTTCAAAGTTTTCTCCACCCCAGATTTCAAGTCCTTCATCGTAAGCACCGAGTTCAAAGAAATATTTTCTGTCCATGGCAAATAGTCCTCCTGCCATTGCTGGTGACCTAACCAGACAGATAGAAAGATGAAAATCTGAATTGTTCATGTACTACGACAGAAGCTATTTCACAAATGTTTGAAAGAAAACTCCAAGGCCAAGGCGTATATAATGTCATTACTTTCACCACTTTCAAACTAAGATCAATATCAACTTTTTACCTCTCAAGGATACTCCAATTCGGTGGATTCACAATACAGTGCACCACCAATCAGTTGCAGCGGACAGGCCGAAATTTGCAATGCATTATGGGAAAAAGTCGGCATCTGCTGAGTGCGCTAGTGCATTATGCTGTATGACCGATGCGGGTTAGCCAGTTTGCATAAATTTATGCTGTTTACCAGGATCTAGGAGGTGGGAGAGAAATTTGCTGCAGATTTCTTCAGGAAATTTAGACCGTTTTCGGTGAATTCTTCCTCCATTTATCATATATGGTTTTCATTTTTTAAGCATCTTCACACCAGCACTATGCACTGGCTGCACCATGATGTCGACCCAAAAGTTTAAAACTGGCCTGTCCGCTGCCAACAGATAGATGGCGCACAGTATTATGCATCCACCCAATTGCAATCAAGTTTCACTTATTTAAAGCACTTGGACCATTACACAATTATGTCTCATGGTATGTTGCTAGAAAATTATGTTTAATTCCTTTGATTAAACACATATTTGTGACTGATCTGCATTCAATTGCAAATCAACTTTCTTGTAATGCCCCATTATACTTAGAGATTTAGAATTGATTTACAATTGAACATATCTTGCAATGCCCCATTAGTAGATTTTCAATGTAAAGACAATAAATTTTAAATATCTGTCAAGTCAGGCAAGCATTGGGAACAAGCTCAAACTACAAGAGGAAAATCCTAACAGAAACTTCAGCTTGAACTTCATTACACTTGAGTGCATTATAGCACAAGTGGATTTTAAAATACTGTTTTATGATCATGAACACATTCCATTAAAAAAAATTGTGTCAAAATGACTTGAGATATTTTTTTCAACTTATCACTCCTCTGGACTCAAAAGTAATGAAAAAGAAATTATAATGAACATCTTCAACAGATCTACCCTACCAGAGACTATCCAACGTGATGAGGGGCAAATAAGCTACAAGCTTTACATCTCTACATCCAAGTAAATCCAAGTAACTAAAGTAAGTATATCTTCATCAAGTAATTCTAGATGGATTACCTGTAGGGTTCTGAAGGATGCTGTCTCCTGCGTTTCTCAAACTCTGGTACAGGAAGATGTTTCCAGTAGAGACTCCAGTCAAAGCCACCCCTATCCTGATCACCTGTACCCTGTGGATACACCCTATAATCCATGTTATCTATCACATCAATGATCGGACACACTGCCGTTGTCCTGATAAAGGAATGAAATGATTAGTGTATTTATTCATTTATTCATGGATGGATAGACCGACAGATGGAAGGATGGATGATTGGATGATTGGATGAATGAATGGGGGGTGGGTGGATGGATGGATGCATGGATGGATGGATGGATTGATGGCTGGGTGGATGGATGAATGGATGAATCTGAATCAATCAATCAATCAATCAAAACAATTATTCATTCATTCAATCATCAATTCACAAAGGTCACAAAACTAACTGATAATCCCATTTTACAGAATGGTACCCACCCCCATATTTTATAAGCACACAGAGTTATTCCAACTTCATACATCGAACCCAACACTGATTACGGCACAATTGTAACCAAGCAGATAAGGATGAGCGATCCAGTCATTTTGGTGGGAGTTAAAAGGAATATAGTGCAGGTCTCAGAACACTGCTATCTCAAATGAATTAGTTCCTTTGTTACATGAAGATACACACAACTTTATGATTGATATTGATTCTAAGTCTATGGCAGATTGATTTTTCTCTGTTCATTCAAATCAAGTTGATTTGGAGTGGACCTGGTACTCAAAGAATAAGAGAACAACTCATATTCAAGAATAGGGGCAACCTGTTAGGACGAAATCTCTCTTCTTGTAGTCTCTTAAAACCCCAAATCAATCATGTCGTGGGGCCCGTTGCAGAAAGATTTGCATTCAAACGCAACACGAAAAATCATGCGCAAGCCCCTAATAATTTCTTCAGTTACAATTTAAGTTGCGATTGATTTTTGGAGATGCTTTTAATCTAACTCTTTATGCAACAGACCCCTGGATATCTTAAAGAAAGACCCAGAGGGGAGTGTGATTCAGTTCATGTTTTGCATCCCAAACACAAGTGACACCAAAAAAGAATAAGGTTGGTTCGAAGCACATCAGCTCAGGAAAACCATGGAAAGAATTTGGCATGGGGAGAGCCCATAGTGTTTTTTGCAATTTTCTTGCTGATGAAATACTCTTCATTGCCTCCCCTCTTATCAAGAGTGACCTCGAAACATGCAGTTTACTCGCCGCTGTAAACACTAGCCCACCTATATTGGGAATAATAAATTTTAGCTTCTTTCCAGCAAGATCATTACAATACAATAACATATCTGATAACAGTGATGGGGGTTGGGAGAGGAGGTAGCCAGTTGATCCCCACTTCAAAATGAGCATCTAGCCACAGTATTCCTGGCTCAACTAGGAAAAGTCATCTCCTTTGCACATTAAAGCCCAATCCAAACTTCAACATTGACATACCTGTTAACGGCGATGGGAGTGAGGAGAGGAGGTAGCCAGTTGATCCCCACTTCACAATGAGCGTCCAACCACAGCAGCACATCTCCCGTGGCATGGCGGGCTCCTATGATCCTGGTCCTGATCAGGCCCTCTCTAGCCGAGTTCCTCACCAGCTTCATTTTATCACCAAACCTGCTTTCCTGGATGTAGTCTTCAAGACGCTCTTTCAGATGTTCTACAGTGTCACAATGAAAATATGGTCAGTGTTGCATATTAAAAACAAGTGGAGCACCTCTGGCAGTCTCACCTGCATTACGCAATTCAATATAGCAGAAGTGCTGACTTTGAAAACTACTATAAAATAGGTTCAAGGTTCAAGATTTATTCATATCAACATTTCACATTTTCAACAAAATCAACAACTCAATACAAACAATAATATTATACAATACAAGTTATCATAGATAAGCATAAATAAATATAGTAAAATATGAAATGTATACCTGATATAACAAATGAAAAATAGTACTATAATGTATTCTTGTAATTGGTTTTAAAATAATGACAAAGAAAGAAAGAAATTGAAATAATTATTCACAAGAAAAAAAACATTCATATAATGATACCATACAACAATTCATAAACTATATCCATAAACTTTGAAAGTTATGACAGCAATTTAATAATTACCTCCAACATGGCCAAAGTTCATTGACCTTAAATGACCTATGACCTTGGTCATGTGACCTGAAACTCTCACGAATGTTAAGTGATACTTGATTACTCTTATGTCCAAGTTTTATAAATCAGATCCATAAAATTTCATAGTTAATATGATTGTAATTAAAAAAAATACCCCAAACTTGGCCAAAGTTCATTGACCCTAAATGAATTTTGACCTTGGTCATGTGATTTGAAACTCAGGCAGGATGTTCAGTAATATTTGATTACCCTCATGGCCAAGTTTCATGAACTGGGTCCATATACTTTCTAATTATGATGAAATTTCAAAAACTTAACCATAGGTTAAGAATTCGATATTGACTCCCCCAACATTATCTAAGTTCATTGACCCTAAATGACCTTTGACCTTGGTCATGTGACCTAAAACTCGGGCAGGATGTTCAGTGATACTTAATTAACCTATGGTCCAAGTCAGTGATACTTGATTACCCATATATCCACATTTTATAAACTATATCTATAAACTTTGAAAGTTATAACAGCAATCTAATAATTACCTCCAAAATGGCCAAAGTTCATTGACCTTAAATGACCTTTGACTTTGGTCATGTGACCTGAAAGTCACATGAGATGTTAAGTGATACTTGATTACTCTCGTGTCCAAGTTTTATGAATCAGATCCATGAACTTTCATACTTATGATGGTAATTCAACAAATACCGCAACTTGGCCAAAGTTCATTGACCTTAAATGACCTTTGACCTTAGAATGTGACCTAAAATGCGCACAGGATGTTCAGTGGTACTTGATTACTCTTATGTCTAAGTTTTATGAACTAGACCAACACACTTTCAAAGTTATGGCAGTAATTCAACAAATACCCCAATTTGGCCAAAGTTCATTGACCCTAAATGACCTTTGACCTTGATCATGTGACCTGAAACTTGCACAGGATGTTCAGTAATACTTGATTACTATTATGTCCCAGTTTCATGAATCAGATCCATAAACTTTTAAAGTTATGATGGTAATTCAACAGATACCCCCAATTCGGCCAAAGTTCATTGACCCTAAATGACCTTTGACCTTGGTCATGTGACGTGAAACTCATGCAGGATGTTCAGTGATACTTAATTAACCTTATGTATAAGTTTCATGAACTAGGTCCATATATTTTCTAAGTTATGATGACATTTCAAAAACTTAACCTTAGGTTAAGATTTTGATGTTGATTCCCCCAACATGGTCTAAGTTCATTGACCCTAAATGACCTTTGACCTTGGTCATGTGACATGAAACTCAGGCAGGATGTTCAGTAATACTTGATTAACCTTATGGCCAAGTTTCATGAACTAGGTCCATATACTTTCTAAGTTATGCTGTCATTTAAAAAACTTAACCTCAGATTAAGATTTGGTGTTGACGCCGCCGCCGTCGGAAAAGCGGCGCCTATAGTCTCACTCTGCTATGCAGGTGAGACAAAAATCAAGCACATGGACTCATGTTAATATTTGCATATTTCGAATATTCAGGTTCTAAAGTATCTATGTGCAAAATTTGGTGAAAATGACATGGATTTCACTTTAACTGTGGAACGTACTTTAATAATCAAAGAATATGGCCTAGATGCTCATATCATTGGCCTTGGAAATTTTGGGTGCCTTTCTTTTATGTTGTAATATAAAAACAAGCCCTATGAAAAGGGGCCTGTCATTAAAATATTAAAATGCCTGGTCTGTACTTCCTCCTCATTTCCCATACTTCCCATTAACCCCCCCCCCCCCCCTCCCTCTGGATGTGAAATATACTTCCTGTGAAATGACCAGCCTGTCATCTGTTAAATAAAAAAATCAATTACCAATCAATTAAAAAAACCAGGGCATATTTACATAGCGGCCATATACCAACCTTTTGTGCTAAAATCATCCACTAAAATGATCTCGTGTAACAGCTGTGGCGGTGAACGATTGAACACGCTGTGAACTGTACGGAGTAGCGTGGACCAGCCTTCGTTGTGAAATACTATTATTACGCTGGTGGTGGGTAGTGTCTCGGGATATTGCCAGTGCTTGCATCTGGGAAATAAATGAGTGGAAAATATTGTTAAATTAACCCTCTAATTTCTTAAAGGATAATTACAATAAGAGTAGTAATAACAGTGATAAAAACAATACAATGATATTAGAGAGGAAGAAGAAAAAGTAGAAAAAAGGGGGAAGAAGAGTATTGTAAATGTGTACATTTTCATCATTGTTATCATAATCATCATTATCACTATAATTACCATCATCATCATCATAATCACAAATTGCATAAATTAAAAAAGGACTGTCTTTAACCACATTCTCAATGAGTTTTATTTTGAATAATCTAAAATATTGTTCCTGGAGACATACTAGTTTAATAGACAAATGAGCAATCACAGAGTGTATTTGAACTGTTAAGCATGCCAGAATCTATTGTTGTTCTGTTGGAAATTCTTCATAAGTGTAAATCATGTGGCTGAAAATGGAATGGCATCTTCACATTTTGCTTTTTACTAAACATCTATACTTTTATTTTTTTAACAGTGAACCTTATGAGGTCACTTCCTTTGTATTACATCCATGCCAAATTCGATACATGTAAAAGCTTCACAAACATTCAAACCATTTTGGTATACAACCTAATCAAGAAGAAAATATATATTTTCGGGGACTACTTTCCACAACCTGCGCCCTAAAAGATATTAAGCTTTAACATGGAAGTGAATGGGAATTTTTTAAGGGCTCTTTTTTCAATTTTCAGGGTTTCTTTGAGCATTTTGGGGTTGATATCGCCCCGAGCCCCCACCTATTTTTGCCCTGACCTTGATCTATTTTATGTTCATTAAATAATTTAGTTGCATACTAAACTTTTAGTATAAATTTCTAAAATGAATTTCCACACAGAATTCTAGGCAGTAGGCAGATTGTGAGAGGTGAACCAGGTGATTTGCCACCTCTTCAACATGAAGTAAATGAGCACCTCTGGCAGAATATAATCCATTATACATGTATCTTTTAAAGGTCAAGTCCACCCCAGAAATATCTTGACTTGAATAAATAGGAAAAAATCAAACAAGAATAACACTGCAAATTTCATCAAAATTGGATGTTCAATAAGAAAGTTATGGCATTTTAAATTTCGCTTATTTTTCACAAATACTGTTGTATGCAAAACTCAGTGACATGTAAATGAGACGGTCGATGATGTGCTCACTCACTATTTCTTTTGTTTTTTTATTGTTTGTATTATAAAATATTTCATTTGTTACAGATTTTGCAATAAAGACCAACTTGACTGGACCCAACAGTATTAAAACAATACAAATTTCACTGTTCAGGGAGGAATTAATCTTTGTTTCGCATGACAATGAGGAGAAAATTAGAATATTTTATATATTAAAATACACAAGACATAAAGAGTGGATGATGTTATCAGTCTCCTTATCTGCATACGGACCAGGATGTGCATATAACTGTTTTGTGAAATTAAGCGAAACTCATAACTTTCTTATTTTACATCAGGTTTTGATGAAATTTTCAGTGTTATGCTTGTTTGATTTTTCTCTTTTTATTCAAATCAAGTTTTTGTTGGGTGGACTTGTCCTTTAAATGTAGCTCCTATGTTGCAGCTCAGATAAAGGCAAGTTAATAAAAGTCCAAGCCACATATCTCTGCAGGAATCCTGCCCAGTATACTTCCCTAGTAATTCCTCCACTTTGAGCTTTGATAAAACAATTCTCGCTACCCCAAATAGGAACAAAAATCTCATAATGCGCGAGACGAGATAATTTTCACTCCGTCGGGTCGTCATCACCACTTCCGGTTCAGAGTCATGCTCGCGCGAGGTTCGCGATACTGAGTTTTCCACCACACCTGACATCACGATCGTATTCGACTAGACGCTAAATATAAAAATCATTCATTCCGTTCAATTTTTCGTCGACCACAAAATGGATAAAAAATCAGTTTCGGAACTTAAAAAATCTTAACTGACAGAGGAATACCGTGCAATGGAAAGCGTCACGGGCAGAATTAGTGACTTGAGCAGAAAAGGCCGTTAAAGTGTATCGTGAAAGAGGGTTGTGATCACGAACTTTCCGAATGAAAGCGACGTTGTGTTGTTGTGCATGACGGCACTGTTGATCTGAATGGCAAGACAGTGCATTCCGAACAGGAAGTTGTAATACCGAAAAGCTATCCCATAATGCAATGCGCGTTACAGGGATTTTCCCGGATCTCGGCGAAATCGCTATTTGGGGTAGCGAGAATTGAGAATGTGGGTAGCCACTGTCAAAGGTTGCTGAGGATTCCTGGGATAAAAGGCAACACAGACCTTTTTTACAGTGCCTACAGAAATTGTGCACATAAATAAAGCTGCATTCATATTTTTTTTTGTTATTGAAAGTTGTAGTAGAAGTAGAAGATAGTACTTACCATGTAGAAAGAAGAAATAGATTAACCTGTTTGGATACATTTGTATGGTATGTAGCTCAGCCAGGATTGGGGTATTATTTGATAGTTTCAATACTTGGAACATATCGAAGCAGCAAGAATTGGCTGTTTGACACTACAGAATATCTTTCATCCATAGAAAAAGAGAACCAATCAAATTCAATATTAGGCTAATAATAAAAAAAGCATAATATACATGTAGGAATTGGATAAAACTATTAACCACACCCCACCCTAATAATCTTTAATCATTCTTCATTCCAATGCTATGCATGTAAGCTATAACATTACTCATTTGAAAGTGGCAGCAGCACTTTTCCTTGCCATAGACCTACCAGTATAATGGTTCGCTACCTACAAGTAGGTTGTGTTTGTTTCAAGGTACATTGGAGAACAAGAGAAGAAAGGAGACAAGCTAAAATATCAGTACAATTAATTATCTAGATGGGAGTTATGAATCATCCATGCAGGCAGCAATGCCCATTAAACTCTGGCCACATCTAAGTGGCAATTTTACTCATCATATTCTAAAGAACATCACTTTTATGATCCAAACCAGTGGCGAACAGATGGGGGGCAATTTTTTCAAGACCAAAAAAAAAAAAAGAGAGAAGGGTGAAATATTATATTATTTTCTGTATATTACGTAAAAATCTATCACAAACTTTGATTATTTTGTACTAAATATGTCAAAATTTTTGCTCGCTTACAACTTTTTATAGATTTCATGCAATTCTCCATAAGTATCCCTCAAATGTTGGGTGCATAACGCCACTGATACCAACAACACAATGCATATATTTCAAATATCTCCTTCCTTCTTGAATTAATCAACCCTCCTCCAGGCTTTCATTTTTATTTCCATCTTCTTAAACAAAGCTCTCCTGTTTTACAAACACCCCTGAATTGATGTACTCAAGACAAGTGCATCCTTGAGCATTTTATTCCCTGCTACTAAACACACAAGGATGTATGCCATCGCCATGGATACGGAATGGCACTAAATTTCCCCGAGGTGAATTGGTGTGTTATCTTTCACTTCGATCATTACTTCACACTCCCAAAAGAATGACAAGACAAGTGAAGGTTAGACTGGCGGCAGTCCGGACTATGTAAATTTCAATCAGTGTAACGTTACAAAGGTTGAAGCAGATAAATTTATTGAATATAACATTTAAAGCCTTTAATTCAAAAACTTAATATGTGTCACATTCTACACCTTCGGTAGGTTGTAGACTCTGTTTCAAATTTTCCAGGAATAATCAATCAATAATTTAAGCATCAATACTTTATATCCTGTTCAAAATATATTTGTATTGGCTTTCCCTGTATATAAGTCACTGGTGCCTTTCCACTTTCATTGTCTACATGTATGTTTATCCTTTATTTTATAAATATATTATGTTTCCTTCATACAAAATGTATCATATTGTGATTTGTTCTATCGGAAGGAAGATTTACAACATTCAAACATGTCCTTCAAGGCAATTGCCTTGCCTTCCCCTCCCCCTCCCTCCTCTTTATTCCTCAGGTCTTCAAAACAAGTTTGCCATCTACATGTATTTGGCTCATTTCATTCTTCACAAATCTTCCCCACCTCTTGAACTTTATATTTTGGTGACCTACTTACCTCTCAGTCTCATGTCAAAACACCTGAAGTCCCTTCTAAAGCCCCAAAGCATAATATTTACTGACAATATATTACCCCTCTAATACATTCAACTGTCTTGGAGAAGGCAGCCTGAAAAAATTCCAACCCCAAACCTTGGAGCAATTTTCCTCATGAAACTTCTTAGGAAGATAGACACAAAAACATCTCACTTAGTCATAATCACTTGGTTCAATCAAAAGTAGGTTGGGCTACATTATATTTTGTTTCCTTGTTACCAGTTGTTTTTGGTATTCCCTTCCTTTTTATATATTCCCTTTTTTCATTTTTTTCTTAATATTATTACATTGCAATTTTTTCTCCAGTTAAGCTACTTTCACTGTATGTTTGTATGAAAGGGCTGTCCTATGAAAATAGAATAGAAATGAAATTTAAAAAAAAAGAAGAATAAATAAACAACCAGTTTGGTTAACCTCATTTCGTCTAAGGATGAGTTTATGTTTCCTTTGTTGAGGCAGAACAAATGTTTTGAAATGATCATACACTCTTTCACACGATCCTCTTTACTTCAAATTTCAAGGTATACAATGTTTTGCTCAACTTGAAGGAGAGATCAGATTTAAAGGACAAGTCCACCCCAACAAAAAGTTCATTTGAATAAAAAGAGAAAAATCCAACAAGCATAACACTGAAAATTTCATCAAAATCTGATGTAAAATAAGAAAGTTATGGCATTTAAAGTTTTGCTTAAATTCACAAAACAGTTATATGCACATCCTGGTCAGTATCAAAATGAGGAGACTGATGACGTCATCCACTCTTTGTATCTTTTGTATTTTATTGTGAGAAATATAAAATATTCTAATTTTCTCCTCAATAGGGCCCTCTGCACCATCCCGAGTTTTCAAATTAGCGCGCTATTTCTGATCCGGCAAATTATCCCGATCTGAACAATCTCGAGATTATTTGCAATGGAGACGCAATTATCGCGCTAGTTCGTAGGATTAATCTCAAGATTGCAATCCCAAGTCAATTTGGGTTATTTGCAAAATAGGGATTATTTATTCACGGCGTCAGACCATAATGCATCGATGCCTCGCTCGAGCAGGAATCGCTCTTCTTGCGATGGTGGAGACGGGGTTTCTTGAGATTAATCGCGAAGAGGGCCGATTGGGCTAAAATCTCTAGATTGAGCAAACTCGGGATGGTGCAGCACCGCCTATTGTCAAGTGAAACGATCAATTCCTCCAATGAACATGTGGAATTAGCATTGTTTACATGGTTCAGTCAAGTTGGTCCTTATTGTCAAATCTGTAAAAATGATTGTATAATTCAAACAATAAAAAAAAAAAAATAATAAGTGAGAGACATCACTGACTGTCTCATTTGCATGTCACTGAGTTGGGCATATCACTGTTTTTGTGAAAAATAAGCAAAACTTTAAAATATCATATTTTTCTTATTTTACATCCAATTTTGATGAAATTTTCAGCGTTATGCTAGTTTGATTTTTCTCTATTTATCCAAATCAAAATTTTTCTGGGGTGGACTTGACCTTTAAAAAGGTGGGCATTTTTTCTAAAAAGAGCAATGTGGTGTTATGGTGCAAACTTTATCACACCTAGATAGTGGAAGTTTTATCCGACAGTTAATGTAAGAACTGCTTCTCGGCCAATCATAAACATAGAAAGTTGTCAGATCTGACAAATTGTCAGACGACAAACATAAACACATTTATTACAACATCATAAAGTCGTTTAACGGTTTAGAACAGATCTTGTGTTCATGTTTGAAAATAGGTTTTCCTGTCCAAGTTTGTCAAAATTTCATCTGATTTAATGATTAAAACAATCAATTTGAAAAGGATTTGTATGACCTATGAGATCATCATTTAAAAAGCCAAATACTTCACTTCAATTAAAATTGCTCAAGTAGTGTTTTCAAATTTGCTCTGGCACCCTATTTGCAAACGATTAGAAAATCAAATTCATGAATATGCAATCATTTACAGGATATGGGCAGTGTTTTTCCTTTTTTACTGCTTTTAAATAAGTATAGATATGTGATTTAATTTTACCATTTAATGAAATTTACTATTCATCTGACAAACTACCATCAGAGCAACAGCTTGTTTTAGTTCCACTTTTATAACCGTAGACTATGGACAATACTATGTATCTAAGTAATCTAACCCCTTCCCCACACGATATACATGTAAATCACAATTTAGTGGAAAAAAAAAGAATAAGATGAAAGGAAATAAAACACCATAAGGAACCAATCCACTCACAAATTAGGTCCTACTTAAAGAATAATAGTTTATCCTGTAAGTGTTATATAATTTAAGTATGTAATGAAGTATGGAATAAAATTAAAGGATTAGAAAAAAACAGAAAGATAAAGTTTGAAAAAGAAAATATAACGCAATAAAAATAAACAAAGAAACATGTTATCTGAATAAATTTGGAAGTTAAAGTGGAAAGTGTGCCTATAAATGAAATTGAAAATAGTATTTAGGGCAAAACTGAATGACCATTAAGTCGGCGCGAAATTAAATGACAACTTTGGGTCGTTAATTTGAATGAATTTCTACATAATTTAAAGGAATTATATAAAAAAATTGGATTGAATGCTGAAGAAATTAAAATGAACCATGTGTGCAGACAGTCTACAAAAATCTCATGAACTTGAACGCCCATTCATTAATTTAAATGACACTCTGATGAAATTGGACCGGAAAACCTACCGTAAATGCCTTTGTTTGTGAATTTATGATCACCATTTTAATAATGAAACTTAGGAATGCCACAAATTTGTTTTAAAATAAACATGTCACAAAAACCTGATTTATACCTGAAAAGGGGAAGCACATAAAAACCTTGATAATTTGTATAATTATACATGTAGCTAATTTGAAAACTACTACTTGTGTCATTAGACTTCCTAGCTATTAAACCCAGCTCCGGTTTTAATCATGCAAAAGGAAATGAGGACCAAAATATTTTAGCCTATAAAGTGAAAAAAAAAGGCCATCTGGACATCAAACCAAGAGGTTTTATGCATACTGTGTAAACCAAACATTGCACATATATTTGAATTTGTAGCCTACTTTCATTGACAGATCCTCTCTTATTCAAATACCATATCTTGTCCACAAATATTGCTTTCAGATAACAGCTGGAAATGTGAGTGTTTTAATTTCCTGAGGCCCTTTGGGATGGAGGGGGGAGGAGGGGGAGGGGGAGGGGGGAGGAGGGGGGAGGAGGGGGAGGGGGGAGGAGGGGGAAGGGGGCTGTGGAAAATACACCCGGCGGCTGAGTCCAGTCTGTCAAAATGGGTCAACTATTTCGGGACAGGTTCCCAGACTGAACTGAATGTTGGGAAACATCAACATTTTTATTTTTCATTATTGTGATAAATTATTTATAAATATAATCGCTGAGATACATGTACATAAAACTTGCTTAAACTTTCATGAATGAGCTTCACACCATTCAGTCATAGGCCCACACGAGATAAACATTAAACAAGTGGAACGCCTCTGGCAGTCTCGCCTGCATTACGCAATGCGATATAGCAGCAGTGCTTCCTTTGAAAATAGCTAATGAATATTATTCACAGAAGAAAACACTAATATGATAATAAAATATTATGCCCATTGACCCAATACGACCTTTGACCCATGATCATGTGACCTAAGACATGTGCAAAACAATCATTCATACTTGATTATCCTTATGTCGATGTTTCATGAGCTTGATCCATAAACTTCCTTAGTTATGATGCCAATTCAACACATACTCCCAACACGGCCAGAGTTCATTGACCGTTAAATGACCTTTGATCTTGGCCATGTTCCTGAAATGCATACAGGGTATTCAGGGATACACTGCTGCTCTTATGTCCAAGTTTCATGAACTAGATCTATAGACTTTTAAAGTTATGACAATTCCACAAATACCCCCAGCATTACCAAAGTTTGTTGACCCTAAATTACCTTTGACCTTGGTCATGTGACCTGAAACTCACACAGGATGTTCAAGGATACTTGATTGCTCTTATGTCCAAGTTTCATGAACTAGATCCATAAACTTTTAAAGTTATGACAATTCCTCAAATAACCCTAACATGGCCAAAGTTCGTTGACCGTAAGTGACCTTTGACCTTAATCATGTGACCTAAAACTAAGGCAGGATCTTCAGTGATACACTATTACCCTTATGTCTATTCTATGTTTTATGAACTAGGTCCGTATACTTTCGAAGTTAAGACAACATTTCAAAAACTTAACCTTGGTTTAATAAGATTTCGATATTGATTCCCCCAACATGGTCTAAGTTCATTGACCCTAAATGACCTTTGACCTTAGTCATGTGACCCGAAACTCAGGCAGGGTGTTCAGTAATACTTGATTACTCTTATGTCCAGGTTTCATGAACTAGGTCTATATACTTTCTAAGTTATGACATTTCAAAAACTTAACCTTGGTTAAGATTTCAATGTTGACGATGCCGCCGTCGCCGTCGGAAAAGCGGCGCCTATAGTCTCGCTCTGCTATGCAGGCGAGACAAAAAAACGTCCACTGGCCATTCGACCATATGATAGTAATAGTTCAAATTTATAGTGCTTGCTTATATTTACATTTTGCTTCTAAGTGATAAACAGTAACTCATAAATTAAGTAAAAATACAAATTATAGCAAACAAACATATGTAATGAATACACATGCAATATAACCAATGTGTTGGCTAACCCGTGTGTTGGATCAGTTGGTACTGTAGAGCGTCCGTCTCACAACCAGCGAGGTCAGGGGTTCAAACCCTGGCCGCATCAGACCAAGTGACATTAAAAGGTGGGAGTTGCTGCTTCCCTGTTTGGCATTCAACAATTAAAGGGATAGAGCCTTGTTGATCTGGTGCTGCACAGCGGCTGTCTGACCCATGATCAATTGGGCAAGGCAAATTTTCATTTCATACTATTTCGAACAATGAAATGTGGATTTCATGGCACGAATTACAAGATCGAATAAGATTTGAAACTAATATAACAATTAGAAGTCAAAACTGAGAAACAAACGAGACACTAACGCTCCTGCTATACATGTTTGTACCTGACTCCTCAAAGGAACAAGGAATATATACTTATATACCTTCACCCTCAACTTGAACAACGGCAAGTACTACCCGTACTGGAAGCCAAATGACCAAATGGCCAACCCATGTAAATCCACAAACATCCAACCACCCACCATCAATCACCAAGAACCTCCCAGCCTCTATAAGCAGGCGAATATCAGATATCTCCTGTGATGAAGAGACCTTCAAGAAAGCTGCTCCGATGTATGACAACGCCCTGAAATCCAGTGGATATGCAGAAAGCCTGTCCTACACAAATGACCAACCAAGACAAAAAAGAAACAAGTGGAATGCCTCTGGCCGTCTCACCTGCATCACGCGATTCAATATAGCAGCAGTGCTGATTTTGAAAACTACTATAACTCGCACAAGATGTTCAGTGATACTTGGTTACTCTTATTTCAACGTTTTATGAACTAGACCAATACACTTATAGAGATATGATGGCAATTCAACAAATACCCCCAACGTGGCCAAAGTTCTTTGACCTTACATGACCTTTGACCTTGATCATGTGACCTGAAACTCGCACAGGATGTTCAGTGATACTTGATTACTATTATGTCCAAGTTTTATGAACTAGACCAACACACTTTCAAATTTATGGCTGTAATTCAACAAATACCCCAATTTGGCCAAAGTTCATTGACCCTAAATGACCTTTGACCTTGATCATGTGACCTGAAACTTGCACAGGATGTTCAGTAATACTTGATTACTATTATGTCCAAGTTTCATGAATCAGATCCATAAACTTTCAAAGTTATGATGGTAATTCAACAGATACCCCCAATTCGGCCAAAGTTCATTGACCCTAAATGACCTTTGACCTTGGTCATGTGACGTGAAACTCATGCAGGGTGTTCAGATATACTTGATTAACCTTATGTATAAGTTTCATGAACTAGGTCCATATATTTTCTAAGTTATGATGACATTTCAAAAACTTAACCTTAGGTTAAGATTT
Organism: Lytechinus pictus; assembly: GCF_037042905.1. Taxonomy (NCBI): domain Eukaryota; kingdom Metazoa; phylum Echinodermata; class Echinoidea; order Temnopleuroida; family Toxopneustidae; genus Lytechinus; species Lytechinus pictus. The sequence goes on along the minus strand of NC_087251.1, from coordinate 38,770,052 downwards.
TGATGTTGATTCCCCCAACATGGTCTAAGTTCATTGACCCTAAATGACCTTTGACCTTGGTCATGTGACATGAAACTCAGGCAGGATGTTTAGTAATACTTGATTAACCTTATGGCCAAGTTTCATGAACTAGGTCCATATACTTTCTAAGTTATGCTGTCATTTCAAAAACTTAACCTCAGGTTAAGATTTGGTGTTGAAGCCGCCGCCGCCGTCGCCGCCGCCGTCGCCGTCGGAAAAGCGGCGCCTATAGTCTCACTCTGCTATGCAGGTGAGACAAAAACAGGCAGTGTAACATAACCTGGTTCAACCAGCAATTCAGCAAGAATGTTTCAACCAATATCGGCTGCATCTTCCTACAGCTGGTCATCAAACACTTTCCAAATAGATCTGAACTCAATTGTATCTTTAGTAGATACACGCTAAAAGTGAGTTACAGCTGCATGCCGAACATCGCCAGCATCATCAAAACTCGCAACAAGCAAGCCCTGAAGGTAGACAAAAAATCAAACAATAAAACATGCAACTGCCAGAACAAATAACTCTGCCCTCTCCAAGGAAACTGCTACATGTACCAATGTAACAGCCCCAGATAGGAGAATGACCTTCATTGGCCTCACAGAGCCCCACTTCAAGTCCAGATATAATAACCACCTCCAATCCTTCTGACACGAAAGGTACCAGAACAGCACGGAGCTGTCGAAATTCATTTAGGACCTGAAATGACGCAACACGCCGTATACCATCAAGTGGTCCATCGCTTGCCACGCACAAGCCTGAAAAACACTCAGTGCACACTGGTTACCTGGTAATCCTGAGCGTACTATGTGCGTGCTATGGTGTTACGCCAATTCAATGCATTGTTCAATGGTATTGTTGAAAAGCTTTATCAGTTGCCTGATGATCGCACCTCACGTATGTTGTGTGAAACTCTGAGTAGCAATAAATCTGCGAACCTACAGTCAACCGTGTGAACTTGAATCATTATATATCATATATATTTTTTCAATACAGAAGAAGGAGAATATCAAGAACAAGGGAAAAAAATAATAGAAAATAAGAAAAGAAATGCATACCTATAATTTTTCCTTGATTTCTGCTGAATCCCAATACTGGTTCTTTTTAATCACTGAACAGACTACCCTGGGTCAAGAAGGCAAATAAATAAATACATAAATCCTAAGAAGACTGGAAAACAATTAGGTTGATATCATCATACCTGATCAAGAATGCAAGCAAAATCCTTAAGGGGACATATCTAATCCAAGATGAAGACGACTGTGCAGTAAAATATAGACAAATTCCTGGCCATGCTGAACCTAAATGAAATGTACCTCTTCGGCAATGCCATGTACCACTTGAATCAAAGAAGAGAGTAAAAATTGAGGAGGCCTGTCAAAATGCCAGATGAACGAGACCTAAAAAGGTTCTGACATTTCACACTTGAGTTAATAGAGTAACTGGTAGAAGATAACTTCAAGTTCTGCGATATCCGTAAATATATGAAACTGAGAGACCTACTCTTGTGCCGTCTCACACTCTACAACACAAGGATGGGAGGTGAACCAGCCAGATTGCTGGTTCAAAACTGGAAGGATGCCAAGGAGGGAGTCTGGCTCGGAAAAAAGAACATAAGGACCAACTGGATGCAAATGACAAGACCCATTAAGCAAATTTCAAAATAACATGAGTGGAAAGGGTGTGAAGAACCTTGTGCCTGTCCTCTTTCCAAGAGACACATACGTAGGCATAGATTTCCTATGTGATCCACAGAGCCGACGGGACACACACATCAACACCAGAAACAAATTCTTCTTTACCAACACTTCCTCATTCGACAATCACAGACCTGTGGCACGCAGTTCATGCGATTTGCAACAAGCTTCAGCTTAGTAAGACGAAGAACATAACAGCAACAAAGAACCGCCACCGCATGTCTACTCTCTTTGCGTTAATGGACATTCCGAAATCTGAAAGAGAGCACGTCCACGAGCACTTTGGACATGCAGCAGACACAAACAGAAATGTATTCCATTCACCTCTAACAGTGAAAGAAATCGAGGTTGTCGGACGTCCCTTAGAATCCATCCCATCAATGAAGGTATCCACCTAACCGGTGTTGGCTCAGTTAGGTGGGACAGTGATTTTTGCGGAAAACGGATGGAATTCACGGAAAGGGCCTTTTGAAACGGAAAGTGTCATTTCAAACGGAAAATCACAGAAAACATATTTTTCCTCAAAATACACAGAATAGCAACAGAAATTACTCAAAAATCTCAACAAAATATGAATATTAAATGGCCACAAAACCCCAGAAAACACGACCTTACTTCGCTACAATCATGACAATTCACACATTGTGACTGCACTCGACTTCATCCCACTCGATCGAACCCCCTCGCGCCCGTAACATATCCTGCCTTGGCCAAGCGCGGGCCGGGCGGAGTTGAGCTTATCGAATACATTCAAGCACACATCGTTTGATTTGAACAACACGGTCGTGTGTTGCTCCTCTCTACGTTCAAATATGTAACAGCACGATATCGTGGTCTTGAAATCCAAAATGGCGGATAGGCGAAAATTGTTAACTGCTGAAAACGATGTCCAAAAGACCCCAAAATTATTGATAAAATTTCATTTAACCGTAAAATAATGCTAATAATGTGAAAGGTGAGGATGTATTCATGTTAAATGTGTTTGTCAAAATATTTTGTGTTTATTTTCAGGGTTTATACTCTCAAACTAGGTGAATTGATACATAGATTTTAATTGCCATATTCTTGAAGCTGGATAGTATAGCAATGAATTGCGTGACTTTACAAACTGCTTTACGAACCACACATGTAGACGAGTTGATGAACCACTGCTTTCTCTAATGGAGGCATTCTATAGCATACTAGTCTATGCTTGAGCAGAGCATATCTTATGAGGAATATATTCTACCACAAAAATATAAAAAAACATATTATTACTTACTGTTGACTTCTGAGGTCGGCAATGTTTCTGTCCAATGATATCTTATCGCTGACGTACTGATTAAAACCATACTCCTGGATCAGTTTGTCTACCATTGCTTTCTCCGACGGTTGCGTTCTGACTGCCGCTCCTCCTTCACCCGGACCTTCCCTCACTGGTAACTCTACAAGCTCATAGTTACCTACAAAATACAATCAGCATAGAGTAGAGCAACAAATAAAAAAAAACATAATGAATTTGAGAAGACTAACAAAATGATCACCACATGCTTACATGCTGTATGAATGATTCTAGACGAAAATCATCAACTGTGTGTAATCTGCAAAGTAAAAAAAAAGATATTACGTTACTCTAATTCCTAAACTTTGAAATTGTAATCAAATTAATTTTCTATTTTAATTTAACTGAAATCCTGTGTATGGCAGAAAAGTATATAAAAAGCAAAAATGAAGTTACATACTGTGACTATAACATAAGAATCACTTTTGCAAGATTTTTCAATTTATGTGTCTGCCTGTGCGCAGCATGTTTGACTACGTGTATACATGTACATACATGTAAACTTCACACACACCAGACTTGAGCAAGGTCCATGTACGTGCAATGGGCTGACAGAGATCTGAGCAAAATACTTAGTCAAAAAGACAACTGAATGAAAAAGATGGTTAAGTGTTTAACTTAAACAGAATACTGGGTAAAATAATTAAAAGTTTGGCTAATGTATCAAATTAGATAGTGGCATTTGTGTTTAAAGGTCAAGTCCATCCCAGGAAAATGCTGACTTGAATAAATAGAGAAAAATCAAACTAGCATAGTGCTGAAAATTTCATCAAAATCGGATGTAAAATAAGAAAGTTATGACATTTTAAAGTTTCGCTTATTTTTCACAAAACAGTGATATGCACAACTAGGTGAGTCAGTCGATGATGTCCATCGCTCATTATTTCTTTTGTTTTTTATTGTTTGAATTATACAATATTTCATTTCTTATAGATTTGGCTATAAGGACCAACTTGACTGAACCATATAGTATTACAAAATGCCAATTCCACATGTTCAGGGAGGAATTAATCGTTGTATCACTTGACAATGAGGAGAAAATTAGAATATTTCATATTTCATATAATAAAATACAAAAGAAATAGTGAGTGGACAACATCATAGTCTCCTCATTTGCATACCAGCCAGGATGTGCATATAACTGTTTTGTGAAATTAAGCGAAACTTTAAAATGTCATAACTTTCTTATTTTACATCTGATTTTGATAAAATTTTCAGGGTTATGCTTGTTGGATTTTTCTCTTTTTATTCAAATCAACTTTTTGTTGGCGTGGACTTGTCCACCTTTATACAGAACACCAGGTAAAATACTTAAAACTCTGGCTTAGGTATCAAATTAGATAGTGGCATTTGTGTTTAGTAGTAAGCTTACCAAGAGTATTTTGCTTGTACACAGCCCCTACGACTGCTGGTGTGTCCATTGGTCTTTCTAATACAACATGATCCTCGTCTTCTTCATTTTCAACATTTCCTAGTAAATGGCCCTTAAAAATAAAATAAGATACACATTTTTAAATCATTAGACGATTTTAGAGAGGTCTGAAAGTATTCTGCAAGCACAGACTCATATTTGACACATTAAACCAATTATATAGTTTGCCTGCAACACTAGTAATGTCCTCCAGCATCAACTCATTTAAACACGGATTAGATTCTTTTTGGTCAAGCAAACACTTTGAAATTGTCTGACATCCACGCTCGCACTGTACTTGTTAGACTTTTAATTATGCTTCGAGTGTTTACGACCGGGAGATCTACAGGACTACCTACCCTCCCGTACATATTGATGATGATGATATACCATGTCTGGAGTGAAGACTAGATGCCAAACTAAGAGCCATCCACAGTACATAGTAAATCTAGTCTCACTATTTCAGACTCTGCATGATGCGATATGCAAATTGTGAAAAGCAAAGGGTCTGTGCCTGCAGACTAGTCTGATAGGTATTTTGATCACCTCTCAGTTCTGACTGTAAAATATGCAAATAACTATGTGCATGTCATAATACACGCATTGTCAAAAAGGCTTGTGGTTCAACCATTCTCCCCCTCATACAAGAAAGCACATGTACAGGTAATGATAAAGAGATGAAAAAAATTAACAAAATATTGAACTGAATTAGGAATCCCAAGTTGAGGGAAAAAAGGGATCAATGTGGTAAATTGCCCGAGTGTTTAAATGAGGTTCGCAATCACTTTGAATTGAAACACATTCATTGTAATTAATGCATGGTATTGAGTATGCTGTGGTCGCCCAATTTCTCAGGATTAATATGAAGGTGAACATGTAGAGTCAAATAAGGGGGCAACTTGTATTATGTGTGTATTATGAAATGTATGAATTGTGAAAGCATCGGTTGGTAAGTTAGTTTTATATTTTCATCCATGGATTTATTAAAGGCATGAACAGGGCAATACTTTACTCTGAATACAAAGTGACCTTAATAAATGGGGAAGTGGTAGTAGGGGGAGGGGGAGCTCCTGGGGTAAGCGCTGAACAAACTTGTGCTGAAATTCTGTCCCTTTCCAACTATTGATTATTTTGATGTCATCAGATTGTAAACTTTCAGGGTTTTTTTTTTCATTCTTTCTTTTTGAAATATTTCAATTCTTTCAACCACACAACATCATCTCAATCTAAAACAGATAGATTAATTTTTCTGATTGTTGTTTGAGCCTGATGGTTGCCATCATATGATGGAAAGTGGTCCATAGTTACCAAATTATAAACCATGATTAAAATAAAAAGTAGAAAGTTTTTACATCATGGTCATTATTGATATTTTATTTATCAAATCATAAGCTTCTTAATATTAAAAATAATCAAAATTTTCACACAATAAAAAAACAAATACTGAGTGTGTAACATCAATGGCTCCTTGCAATGCACATCACACAAGAAAGTCATAACTGAAATGTCATAACTTTCTTTAACAACAACCAAATTTTGTTGACGTTTTCAGCAAAAGGTTTGTTTGATATATTCTCTGTCTATTACAGTCAACTAGCTGTTGGGTGGATTGGATCTTTAAATCAATCAATTGAGTACTTGACTGAATGACAGATTAACAAGTGAACTCATCTAATAAAAAAATTACAGACATGTGCCCCAAGACTCTGGAATGACCTTCCAAGATATATGCAACTTTCTCCTTCTTTGGAAGTATTTAAGAAACATCTCAAGACTCTGCTTTTTAATCAATAATATTTACATGTATTACAGTAGTTATTATAATTTTCTTTTCAATCATTGTGTTAAGCGCTGTGAAACGATGATATATTGTAAGAGCGCTATATAAATGAACATATTATTATAAACAAGTTTGTCACTGAATATAAGTGAAATATAATGAATAAGAAAATAACATGGAATTATCAAGTAACATAGACAATTACCAATTTCATATTAAATGCATCCTAGACATATTATGATGAATATTATTGCAACATGTAAATATTTCATGGTCATTCAAGTTAGATCAAAATGCTAGTCTCATTGGTAACCAAACCACATATTAAATCACTCTCAATGATAAAAAAATAAACCACATAAGTTCATGGAGTGTAAGCACATGTATACCGGTAGTTTGTCAGTTTGTGGTAATGATTAATACTCAGATTTGATGCATGATTGAGTAGGCAATTGTCAAAATCAACAATTGTGGCCAAGAGACACTACAGTAAAAGTGCAAAGCAAACTGAACACACTCTCAAAACCCAACAATACTGTTCAACAGCTATCCATTACTTTGAGATAAATAGTTCTGTAAAAGAAGGAAATGACTATGTCATATCTACTAGATCAAGAGAAAATCTATTTCAAAACTTATTTCACCATCTCATTGTGCATGGTGGTTGCAGTGACAAGTTTATGTATAACCTTGTATGGAGGTATACTATTAAAGGGATGGTTCGGGCTGAAAATATTTCTAAATAAATAGAGTAATATTCAGAGCAAAATGCTGAAAATTTCAAAATCGGATAACAAATAACGAAGTTATTGAATTTTTAAGTTTATCAATATTTAGTGAAAACAGTTATATATGCACATGGTCATGAATATTCATTAGCTGAGCTGATGATGTCACATCCCACTTTCCTTTTTCTTATGTTATTACATGAAATCATAAATGTTTTATTCTTTCATACATGTGTAAATGATACATGTGTCTCCATTATGATAAAATAAGTTGCAGCAATAAATAACTAGTGCACTTAATCAGTTGTCAATCCCATTGTTTTAGTTCTTGGTAGAAAATTTTGAATAATCCTAATTTCATATAATAAAATACAAAAGAACAAGTGGGTGACATCATCAGCCCACCTAATGAATATTCATAAAGACATGCCTAGAACTGTTTCACCGGAATAGTGCAAATCTTTAAAATTCAATAACTTTGTTATTTGTTATCCGATTTTGATGAAATTTTCAGCATATTGCTCTGTGAATTTTATTCTATTTATTTTATTTAGATATAACTATTTTCAGCCCGGACCATCCCTTTAGCCAAACACTCTTTAATAAATCTGATAATATCAAATACAATACTTTCTTAATAGGCATAGGCACTACAACTGAGTCTTCAGTAAGCAGACTTAAATGTGGCACATACTCCATGATCAGAAATTCATAATAACAAAACATACAAACTATTTATTGCCTTATTCAAGTAAAAGAGGGAACAATAGAAAGAATAACTTATTCATCAAAACAAGGGAAGAAGAAATAAAATATGAATGCAGCCCAAAAAGGAACAGTTGGCATTTTTGTACAGTTTTGGATTGTAGCGGGTAGCTAGGGTAAGAAGATGTATTTTCTTTTTTTTACATAATTCTTGAAATACATAATACAACCTTCTGCTCTCATTTAATTTTCTTTTGTTATGAAACTTCCTTTGGAAAGAAAACAAGAATGAAGATAATAAATTGGGTATAAAGAGTAAATAAAGGGGGGGAAACCTTGATGTAAAAAATCTATTGAGTAACCCCCCCCCCCCCCCCCCCCCCCCGGTTGTATCTCATCTAGGGTTTGCTCTTATTCATTTGTTCATTCTACAAATACTCATCCTGACTCATTTTTCTAATGTATTAACAAATTTTCAATCAAATATAACAAAACAATAATCAGCAACAATGACCAAGTTCAAGAAATATGTTTTTTTAAAGGGAAGTTATAATTTTTGGAAAGGGGGTGAAAATAGTTGAAGTGATTCTGAGAAATCAAACAAACATCCAATAGATTATCATTCTTTTTCAATTTACCTCTATTTATTTATCTATTTATTTATTTATTTGGTATTATTTAAACAGGGTAACCCCATCAGTAGTCAAATACTGTTGTACTTGGGGGCCCTGTATAACATAAAACAAAACAAAATACAAGCATATATACAATACAAATGGAAAATACAAATCTTAAACAAACAGATGGAAATCAGGTATAAATCTATAACAGAAAATTGTGTATGAAATGGAGAACAATAATTTAACCCAGAGCTACAATTAGAAAGCAATATGGGAAAGAAAGATAGAGGGTAAGGATGAGTTGAGGTAAAAAGAACACAGAGAGCTAGAGCGGAAGAAGGCACATCACTATACTTTTACACTATAATGTAATATTATAATAATATCTATCATTTTTTCCTTTTTTTTTAATTGCTGATATTCCTTACTTAATCACAGAACACTTCCAAGACAACATAATCTACATATATGATCATTATGCAGCATTTTCCTGCAGTCAACAAGGACAAAGCTATATTAATACCAGTCTGACAGTAACAAACATCACCCTTCTGTATGTTATGGCCTTTACCCCTCCTATGTTTTTTTATCAAACTAGCTGGTGACCTCCTGGTGACTTTATGTTTGCCTTTTAAGTTACATTATCTGTCTTTTACAAAATACATACATTTCTAAAGATGAGTAAAAAAAAATACATAAAAACAAATTTAAAAAGATAAGAAAATGCTTACAAAAAATACATACATAAAGACATACATACACGGTAGCACCTTTCATTGTGTGTATCTTTCCAACAACAAATGATGGGAGTTTGCTTTTGATAGAGTTAATTAAGTGAACCTTGCTGTATACTCCGATACTAAGTTCTTCAATGCAACCACATTTGATATGCATCAGCGAGCCAAAATGTGTCGGTAACTGACATTACGCAAAAAGGACATGCTATTTTAGGGAGTTCAGTAAGATTGAAATATCTTATGTCCCTGATTAGATAGATTGATGAGTTGAATATGTAAATATACCTTCATTACTAGATTAAGATGTGTCAAAATATTAAATAATTTGTAATTGTCTTTTGGGGGCTATGATAATTTTTCCAGGACCATGCTGGTAAACTGGTGTTACGGTAACTGACATTACACTTTGCCAGAGAGATAACACATGAAAGTCAAATATGTGGAATCACTGCATTGTATCTTCTTTGCAGGGCTTCACATGAAAGTGAGTTTGATGTGGCAGTATGCCTGAGTTCCTAGGAACATTTCATGAAAAAAAAAAAAAATCTTAATTTCTTTTCTTTGAACATTGTCAGTAACTGACATATATGATTTTCAAAGGCATGATTTTCTTGGTACTTACATGTAAGACTTTAAAATCATAAAAGTGTCATTATACTTCACATCAAATTATCAAAAGATAAGAAATAAACGTTTTACTTGCTCAGGGGGGGTAGCAGAAGCTACATGTATTCCTATAGTAATTTGATATTGCATACTTTACACATACGGTATGGATTTTTTTTCTGACAAGATACACACATTTACATATATGTTTATCAGTTTTATATTGACTTTTTAAACCTTTTCCTAATCCAACCTCCCCCCCCCCTCCCCCCAAAATGAATAAGGGTCTCCTCGACTCCTCCCCAATCGGATCAATCCCTCCCCAAAATTTCATGCAACCATGCAGTTTTATTGATTTTTTATTCTGGTCAGTGCACAGAGATGCCAACCTAAAGGGATGGTTGTCAGGAATATTTACCATATTTGTCAGGAACAAATGGGAGTTTCTCAGGAACAACCCGCGAAGTAGCATCGTTTATACAGGGATGCCACTAGGTGTCCTCCAAAAATACTGAAACTCATCGCGGGCCGGGACAGTGTCCAAGAAAAAAAAATTTAGGGGGGTCCACCTTTAATTTTGGGATGGACACATGTCACAGGTAAAAAATTGGACAAGCAAAAAAAAAAAAAAAAAAAATTAGGAGGGTGGGGGGGGGGGGGGAGGACCAAGTGGCTTCTTACCTTGTTGTGATCGATGACTCTGAAGTCAATTAGGTTTGAAAAACTGACGGTAGTTAGTTGTGTGTTTCTCATTGAACGCTAGACCAAAAGCTTCAGTCTCTGTATTTTGGTTGTTCAGCTGAACCGCGTTGGCTCCACTCACCAATACATAGACTGAAGAGTTGTTGTACATTAAGACAACATATCAGCTAACCCAGGGAGCTCTGGGCTAGCTGATACGTACGTAACCCAAGGAGCTCCGGACCGCTTTTCGGGCCGGAGCTCCCCGAGTTCCGTATCAGCATGCAGCAGTAACGTTAGATCTAACATTCGGCGGAAACCCGATTTTCGGATCGTTTTTGGTACATCAAATGTCACATTATGAAAAAATAATTACATCCAAACTTACGAGAAAATATATAAAATTCAGAAACATCGTACCTTAGACCGCAGTTACCGCTAATTCCTTTCAAATGATGATCAAAACTTAGTCATCCTCGATTCCTTCGTTGGTCATCGTAAGTTGCCATCTTGGATGACGTCATCATCTTTACAGTCGTATTTACCAGTCGCTATTATACCGCGATTCGTGCGGCTGATTTGTGCTTGTCTATGTGCGTGCGTTCGGAACTTGTCGCTCGCATTGATTGGCCAGGATATCGATAATTCTAATCAGAAAGCCTTGATAAAAGCATAACTCAATGAACGTAGTAGGCAGTGCGCGCGTTTGTAAATTATAGTAGAGAAACTCCCGTTGGTTTACCGTTGGCCACACACACGCTGCATGCGCTATGCACGATACATGTATACACAATACACGCATATACATGCACAATACACAATAAACGCATATATACACATGCACAGCACCAATACACAATACACATGTATTGTAGTTGTTTTTTCCGTAACCTTTTTATTGTTGCCGTAACACCGTAATTGGAGGAATAAAATCGGAACAAATACGGCGAATCCGTAACGGTTGGCATCTCTGAGTGCAAGCAATGCTTGTTCAAGTGGAATCAAAGAAATACGTTTGCGGGAGAATGCCCCAGTAGGGACAGGGAGGTAACTATCTTTTTTCTTGGGAGAGGGGGAGGGGGGCGTTGAGGGACATCAGGGTTGAAGGAAAAGTTTAAGTTGTTAGGATTTGGGGTTTGGCAGCCTCCCCCCCTTAATCCGTTTGTTATTTTCTATACAAGCTTTAAAAAAAAAAAAGTCTCAGATAATGGTAAAAGCCAGTGATCTTATTTCTGTATATATAACGACGTACACCGGGACATATCTTTATGCATTATTTTTTTAGAGGGGGGGGGGGGTCAGTGTATGAGAAAAAAAATGTTTTCATGGAAAAGAATCAAATTATTAAGAACATTTAAAATTCATCTATGTATATAATGCAATTTAAAATAATTTGAGGTTTAGGGGATGTTTATTTCGAATTCTCTCTTTATAACATAAAGATACATTAATAAGGTTTGAACATTCCCGCAGTGGTAAATATAATTTAAATTACCGGTACATATTAATAATTATAAATTGTAATGGATGATTCTTGTCCATCTGGAGTATTCCCTGGATCGGAAAGGCAGGGGGTACGACCAGCTCAGGGATCCCCGGGGGTATTCTCGTGTTATATAATTCAGGCTAGAACACACACTAACCCATCATGGGTTCATTCAAAAGATCAATGGAAAGGGGTGCTTTTCACTGGTCAGCACATGAATGCTTTGACCCAATCAGAAGTGAAAACGTTTAAAAAAAAAAATCATGACTGCCATTTTATCTCATGAAATGTTCCCACCGATGCCGACGGAATGTCTGGTTTACCTTATCGGATAGGCTGTTTCATGTCTGTCAACACCACGGCAACTTCACAGAAACAAATTCTTTCACACCCTCCTTATTCCGAAAAATCCCTGTAAATTACTTTCTATTTGTTGTCAACACCCTTCTACATTGATCTTTTGAAGTACACTCTTTAAATACCGACAGTTGTAATATTTTGGCATTTCTTTACGTAATCAAATTATCATTTCTACTGTGCTGTCCTACATGAAGAGTTCATATTTTTTGGATCCTGCTGACTGAATAAAACGTTGCTTTCTAATGCAGGTTCCCTCATGTTTTAAATCGCTGTATTAATTATTCAATTTAAATAAATGATGCCATGTCTGATTTGTACGTCATGTTAATTCTTCTGATGTAATATTTTTTGTATTATGTTCATAAATCATAATTATGACTTGTGAAATAATGTCATATCTTAACATTGATGAAGAGTTCCCCATAGCAACCTTCAGAATATTTTCTTTTGGAAAACTCACCAGCGCTGGCCAGGGACACCGAAGGAGGGGGCAACTCTTTTCACTTAACAAAAAACAAAAAATAAAAATAGATAATAATTAAAAAGTGAGTATTCTCGTCTGATCATTGTTACATGATAATACCCTTACCCCACCCTAATTAGAATCCAATCCCTGACCCCTACTATATAGAAGGGGTAATTAAGGGCCACCCCATCGATCCTCCATAATATCCCAGGTAAGGAAGATGAGACTCATCGCGGAGAAAGGAGACAATTCAAGAAATGTAAATGAGCTATGTAGGCCCCCTCCCCGGGTAAAATAAATCAATATATGGCACATCCCTTGATATCAGATGTAATTTCAATTTGACAGTCGCACTGGATACCTTATTTATTTATATCGGGTTGCATTGGTATAAAAGCCCCAGAATAGCGTGGCTTTTTTGTCAACGCACCATCACTTTAGAAGGTCTATGTTTGAACTATCTATTCACCCATGACAGGGCATGATGATAAGATGAAGTGTTTGAAAAATATTCCAATAATAAGCAGGTTACGGATGTATAAGTCAGCGGGAGGGGGGGGGGACTTTCTCTGAGAAACATGTTTTTTTTCCAACTCTCCGCTCAATCATATCACTGGCCTCCAATTTCCATGGTTTTTTTGGGGGGTGTAAAAAGGTTCTTTGGTATTGGCAGAATAATTATTGAAATTCAAGAGATAGGAGATACATACGTTTTGGGGAAAATTTTCTCCAATTAGGCAAATCATATCCTAATTTTACAACAATCAATATGTTACAAATAAAATCTTAAATGTGTGTGATTGTGAGAGTGCATATACATATATTGTGCGTAAATATTGCAATTTAAAACATTGATTTCTTAATAAACAAAATATACTTTAGTAGGCCTAAATAAACAATTGATTACTAATTGGACAGTATTTAGCTACACACCGGGGGATTCCCCTATTATAATTTAGCCCCAAGATCGAGTGTACAGTTGCCACATACAGGTCCATGCTTTATTTTACACATGCAGTCTTTTAATCCACTCCAACTCCATTATTCCCATGCCACTATCTTGGTTACAGACCTTCTCACACACAAGTGTATACATCCTTGCACAGAATTCCCTGTATCACACGACACAGTAACTATATACCGCCATTATGCAATGTACAATATCTCACACACAAGACCTTCCAAAACATCTCTCCTTGTATCACGGCGATTACACGTGTTTAACATTTGTAACTGAGGGGGGGGGGCTGAATGTTCCTAATAGAAAGATTGTGCTAGATGCAGCAAATGCAGAATTTTTATTGGTCAAATTTTTGGAGGGCGCCGCCCCCAAATCAAGAACTTAGCTCGCTCACACACAATCCTGGTGACGTCATGGTAACAGGTCGCGTGTGCAAAACTTTGAATTTCCCCATTGACTTTATACACATAAACTCCGCACAGTTCATGTGGAATACAAGGACAAATTACGACATTTTCCCATTCAAAGGACAAGTAAAGGTAAGCCATTCAAACATATAGATTCCTAAATAATTAGTGACAAATAATTTACGATTTTTTTAATTGAAAAAATTATAGCTACCTGAAATAACCCAATTTAGGGTGAAATTATCAGTCAAGAGGGATGCATTATTGGGGGCTTCGTAGGATCAACGGACACGCTTGACGCACTCGCAATGATATGTATAATGTAGTGACTTTGAGTTTGATAGAGAAAATGCTGAATACTCCCCTAGTGGAACCTACAATAAATAAATAAATATCCGAGCAAGTTCACCACCGTGATGTTCGGGTAGGTGGAGCGGTTGTGAAGTGGAGCCTGCACAAACATCACTTGAGGTCAACCGCGTAGCCAGGATTTAATTTTGGAGGGGGCGGTAAGTGCAGGCGAAGCCTGCCAACACTTACAGAGCGCGCTCCCTAGGGGGGAGGGTGCAGGAAGTTTTCGATATCTCATCAAATTCAAATCAAAAGAAGGCGTCTCTAGTACCCTTATCAACTTAAATATTGACTTGCTATGATTAAAACAAAATTATTTTCGAAAGAAATTATGAGCACCCCAAAAATGGGTAAAGATTGAAGAATTTGAAATAATTCCTCTTACCGCACAAAGCGTGGAAGCTTAAAAAGTTTTATAAAAATATAGAACAGAAATGATTATGCCTACCTTGGTCACATCAGATTTGATTGTAAAAAGTGTATCCACATTAAATTTCTTTAACCCGAGTCACAAAACAGAGTAGAAGACGGTTATATACAGGAAGAAAATAGGCGCTATATTCCTTCCCGCGAATATTAAAAAAAATTCTCTGAAACTTTAACCTGTTCTAAATTTGATATTTCTTAGATTAATATAATTCGATTAAGAAGAAAAACAAGCTCAAAATGTGGAAAGGATGATGCAAGCTAGAAGAGGGACTTTTTATTTCCCATGCTCGTGAAGCGCGGAAACCTCTTTCTTTTGGAAAACAAGGCATGGATGTGCAGCGATATAGAATAAAGCAGGGTGCGACATAAGCGCTTGCCCGATTGCCCGGGGCAAGTAAAAATTAGAGTCGGGCAAGTGTTTTGAAGCAAAGACAAAAACTAATTGCCCGAATCGGGCAAGCAAAATTCTCATATAGAAACTATATTTTAGAAAGATTCCCCATATTTTACCATCAAAAATATAGAAAAGAAAGAGACAAAAAAAAGCCATATCATTAATTTCTTCTTTCAAAAAAGTTTTTAAGTCATGATTCGAATTGCAAAATTTGCAATTTGCGCCATTTTCTGCAATAAACACACACACAGAATCATCAATGGCAGTCTAGCATACCTAGCTAGCTAGCGCCTAGTCCACGCAGCGCGCCCATGCATGTAGTTAAAGTTTCTACGGTGCTGCACGAACGAAGTTTGCTCTAGAAGAAATCTCCAACAGAACTGTCAAAATTCACATTTCTTACCAATGAAAACTCTTGTAATGTCCATATTTCCAAAAAATTGGGGTAGCTCTGTCATTTGTAAGCAGTAAAAGGAGAAATTTTCACTTCTATTATGCTTCAAAAAGATTGGGTTTCGAATGATCGAATGAAATACATTGTTTGACAGTCCCACATATATGCATTTGTGTGTATGTTGATAAACGTGGTTTCTTTTGTATTAAACTATTTTTTTTTAGCCAAGGCAATTGATAAATTTTCTTCTTTATTGATGACTAGATAGTTTGAGCTATCTTCCTCTCTGTTTTCTTTCTTTCTGCCTATCTTTCCTTTTCAATCTTTCCTTCTTTTGAATCTCTCTTTATTTCTTAAATTTCCTCCCTTCTTTCCTTCATTTTTTCTGTTACTATAGCTGTCTTTCTTTTTGTCATTCTTTTCTATCTTTTTTCTTTCTTCCTTCCATCCCAACTTTGTTTACCTCTTTCTTTAATCCTTCCTTCTTTTTCCCCTTCCTTTCATTCTTTCTTACCATTTTCCTTCTGTCGATCCATCCATTCTTAACCTTTTCTTCCTTTCTTTTTTTTCTTCCTTACTTTCTTCATCCCTTTCATTCTTTCTTTTCTTTCTTTATTTCTTTCCTTCATTCCTTCCTTCATTTCTTTCTGTCTTTCATTCTATCTTTCTTTTCTTTCTTTCTTTTTTTCCTTCCTTCCATCTTCCTTTCTTTCCTTCTTTTTTTCCTTCCTTCCATCTTCCTTTCTTTCCTTCTTTCTTTCTGATTTTTTTTATTTCTGTCTTTCGTTCTTTTGATCTTTCTTTTATTTTCCATCCATCCTTTCTTTTCTTTCTTATTTTTTTTTCTGCCTTCCTTCATCTCTTTCCTTCATTCATTTCTTTCTGTCTTTCATTCTATTTTTCTTTTTTCTTTCTTTTTTTCCCTTCCTTCCATCTATCCTTTTACCTTTTATTTCTTCTTTTCTTTCTCTTGTTTGATTTCTTTCCCTTTCTCTTCCTTCCATCCATCCTTTACCTTTTCTTTTTCTCTTTTCTTTCTTCCTTTCTTTCCTTTTACCTTTCTTTCTTTATTCGTTCCTTTTCTTTTCTTTCTTTTTTCTTTCTTTCTTTTTCTTTCTTCCTTTCTTTCTTTCTTTCCATCTTTCTCTTCCCGGCAGCCATTCTCTCTCTCTTAATTTCTGTTTTTTTTTCTCTGGTTATTTTCAGTGATTTTTCCCTTTTTTTATTGTGTGTCCTAGTCCCCTCCAAAATATATGGAAAATATATGAGATTAGGAAATTAATTAAAGAGCATATTGACCATATATTTTGTCATGATGTACAAGATAAAAGTCATTAAAAAAAAAGAAATACAGCTACAAGGTTCATCAGTAGTCATGTTGAAAAATATATTAATAAAGCCGTCAATGGTATGGTATGTAAAACCGTAAGCTTATACATATGTAACTTCTTTTGAAGCAATAAAACTTTGTTTTGAAGGATTTTTTCGGGCAAGTGAAATCTATATTCGGGCAAGTATTTTCCAACTATTTGAATATTTACTTGCCCGACTGGGCAAGTGCTTCAAAAAAGTTATGTAGCACCCTGATAAAGTATAATATCGTACATAATTTTGCATATAGCACGGCACAAATTTAATGCCTCCCCCTTTGAGCAGATACTTTGCCAAAAATTACTTGCTGAAAAGCGGAAGAAGTAGCATTTGGGGAATTGGGGAGTGACAATAATGTTTATCCGCTCTTAACAGAAAAGCCTAACTTTTGTGTCAATGCAATATTTGAAAAAATACATACTCTTTACACCCATGTATACATACATGGTATACAAGAATATACGATTCCCACAGCCGGGAAGGGGAAAAACAGAGTAGAAAAAAGGTGTGGGGAAACAAAAGGGAATGGCAATTTTTATATTTTTCCCACGCAGAGCGCGGGAGCAAAATTTTGTATGAAGACTCAGAAGAGAGAAGAACGTCTCGTTAATAATAGGTTTTTATTCTTTTAACCAAAAAAAGGGAAAAGACAACAAAGCTATACTATACCTACCTCAGGCGATGTTCGTGCAAGCTTCACTACCGCTACACTCTGCTCCACCTACCCGAACATCGGGACCGTGAACCATTTCAGATATACCGAGTCACAAAGGTGGGATGGCAATCATGATAATCGTAAAAATTAAACAAAAAAAATATAACGAAAAAGATGATTGACTTAATATCTTACTCTACACCCGTATCGGTCGCAGGTCTACTATAAAATTTCACCGTCTACTTTTGTTTTTATAAGGATTTTTGTTGTCAATCACACACAAAACAAATGGGCTTCTGACCTCAGTGACACAAAATTTTGGATGGAAAAAATCATGCTTTTGTTGGTGTTGTTTCTTTTGTCGTTTTGCAAAGCAAGTCTCCAATGTGGGAGATTGTCTCCCCTAAAGCGGGGGGCCGATAACATAAATAATAATACACTCGCTATACACATATAAACTTCACACCGGGAGAAAGCCTTACCTTATTCTTGTATTCTATCCAGGCACTGTGACAGGTCCGCTACGACCGGGGGTTGGGTATGGAATGATGTGGTTGAGTGGCGTGTGTAGAATACCGGTATGTGTGTGTTGTAAAGCTGAATGCGGGTCTTGTGTTACGGTTCGTCCCGCCGGTGGGTCATGTGATGTTGTGTGCTTAATTACTACTAATCCCCTAACACCATACTTCCCCCCACCCTAAAAAAAATTGGGTGGCCCATTTTCTATATAACTTGACATACTTAACATAAGGTACAACTCAACCTAACATAAGGTAACCCTAAACATAAAATATTCATCAACGTAATTCATTTGTTTTTCCTCTTTTTTTTTTTTTCTTGATCATATCTTTTTCTTTCCTTTTTTTTTCTTATTCTTTGATCTCTTTTTTTCTTTCTTTTCTTCTTTCGTTTTCTGTTTCTTTTCTCCTTGATTCTGTTTTCGTCTGTGATTTTTTTTTTTCTTTTCTTCTTCTGTAATCTTTTATTTTCTTTTGTGATCTTTTTCTTTTCTTTCTCTGTGATCTTTTTGTGATCTTTTTCTTTTTTCTTTTCTTATTTGTTCATGAACATAAATATAACACAAATATATACATCAATATATACATCATTACCAAATCATACAAAATATTCTTACCTTGTCTCTGCCTTGATATAAACTAAATAAGCTCACTACGCTTATCTATGTACCTTAGTAAAAGAAACAAATATTTAAATCAATGAATATATACATATATGCATATAGGGTGTGATCAACCAACTAACTAATCTATTTTTATCAATATATAAACTATAAGGGATGCATACAAATTAATTGGGTAATGAATTATAGATGATATTATAGGCATTCGTTTTATATTTCTTGTATCGCATTGAGATACACATCCTATAAAATAAATCGATTTGCACAGTGGCAGGCAGAGACAGGTGCAAGGGAGTAGCATTGCCCTGTTATTCGAGGCAATAGAACTCCCTTGCTTTAATCTGTCATAACCAGGATTGATAGTGAATTCAAGATGGACACATTCCGAGGGGGCGCTCACATGAAAACGTTTCGTAGGATGCCTCCCAGAACGGGTCGCTTTCTTGTATTACAAGTTGCACACCTGGCTATATGCAGATATGAGTGTCTTCCAACATGCCGTATCGGTATTACCGAGAGCTACCGATCCCAGCATGCCCTGCTGAAGGAGGATCATGACTAAGCTGGATGATGTAATGTCGTAGTGATTCAGAAATCATCATGACATGACGCTCATCCTGCTCCATCAAGATAACTCCTTCTCTATAAAGGTAGAAGAGTTCCCTGTTTGTCCACAAAAACTTTCCCTCTGGCGGGAGGAGAAACAGAGTCTCTTCAGCCGGCTCTTTCTTGTATGTTAACCACTTGCAGGGGGGCTCGAGGAATTGGTTCCGCATGATCTTACTAAATCGTCAGAAGGCGGTTCCTCTGCCACCTCAGCTGGGTCAACTATTTGGATCTCAAATGAAGTGGCTTTGTTGAAGGATGTTTCCATGCACATTACAGGAAAAGATTCAACAGCCTCATTTGGGACCCTTTGTCTTTGACTTGATGGCACATCTTTGTCTAATCAATCGACAAGGTGTACCAATCTATTTCTTTTTAAGTAGAAACCTTCTCAACTCCTGTTCCCCTGGGGCCAGCCCCTCAATAGAGCGGCTCCAGGGATCCAGAAGATGAAGAGTATAGACCTGATTCATGAGTATCCACAATGGGACACATTCTGAGGGTTCTACGTCAGGTCCTACAATCAAGACTTATAAGCCTTCCCAATCATATCACCTTGTTTTATGGATCTTCTCTTTGTATGATTGGTAGGTCTTCACCATTCATAGTTAAGATAGCATTTGGGATGCTAATATTGGCATTGTGTTTTCGTAACAAGTCAACGCCAAACAACATCTCATCTGCTATCGGAGCTACATAAATCTTCTCGCTGAGTATTTGGGCACCCAGCTTGATATTGATAGGCCCTACCACCATGCCGTCCATTTTCATGTCTCGGCCAGCCCCCTTAAGGATTACACGCTTAAGGATGGGCGGCCGAGGCTGGAGGCGTTTGAATAGCCTATCTGATATAATGGTGACAGCTGCCGCAGTGTCCAAAACAGATGTAATGGGCTCTTTGCCAACTGTCAACCCAACACTCAATGTTGAAGTAGACATAATTCTACAAATGACTACTTCAATATCTTGATCTTTAACCTCACCAGGAATGTCTGGTGGCCATGGTGGATTCCTCCAAGGAACATCTATTACCTCAGAGAATTTTGGGCTCCCTGGACTTGCTTGTGAGTCCGGTGCCCGTGAGCTACCATGGTCTTGTGGCATGAGGCTGTCCTTTAATGGAATGGAGATGGTGGGGATCTGTGATCGGATCGGGGATTCCCCATCTCCTCCAATCCCTGTCCATTTCCCTCCTCCTTGAAGGTGACAGCCCTAAGTCGTCTGTTCTGAGCAGGCGATCTCCCTCTGGGGCAGGCCCTACTGAAATGGCCTTCTTCCCCACAGTTGAAGCAGCCTGCGAAGTTTCGCTGCCGATCGGTTGGTGGAAGGCCCGAAGATGGTCTTCTGCCTCCTTCTGACCGATCCGGCGTTCTATTAGAGGTATACCTCGGCCTGTCTGATGTACCCGGAGCTCGACCAGAGGTATACTTTGGTCTGTCCGGTGTTCCCAGAGCTCGGCCGGAGGTATATTTTGGTCTTTCAGGTGTGACAGGGGCACGGCCGGAGGAGTAACTCGGCTGGCCTCTTGACACCGACAAAAGTTCTTTAGTACTCCGAGACAGATCCGTGATTGCAGCAACCATCGAATCCATCTTGGAGGCCCACATTGCATTCTGAGCCTCCAGAGCACTGATTCTAGCCTCAAGGCTAGAATTTCCTTTGGTGGCAGCTTCCGGAGGAGACGACTCTTGTACCCTGAGGTCATTCTTATCTTCTCCTACAGAGAGCTGCCTTACTTCGTTTCTCAGCCTAGGGCCATGCTTCTGCATGGTCTTCTGGGTAAACTGAAACCATTTGTACTTGGTCATGGCTTCATCTAATGTCCCAGGCCGAGAAGTCAGGACATGATGCCCTGCATCTTTGTCTTGGGCACCTTGGCAGAACCTTGCCACTACAAGTTCTTGGACGAACTTGTCAGGTAGGCCTACGAAGGCCTGACCTGCAAGGGTCATAAGCCTATCTGCCCACTTGATGATGTCTTCATCCGAGCGTTGAAAAGCCGATTGAAATTGCATCCGAGTAACTTCCGGCTCCTCCTGGAGAGCGAACCGCTTCTCCAACTTGGTAACCAAGTCAGAGAAGGCGATATTTGGATTGCTCTCCTGGATGAGGGCCATGAACTTACTGGCTTCGGCCTCCAACGCCAGACACAGCTGATATTTCTTGTCTGCATCAGACATGCCATGTCTTTCGGTGTAAAGTTGGAACTTCGAATAGAAGGCCGCCCAACTTCCTTTGCCGTCGAACGAAATGGTCTTCGGCAAAGAGGTTGGTCTAGAAGGGGGCCTTCTGTCGTCATACTCTGGTACCACAGGTCTTGAGGCCGAAGAAAGTCTGGTGACGCGGGGCGGCTGATTTCTTGTTGGCAGCCCCAAGTATCCAGGACTTACTGATGGCCTTGTGGTATTTCTATGTTCACTGTATACTGGGCCTCCATGTCCATCTCCTTGAGGTCCAGCGCCTTGATACACAGGGTTGCTACCCCCATATTGCAAGTCACATGGTCCTTGGGGAGAGGTTTGCGGGGCCACAGTGTTAGGATAGTGTGGCGGATATCTGCCTCCAGCCCATGGTGGGCAATACCCACCGTAGGCGGCAGCAGGGTTGCAGTATGGAGGAGCTGGCTGTCCAGTTCCTCCGAATGGCATCATCTGCATCATCCTAAACATCACGCCATACATTTCCTCGTACTGTGCTTGTGTAAAGTGTGGAACGGCCTGTGGATAGCTATGTGGAGGTGTCTGGGTTGTTTGATTGAACATTGCTGGTCGGCCACCCTGAGTACCGGGAGCCTGACCATGCAAATCTACTTGGGCATGAGGACCAAATTGGAACTGGGGTCCTGGTGGGGTAGCTACCTGGGCACGAGGACCACATTGGAACTGGGGTCCTGGTGGGGTAACTTGGTGGGGACCCTGTGGTGGGAACAGGCCATCGTTCCATCCTAAAAATCCAAATTGGTTAGCCCAGAGGGACTTAGCCCTATCTTCTGGAGAGGCCGAAGGCTGCTGAGTACAAGCGCCACCTGGCCTCCCCCCTGTGAAAAATAAGGGGGCCTCCCCGTCCTGTGTCTGAGAAGACTGGCCTACAGCACCCCGAGTGCTATGTGCACGGGTGTGCTGTGGCCAAGCCTCAAACGCCTGGCTCACGGGGGGCTCCTTTGATGGTATCAGTGGAACGCTCGTAGAAGGCTCGTCTACTTCGGAGCGCACTTCTCTGCGGTCCACATTATGAGCCGTTGTTGTTGGCTCATAGTCAAAGGCGTAAACTAATAGTTCCGCCTTCGGTATGTGAGGTATTGACAAGAATGTATCCGGAGTAATGTCGGCCGCCTCCCTCGCGTGTAGAATGCGGTTGGCGGTGGCCATACCCACTCCGGGCAGACTCATCAATTCCTCAGACGAACAAAAGTTGATTTTGATTCTTGGTATGTTGCTCGCCATCTTGATGTAGAAATTAATCAGTAACAAAAATTAAATTCCAAAATTGAACTGTAATCAACCAAAAATTATCCTGCAGACTACTTTGTCTTGCGGATAAAATCAAAATAAATCTGGGACAAAATTAACTTTTTGAAAAAAAAAATGAAAGAGAATTAACAGAACTAACCTCACAATATCCTGAGGATGTTATTAAATTAAAATCCAGAGGCTACCTTTGCCTAAAAATAAAATTCCTGTATGATTTAATTCTTAGGAAAGAAAAGAAAAAATGCAAACAATCGAACGCTCACTTGTTCAAATTCAAAGAAAGATATGAAAAATATATAGAAATAATTTCAAATAAATAAATTCTTATTATTTATTTATTTTTTTTCTGTTTTTTGAACAAAAGTTAATATTTACAAGTACAATTTATCTAAATATATACAAAATTTATTTAATTATACAATTTATAATTAATTGATTGAATATGAATTTAATACAAATGTCAGCAGCACAGCTCACAGCATTCACTCAACGGCAGCAGCAGCAACAAAATATATTATACAACAGCAGCAGCAACAATTCAATTACACAACGGCAGCAGCAATAAACAACAAAATATTCAATACAGCAGCAGCAGCAACAATACAACAGCACAGCAACAGCAGCAAAATATTCAATACAGCAGCAGCAGCAACAACAAAATAATTAATACAAGACTGAATTTCCTTATCTCCTGAGACGCGTGACCAAAAATAATAAATTCCTAACAATTAACAGCAGCAGCAGCAAATTTCTGGTGTTTTCTCCAAAAAACACCCAGAAATATAATTACAAAAAAATACTAACAACAGCAGCAGCAGCGCGGCGGTCAAAGGAGAAAAGCAAATTCAGGCTTGTAATAAAATAATCAACTCACAACATCAATAATATTCAGCAATACATTCACACCACATACGGTAAACACAGTCAAACGCAATCAAAATTTCATCAAAGTCAATCACACTCGGTGGCCACAAAAATATATCCTAACGAGGGAACAGCTAAATATATGGTCAACAAAATGAGTGGATATTTACCCTAAATAGTACAACGTATAATGTTTTGTCCAAAAAAATCCGATTAGCTCCTGTCGAGCTAGCCGCTGAATTCCTTCAAGGCCAGCACGGCAGTGCCGATCGGTAAAAAAATAGAGTATATTTACGGAACTAAAAATCAAACTTTTTCCACCAAAAAATGAAATCTCAAACTAAAATAATATGTTACTTTTTGTTTTATTTAATATTATGGACAAAACAGAGTCAAACAGCTCAAATTAATAAAAAGCCTAAAATTTTCAAGATGGCGGCGGCTTTTTTATATTCGGCCACGGCCAACGCAGATTCTGCAACGGCGTTGGCTGTGGCGAAGTAAAGAAAATGTTTTGCCGAAAATAAAATAAAAATCGCTTTAATCCTCGTCGCCAGTAAAGCGGGGGGCCGATAACATAAATAATAATACACTCGCTATACACATATAAACTTCACACCGGGAGAAAGCCTTACCTTATTCTTGTTATGCACAGCTCTCAGGACGTCTGTACCTCTCGGGGGTTGAGTATGGAGTGATGTGGTTGAGTGGCGTGTGTAGAATACCGGTATGTGTGTGTTGTAAAGCTGAATGCGGGTCTTGTGTTACGGTTCGTCCCGCCGGTGGGTCATGTGATGTTGTGTGCTTAATTACTACTAATCCCCTAACACCATACCCCTATAGTATTGGAGAGAGTCTCCCATATTGGCCGTGCGCCTCTACTCACTACTGACGAACATCGCCCGAGCCCGAGGTATACTACTATACCTTTCTTCCCTTTTGATACTCCTTTCGCTTTTTCTTTTTCTCCTTTTTTTTCTTTTTGGGAGCGTTTTGGGGGGCGACCGCCCCCCCCCCCCCCCCCCCCCGCTACGCGCCTGCTTGAGGAAGTTGAGGTACCGGTACTTGAGACGAGCCTGAGCTGAGCCCCAGCTCACCTCCGCGAGCAGCGCGCCGCCGCCGAATTAGGCCTAGTCGGCGACGGAGTTACCCAACACAAACATGCAGGACATGGGACTACGGAAATCAAAAAGTCGACAGGTCAGCAGTATACTTACGTCCTTTCTGCGCTTTCCCCTTTCTTCACCTATCATTCTCTTTTCCTCCTCCGACATCTCTGGGATAAACATCAATGTCCTGAGCATGAAAAATACCGCAACGCATAAAGTAAGAGTAAGAACGCATCTTTTCGCCCGGAACCTCATTTTTTCCTGGCTCTTCTCTCAATTTTTCTTTTCGATTGATCTCAAATCGCTAGCGCCGCAGAGGGCGTGAATTGTGAAATGCAAAACAACACCGAGTGAACCAAAACAAGGACTAAAGAATGACAGTTTTGAAAAAGTTTATTATGGTATTGTGTGAAATACTTTGATTTATTCACATTTCTAGCTTCTTGAGTCTGTATTTAATAACATTAGAAGATGTATTCTGGATGGGCTTCTTTGCAAGAGGCGATCGAAACGGACCAAAGCAATCACAGTGTTCTCCATACGTTTCCTGAAACTGTGGGGAGAGATGTGGCCGTGTCGGTGGTGAAGCAGTTGGCCGCAAGTACGGCGTCGCTGGCAGCTCTCCAGCAGAGAGGGGATGGGTCTGCTGCATGTAATCCACTTGAATCAGAGAAACAAGTAGAGTGGACAATGGAGGTAATTATAGGCATGATAGGAAAGCTGGCACTGTTAACCCTTTGTACGCTATATCTTCGTTTAACAATTAAAAAGTGATCTAATTTTAATTTTAATTAGGGCCTAGATCTAGTTTTTTATCTCCAAAATGGTCATTCATCAATCATTAATCATGATTCATGTCATTCATGACAGAATTGCAGATAAAAAAAGCTGCCATCAATGACATTGACAATAGAATACAGTGTGTCAATAAATGATAATGATAGTGATACAAGACATTTATACTAAGGCCTAGTGGACTTGATATGGGTGTTTCTAAATCTAAGCATGATGTATTCTGCTTAATACAAGTTACACATTGGGACAAAATGAAATTGGTGTTTAAAATTAAAGGATCTGGATGTATACAATGCAGGGCCCTCCTTCGAGTCCTTGGCATAAACGCATCGGGTGAGATCTATTCTAGATCTATAAAACAACAGTCAAAGACAAAGCTGATGTATGCCTAAAGGCTTTAATTGACCAACACGCTTGATAATTGTTTTGATCAGTTCAACACCTGTTTTCATTCAATTTCAATATCCTTGTTGGAACAGACATATTTTTTCTGAATTCTGTACTTTTGCAATAGTAGTGTAAGAGAGAAATAATGAGCAAAATTGAGATGATTTCCATGGCAATAAAACTGCAAATGATTAGAATATCATGGCGATAATCATAATTGACATACTATGGGTGGTGCATTATGATTAAAAAATCACATTTGATTCATACTTTTTATTTTACCAGGTGATTTGCTATGGGCTGAGCCTCCCCTTGAACGAACATGAAGCAATTCGAGATTGTGTGAGTGTATACTGTGAATGGCTAAAAGCATTGACCATACCCCAGCCCAGCTTACCCACACCACTGAGCAAAGATCCAAATCCATACATTCAGAGGATCTTTCAGCATCTTGTCAACCTATTCAAACCTAGAAAACAAGGTAAAGTACCAAGAATATTTGGTGTTTTCAAGTTCACTGTTAGTTCTGGTATTGATGTTAAGGTCTATTTGTTTGCCTTTCATAGCTCCAAAACCTGATCAGAGAATAAAAATGGTCAAAATCACATTATTGATAACTCAACACCAAGTGAGGCATATTCGAAGATCAGTCTTATTTTTAGGTTTGTGCTTTGATCATATAAAGAGTAGCCCATCACCAACACCAAAAGCTCAACACTGAACTTGAAATCTCCCATTGTAATTATCTCCCAATACCCAATCTACACTTGTTTGATAATACTATTCATAAGGTGAATTGATGAATAACTGGAACATATGCTTGAGAGCTAAACCCATCTGCATCTGTGGAAATAAGGTGTTTATTAACCAAATTCTTGTTATAAACAATAATTTCAATGAAAATTTTATCACATTTCACAATCTTATTCAGAGTTATCAAAATAGAGGCTGTGGAGCATTTACTTATATCTGTATGTTTCCTCTTCAAATATATGTCCACATCACCTTTGTTTCTTAAGGTCTGTCTCATTGTTTGGTGCAAGCATTGCGGGTGAGTTGCGGGCAATCACCCGCAACGCTTGCACGGAACAATGAGACAAAGTTTTGAGCATGTTCAAAACTTTTCTGCATGCAAATCAGACATGCTTCCACTTGTGCAGGCAACTGCTTGTGAGATATGTGCGAGTGTCACATGGGAACAATTAAATAAAAACAATATTCACATCAGCCATGCCTTTAAATCAGATTCTTTATTTCCAAAGCATACTATGCTATATCTCTCTCCAAATAACAATTTTCTTCAAACAATTTCTACGCTGCACAACCGTAACTGCCACTAAGGCTAACAAGCACAAAACAGATCCTTCACTGACCTGATCGTGATCTTTCTAAACCTCTTAATCCAATACCAACTCATTTATTTGATATCTAATAACCATCTAACATCGGTATTCAATTCCACTATTAATTACATTCTATTCTGAACCATTTCTGATAATCAAAGGAAAATATGCGCATATAATAATTGTTCAAAGGATCCATTCACGCTCACTGTCTCAATTTCATACTTCACCACTTTGTTCCGTCTTTGACGAAAAGGTCATACTCCGGAGAATCAAACAATCTAACGACAAAGTCCTTCTATCGCCAACCTCGCTAAACAGTACTCCATGCTTCTCCGCCATGTACGTTGAAGTTTAGGATTGGATGGGGATGCATCACGCCCCAGACTACGTGCCATCTAAAATTAAACAACGGCCAGAAAAACACTCTACTATATGGTTCAGGTTCTATGAATAGTTATTCATAATTAAAGCATTAAAGCATCTTACTAAATAATTAATAAATAATTCAGCATCTATGACATCCTTCCATACTCGATTCAAGGTCCAGCGACTCCCTATGAATATACAATCTCTTGAAATGCTGATATAAATGAGTTTTCTAAAAGTTCAATAAGGATAAAGTTCAAACAATCCTATTAGGGGCTTACTCAAATTACTTTATGAATAGGTCAGAAAGAATCATCCATTTACTCTAATAAAATATCCTTTATCATAAATCAGTATTGTTTCTTTCACATACTTTATGATTTGTTACTTTCAAAACATACAAAAGCTCTAAAGTCAACTCACCAGTGGTGCTGAATTAACTATGCTTGTTCAGAGTTATTGATGAATATCCCCTGTTAAAAACGGGTTCTTCTCCTAATCTCAAACTTGAGAACTTTTTTATAAGAAGATAGACAAAACTAGAGAAAATAATGAAATTAATCAAATATAATCTGCTGAGGATCTATGCCCAGGCTTAGCATGTCCTCCTTCTCTAGTTGGCTGGGTGTGTCTGCCCCAAGTGTATCTTTCTACATGTTCAGTACAAGGAACATGTCCAAACTTAATTTGCATATTCGCACCTGAAAATTCCCAAACACAAAAGCATATCCTGGGCTGAATAAAATAAAGCATGCAGTTCAATTAACTCTTGCATTGAGGACTCTATAGACTAGACCCTTTCACACTAAGAAATTAAACCTCTTTCAGCAAATCTACTCAGACATTTCGATGACCTCTGGCCTATTAGAATAAAAAAATGTCCTCTTTCACATTAGAAAATTAATCTTCAATTTCATCACTAATCTTGTTTAATCATCTTTCACTATCATTCACCACAATTCACCACCAATGGCACAAAAAGCACGTTCTTACTCTCTCTATCCCACCTCTCTCTTAATCTTTATTTTACGATATGCACAAGTAAATGCAATTCTAATTCCACTGTGACAGCGAGATACTATCAATGCGGGTGACCTACAGGTAGCAAAAATAGTTACTTGCAAGTCACACGCAAGGCTTTTTGCACAAAACGATGTGACAGGGCCTTGTAGCAACAGTCAATATCTTTGAAATCTTTTCTGCATTGTGCTCTAATTGACAATTTGGTTGAAAATTTATGTTATATTGAATTTTGGTCTAGTTTATTACTTATTCATTGTATTTCTGTCTTCACATGTATGAATGATGCAAGCAAGCAAGCAGTGTTTTTCATCATATTGCATTATGCCCCATTCAGTCCAATAAGTTATTCTTTGTTATTATTTACCTGTATCTTTTTTCACAGGTCTGAATGACACCAACAAGCAAGCAGTGTTATGCCATCGTGTACTACGGTCCATTCAGTCCGTTGCCACCGAGAGTATCATTATGACCAAACACACCTGGGAAGTGCTTCTCAGGTTCTTGCTCTCTATCAACCACACCTTGCTCTCTCCTCCACTTGAGTCAGGTAATTCAAAAATGAGGATAAGATGTTCTTACATACTCTGCAGACACATACCCTTTCTTTTTGCATAGTGTATAATACAGAGTCTGAAGTTGGAGAATAGATTCACTCATGTAGTGTGGTTACTCCTACCATTCATTTTGACATACAGAATTTGGAGTCTAGTCTCTTCCATAGAGACTTTATAAGAGTTTCAATATTGAGTCTGCTTGCAGACTAGTTCTTAACTTGGTATCAGATTTATAAATTTATATGCCATTTCAAAATATTTACAAGTTGATTAGTTGACAGTGTTTTGTTCAAACTAGTAGGTAAAGTCTTCTTTTCAAAAGTTTAAAAAAAATCTATTTTAGCAGTATTTAAAGGGGACAGTCCTCCCAGAAGCTGTATAGGCATGTATGCTGAAACTTAAGTCATGCATATACCTATAAGAAATTATATTTAACATTTTGGTATGGTGTCAAATCATGATGTCTACTTGATATATTGGTAGAAAGTCAAAAAGGGGCCTAAGCTTTCGATCCTAGCAGAATCTTCGTCGGAGGCAAAATGACAAACATATAAAGTGGAACAACCATAATATAGACCACAAACAAGCTACAGCAACACTAGAAACAAGGAGACAAAAGGGGCATTAGTGAGTAGAGAAGACCAATCAGGTTAGTGAAGGGGATGAAAGAAAAGGAGTAGGCAGACACAAAGGGAAGTTAGTGTAAGGAAGGCCAGTAAAAGACCTCAAGCCAAGAGGGATTAAGATAATGAGGCAGGCAACATCAAACAGGATCTGGAACAAAACAGTGATAATGGGATGAATAACAAGAGAATTAGTGAGAGGTGGGTCAAACAGGTTACAAAGAAAGGCATAATAAACTGGTGCATAAGAGTGGGGGAAAAAAGGAAAAGAATAGGGAACAACTGATAATGTGCAAAAGACATATAAGTATATATGATAAAGCATTAAACAAACTAAGAGAAGAAGGTAAGTGTAAATATGTATCTATAAGTGATATGTATATAAATATATCCAAAAAAGAAATGTATATGAAAAAATATAAATACACAAATGGTGTAACTGATATTGTAATCCGCTAGGTGTGACGGGAAAAAACATAAGACTAAAAAAAAAAATAATAATAAAAACCTGTATATGTGAAAAAGAGGAAGCAAATTGCCTAAAAAGGTAAAAGCAAATATAGAAGAGAGGGGGTGTATTATGAAGAAACCATAGTATACATGTAAATAAGCAAATGTGGTAAATCTAAAAGAGGTGAGTGGAGAAAAAAAATATATAGATATATAATAATTATTATCTCGCCTGAATAAGGAAGGAAAAATCGGAGTTGAGCTTGTATGAGATATGGGAGGAAAGTAGAGGAAGAAACTATAATGTAACTATTCAAAAGAGCTGAGGGGAAAAATTATATGTATATATAAATTGAAAGTGGATAGGAAAGAATAATCAGTCGTTCCCCTCTTGGATGTTCAGGCCATGAGGTTGGGTGGTGCGAAGTCGTCTCATCCAGAGCTTCTCTCTGCTAGTACGGACTGAGTCAGGACGGGTACCTAAAGATTCGATGCCCTGTAGCATCATGTCAGTGATGGAGTGGTTGGGGATGTTAAAATGGCGGCCAACTGGAGTGTCCAGCTTTGCTGTGTTGACGGTGGATATGTGCCCGTAGAATCGTTTCTTGAGTGTGGTCTTGGTTTCCCCTATGTATTGTACCCTACAAACTCTGCAAGTGATGAGATATACAACATTAGTGGTAGTGCATGTGATGTTGCCCTTGATTTGGTGAGACAGGCTGGTAGAGTTGCTGGTGAAAGTATCGCCCTCGTGAAGGTGTATTTCACATATGATGCACCTGTTGCTGGTGCATTTGAAGGTGCCATGCTGTATGGGAGAAGAATGGTTAGTGAGGGAGGGCACTTCAGCACGAACAATGAGGTCCCTGAGATTCGGTGGGCGTCGGTATGCTAGAAGGGGAGTATCGGGAACGGCCTGTTGGAGACGATCAGAAGTGTGTAAAATGTGGTGGTTATCACACAGGATTTTGCGGAGAGGGAGTAGATTGGGATGGAAGGTGGTCACAAGCGGTATTCTGTCGGTGGTCTCCTTGTCACTTTTTGGTTTGAGAACTTCAGATCTGGGGAGAGAACGAACTTTGTTAATTGCCAGTTGGACTGCCCTGGCCCCTCGGCCCCTGGCACAGAGATGTTTCTGCAAATTCCTGGCAGAATATATACTGATATATTGGTAAATAGAAATCTTTGTAAAAGTGACTCTCTGTGCTCTCAGCGATTCATTTGTTGCATGCATATTGAAGAGAAGAGTGATCAAATTCATTATTCTTTGGAGTGGGTGTATATTGTAAGACAATGTAATAAAATGTTGAAATCGGGATAAAGATCTTAGGACAATTTGATAAGTTCAGCACTGACATTGATACTATTCAAATTTGTTGTGACCTGTTGCCCTTTAATAAAAGATCTTCATAGCTATTTGTATATGATGTACTATTTGCAATGCTTAGAAGTGTATATTTTTGCCTTTATTTCTGCTGTAGGTAGTCTTGCGGAGCAGTTGTGTGAGCGTTTACTGAGTGTTCTGTTTGAAGTATGGCTTCTCGCCTGTGCTCGATGCTTCCCATCACCAACGCTCTGGAGAACCTTTCGTGAGATGTGCTGTACATGGCGCCATCATCCTGCCACGGTAGCCCAATGGAATCGCATCAACAAAGTGCTCACTGCTCAGCTTATTCAGGTCCTCTATGGGCCAATATTCCCACCACTCAAACTTAGTAAGTCTGGTTGAATGTTTGGTGTTGGGAAAGGGACGATATCAGTATGACTTTATGACACTGTATGATGTGAAGCCCAGATCCCATCCTTAAAATGAAGCACATTCTAACTTTAGAGAGCTGAGATACACATTTTAATGATTTTTATATTGCAAGAATGTGGCTGATTACTGCGTGATTACTGCAGATTCTGCCCCCCCCCCAAAAAAAAAATAATAATAATAATAATGATGTTCAAAGAGCTCCAGTGTTATATTTTTTAGGTATATAGCAAAACAACTTATAAAATTGGCAATTCTCTTTTTTTTCCTTTATATTATTAGTAGATTTTTTTAATTACTTGTTCCTGATTTGTTGATAGTAATTTGACACAGGCTTAAATTCTATTTCAACTCTTCCCAACACACATCATGTTCAAACCTTCCTGAAATATAACACCTTCTTAAATCAGGAATGTTAATATTTTTCTTTTCGAAGGTGATGACGAAGGCCGGATCATTCCTCCCGAACTTGATAACGATGGGTTAGCTCAAGCTTGGTTCAGGTTCCTACACATCCTGGGTAACCCTGTTGATCTGTGCCATCCAGAAATCATCAGCAGAACGCCCAATTTTGTTGCTTCCATCAAGCAAGGGAAGAAATTCCCTGATCAGCATTCGTGTCTACAAGCCCTACCAAACATATTCCTCCGAGCTATGAAAGGGTTATCAGTTCTTGTAGATGCATTTCTAGGTAAACTTCTTGTGTTTTATAAGTTTATAATAATAATAATAATAATATAGGTATATTTACCCAGGGTAGCCACTTCAGTTTCGAAAACTGTTCTACCATCAGGCCCTGCTATTATTACCCCGGCTTTAGCTGAGCTGCCTAGGCGCTCAAGCATTCAAGGAATTTCTTCCTACCGGGTACCCATTCACCTCACCTGGGTTGAGTGCAGCACAATGTGGATGAGTTTCTTGCTGAAGGAAATTACGCCATGGCTGGGATTCGAACCCACGACCCTCTGTTTCAAAGTCAGAAGACTAATCCACTGGGCCACAACGCTCCATGCTTATGCTAGGCTTAATATCATATTTGCCTGTTCATGTACGAAAGAAGAGAATATTCTACCCTACATATTCCTCAGATCTATGAAAGGATCATCGGTACTTATAGATGCATTCTTAGGTACGCTTCATACAGTTGAATACAAAACCTTTGTTTTTAAGTTTAAGCTGGATTTAATATCATATTTGTTTGTATATATTTAAAAGTTGAGAAAAATCTACACATTCTTCTGATCTATGAAAGAATTATTGGTACTTGTAGATGCATTTATGTATTTATTTAAACGTTTTAAGTTAAATCTAGACTTAAATATTTTATTTGCTTGTATATGAACAAAAGTAGGGAATTGTTTGGAGACATGATTGATAGCCTGCAGTCAATAAACAGTTCACCATTTGCTTGGTCCTGGAAGAGGGCAATTAGGAAGTGAAATATTGTATAATTGTATGATTTAAACAATATAATACAAAATAAATAGTGAGTGTATGACATCATCAATATCTCATTTGTACATCATATTGTGCATACAACTGTTTTGTGAAAACAAGCAAAAATAACATTAAATGATATATCTTATTTCACATCCAATTTTGATGAAAATTTCAGTGTGATGCTTGTTTGGATTTTCTTGTTTTATTCAAAAAGACTTTTTTTAAGGAGTGGACTTCCCCTCAATACATGCTGTCCCTAAGAATTATCAATCTTAATAAAATTCATTGATGGGTAATTGCATTCTTTTATTCTTGTTATTTCAGGGTATCCATCAGATCGTCTTGGTCATATCACCGATCCCTCACAAGGAATACCTTCTCGTTCTCCCACCATCCCAAGTGCCACGCCATTCAATGCTGCCTCCAAAGCCAAAGGCGTGGCTTCATCCGCAACAAGGGGCGCCTCCAACGCCGGCATCAGAGGCGGAGTCAAGAGCAATATCCTCCACACCGGACTCCTTCCCGGTCCGAGCCACTCCGAATGCAACAGCATCCTCCACCTGTTTGGGGCGTGGCTCTTTGAAGCGGCCCTCATGGGATGTAAGTTCCACGGGGCGGCGACGCCCGCCCCTTTCCTCCCACGGAGGACTGGCTCCCTCTTTGTGAACCCATCATCATCATCTTCGTCAGCTGCATCAGTTCTGAGTAATAGTTTCTCCAACACCAGCACCATAAACTTCACTTCCTCCTCCTCCACTGCCACTGCTACCACTTCCACCAATGCTTCTACTAACAGTAATGCTTCTTCTACTAATTCTCATCGTACTCAAAGTGTCGGTATGTTGCATCATATGCATTCAGGGTTGGCATACAGCACACATTATTTTTCACCCCCCCCCCCAAAAAAAAAAATCGCAAATTAGATGCAATTAGCTACATACGCCAGATCATAACATCTAAAAGACCCTTCCAAAACTTTTTGTCCAATTACTACTACAAGATATAAGTTTTTTAGATTTGATTACAAGTTTTCATTAAATAATGAAGCATTACCTATTCTATATAGTACTTTTGATCATACATGTTTCTTTTTATCAACCAAATACTCTCATACTTCATTGTCTGTTCCATGTACTCTTTCATGTTTATAGAAAAAAAATTTGTTGTCACGTCTTGCATGCCATCTTAGGTTTCTTTGTTGAATATTGTAAGCCAGCCCTGTTCATGATCATAGGAGCATCTCTTGAAAGAAACAGCAATTTTCACTGACTATTGTTATAAGCTACCAAAATCCTTACATTTGATTGGCTTAGAGCAAATTTGTCAGTAAAAATCACTGATTATTTGTTTCATGATACACTCCCCATGTCAATATCGTCTACATGTGAATATTCTGATGTAGTTCTTAGTAAATGAAATTTTGAATGAATCATCAAATGTTTATTGTTTATATTTGGTTTAATCCCTCTTCTATTGTAGCAACGTCAAATTCATCTTAATTGTCTACACAACCTATCATTATATTTCAGTACATTTTCATTGGTTTGTATGGGATTTTTTAGCCATATAGTTTGAATGTAACTAATAAACGAAGAGGGGTCTTGTTTGCCCATTCTGTTGTAACCTATTGGACTTTTGATCAAAATTCCAACTTTTAAACTTCCTTTTGCAGACCTATATTTATTTACACATTCATTCAAGGTTTTGACCAAAAGCCTTTGTATACAAGAGTCTTACATACACTATAATATTTGTTGAAGATATAGTACTTTTAAACCTGTGACTTGCAAGACACAACAACATTAGATCTCTGACCTCACTGTACTTGACTAGATTTCCGAAAGGAAGAACAGGCCCCAATTTTCATGATGAGACATTAGGCATTTATCATTAAAAAGCAAAAAAAAAACACTGTTGGTCCTTTGACTCGACAATTCAAATCAGTGATCAAATGAAAGGATCACTTACTTTGTTTTTTTATATGACTTGGCTAACAGGTGTCATTTTGCAGGAGTATCATTTTGGGATTAAAAGTTGAATTGATTATGATTGGTAGAAGTTGGAAGGTGGTGAAAAT
Organism: Lytechinus pictus; assembly: GCF_037042905.1. Lineage (NCBI taxonomy): Eukaryota > Metazoa > Echinodermata > Echinoidea > Temnopleuroida > Toxopneustidae > Lytechinus > Lytechinus pictus. The sequence continues at coordinate 38,734,467 of NC_087251.1, read as the reverse complement.
CAAGATTTGAACCTTCTGTATACATATATGTACATATAGGTACAGAGACAAGCATGATTTCTATTTTTATTGAATTGACATGGCAATTTTAAGCTCTTGTTGTCTAGTTTGTAACTGATTGTGGTTATTGTAATTCCTCTTTGTACCTCTCTTCTGTGTTTCTGAATAGATAAAAAGTCAGCAATAGGATCTCATCAAGTAAAGAATAAAAATCATTCATCATTTATTCACTATACTATACTATTTATAATATTCATGATATTTTTTTCCTTGTTAAGAAGTTTTGAAATTAGTATGAAGCATAGTTTTAGATGCAACAAATGTTGCTTATCTCTCTAAAATCTAAAATGGGATAATGTATCGCTTAAAGGCATTCAAATAATGCGTGCAAGGTCACTTGGGGCACTTTTAGTGAAAAATAACTCAAAATCCTAAGTAACAGATTCACATCAAATGTTACTCATGAATATATAACATTACAATTTCATGAGATCGAAGGTCAAAATTCATGAAGGTCCTTATAAATGAAAATGGATTATGTTTGTGATAATTCAAGATCCAATTCAAAAATCTCAATCACATTCAAATTCTGCCCCTGTATGCATATTGGGAGTAAATGACAAGCTCATGAAATTATGTGAAGTATTTGTAGTTTCCCAAATTCAATGTGTGATCAGCCTTTGATCTAGTTATTGTGAGGAAACTAATCTTGACAGCACGCAATAGATAATCCATGTACCAGACCTGCCAACCTGTACGTTTTAGCCGTATTTAGTATGTTTTTGCAACCAAAATACGGCAGTACGTTTTTTCTTTAAAAAAATTTGAGAAAAATCTCTATATGTCTCTATTTCATAAAACGTACACAAATATGGTTATTAGATCAATGTAATTCCAGGTAACTGTAAAAACCAGGGTGAGATATACACAAGTTTCAATTTTTTTTTTCATCTGCAAGAGCAGTGCACATTTTAGCTTGCATGCAGCTTGAGCGCCGTGATGGGCGAGGGGGCCAAGCATTTTATTATGAAATACACTTTTTTTGGGAAAAATACAAAATATTTATCTCACATGGTAAAAATAATGATTTTTTTTGTCAAAATACTGATTTTGGGGGATAAGAATACTGAAAATGCAAAATACAACTTGGCAGCTCTGATGTACATGTAGTTCTATCCAGCAATCCAAACAGGTTTGTACTTTCAAATCCATGCCATTAGTCAAGTAGTATAATAGTTCTATAGATCATTGTGTGATTCTTTATGCTACACTTCTGTTTTGCACATTAACAAATCTTCATATCATCGTGAAAAGGAAATTTTTCATACAAATACATCCTAATGGAGTCGTTGCAAGAAACTTGCAATCTTTTGCAAGTTTTTGGTCCCAATTTCAATCACAAGTCTTGCAATCAATTACAAATTTGTGTTCAATTGCTGGTCTGATTTGTATAAACAAGAAGTTCATATTCATTTGCTATACAGTAAAATTGATATGTCACTTGTTATTTTGCATGGGAGTTTTCAAATTGATTGCAAATATTTCCTTGCAATTCCTCATCAATCTACAATGTATTATGTGTATATTTCAGCTTTTTATACAGGCAGCAGGCGGGAGATTGAATAAGTTTCTTTAAGATGTGGATGTAAAATGTGTTTTTGAAGCAGATAGTGATGCTTAAAGGACAAGTCCACCCCAACAAAAAGTTGATTTTGATAAAAAGAGAAAATCCAACAAGTATAACACTGAAAATTTCATCAAAATTGAATGTAAAATAAGAAAGTTATTACATTTTTAAGTTTTGCTTAATTTCACAATACAGTTATATGCACATCCTGGTCGGTATGCAAATGAGGAGACTAATGACGTCATCCACTCACTATTTCTTTTGTATATTATCTGAAATATTCTAATTTTATCCTCATTGTTAAGTGAAACGATTAATTCCTCCCTGAATATATGGAATTAGCATTGTTTATTACTATATGCTTTTGTCAAGTTGGTCCTTATTATCAAATCTGAAAAAATGAATTATTGTATAATTCAAACATTGAAAAACAAAAGAAATATTGAGTGAGGGACACCATCGTCTGTCTCATTTACATGCCACTTAGTTAGGCAGTGTACTGTTTTTTTAAACATAAGCAAAACATCAAAATGTCATAACTTTCTTATTTTACATCCGATTTTGATGAATTTTCAGCGTTATGCTAGTTTGATTTTTCTCTATTTATGAAGTCAACATTTTTCTGGGGTGGGCTTGACCTTTAAGAACAGTTGCAGAAGCTAAAGCTGTGAGGTTTAAGATGCCTTATCAATGAATTTACTGATCACAGATAATAATAAAGTAACATTGAGCTCTTGACAGCTGCTGTACAATTTCATATCAAATGCCATTTAGCTTGCTCATTTGTACATATAATAGTTGCAACACACAATCTAGTAGCCTATTCTTGGCCTAACACACAATCTAAAAGCCTGTTCTTGGCCTAGCAAACTTTAATCCTCTTTTCTTGCGCATAGAATTTGATATTGAAGAATTAAGTTTTTGAAAGATCATCAAATCGTATAATGATGCCTGCAATCAATTTACTATACATACATCTACTTAGCATTTGTATTCCATTAGGGATGGTGAAACAAGTTGATACAACTTTAAAAAGTTTGTTTTGATAATGTTTAATATCTTTCATTTCTTTTCAAACATTTTTTTTTTGGGGTGGGGCACCTAGAATTGGAACATTTTCAAAGCAAAATATAAGTCCACACATTAATGTCTAACTCTCGGCATGTACTATCATATGTAGTATATAATGAACTCAGCTTATGGAATTAACAGACTTACTTTCATGATTTTATTCTGACAATGTTAAATGTCATTTCATTTCTTTTTAAACATTTTTGGCACCTACATTTTGGAACATTTTGAAATAAGAATATCAGTCCGAGATATTCCCACTATTGGCATGTACATAGAAAATATAGGAACCTTTAAACGGAAGGCTAAATATGTTGTAAGTACCATGAAACAATGATTAAAAATGAAGATATTGTCCAGGTTATAGAATTTGCAGATTGTAATATTGACATCTGTTTAGTAATTTGCAACCTGTATAAAACATTTTATTTTAGATATCAAACAATCCATATTATTTTATATGAAATAATGCTCTGGCTTTAAATGCAGCTTTAAACACAATCTAATATATCGGCTACCTCCGTGGTTTGACTGAATTGATCTTTTAATTTGTATTCAGTCATTTACTGTATTATTTTCCTGCATTCATTCTTCATACTTTGTAATCTACAGGAAATAAGTAGTTAATCCATTTAGTTTTTATTTCCTATTAGATTAGTCATCTGTAATCACAAAATATCATTTCTTCGCAAAATTTACTCATAATAAGAGCATCCATTGCTGCTGAGTTTTGGTTTTACCTTTTACATATAGAATAGAATCAAGTAGAAATTAGAAACAAATTGCGATGGCACATATCTTACTCAGGATGAAGGCGTCACCAAATATGTCAACGGAGAATTATTGATGTTGTCGTCACTTTTAGAGACAGGTATGAGGAAATTAGGTTGGTGATGAGTGACCTGTCTTCAGTGACATCATCGATGATCCCTAGTAGATCCAAGAGCATTTAATCACCTCTTTAGTCATTACTGGGAGAATAATTAGCAAGATTATTAGGTCATATGCATTCATTGCTTTCTGTCTTGGAGACCTCTGCAAAGACGAGCATCCCTGTTGCTGAAATTTTTTTCAGTGATCCAGCTACTGCATCTTCATTTGTACGCTGCCAGGACCACAAGGATCATCTCATTAATTAATAGTAACTAAGTATCCTTCTAATGTACAAGGCATATATTTCTTGTCCGGATATTTCATGATTTTGCTTCAAGATGGGGATTCCGCAAGAGTATATTTCTGTGACTCTTTGGTAGTTGCATTCGCTTTTAGATAAAAATATCAACAAGTGAAAATTTATGCATTCAGTAAATCGCAAATTTTGTGAAAATACAACCAGATGTATGCCTACCCCAATGCATTCTTGGACCTGGGATACTTGTGATATATGTTATATTTACCAGTATCAGTTCACTACGGGACTTGAGGATTTGCTGTATTTATTATTATTTTGTGTATATCTGTATCAATAACATTTATCGTCCTGGTATCCATGAAGGTCGAATGATGCGTCGAGCCCAGTCCATACCCACCGATGCCCCTCGTGAAGGTCATGATCGCGAGGGCATATCTCCCCCTGGAGCACCCTCTGCCCTGCTGGTGCCGGACCGTCTCAGCTCGCCCGAGAGCTACGAGGAAGGGCGGGCGGAGGCCTGCGGTGCACTGTGCCGCATCTTCACCAGTCGCAAGGCCTCGGAGAGCATCCTCCCGATGTACCTGTCCCGGTTCTACCTCACGCTGACTCAAGGGCTAACGACCAATTCAAGACAGGTGAGCTGATCCTTTTTTTTTACACCAGGGAGGTTTTTTTTTTTTGAATTAGAGGGAATAAAGTGATGCTTAAGTGCTGATGCACACATTTTATTAAGTACTGATGCACTCCCATCCCATCGATAAATATGCAGAAATGCACGTCCTCCAAGCATGATATGACCAATGTGGTGACGCATTTTAAACTACATGTAACTGGAGAAAGCCAAAAGTATCATCCATTTTGTTTTTAAACGAAAAATCACAGCCTGTCATTTTGAGATTGAAAAAACAATGGCGCCCCGTCTCTGCACACCCATTCAATTTACCCACATGTTGTGGGTTCCGATGTGAAATGCTCATGCATTTTGTGGTCTAACATGAATTGCCTGAAATTTATTTTCAAACACCATGTTTACTCGGATTTTTTCTCATGAATATCTGCCTCATGACCTTTTCATTCTTTCAGCCTGTGAGTGGTTTAGTGTTGTCTAACATCCTGTACAACTCTCATAACCTGCTAAGGGTCGACCTGACAGGTGTCAAGGTTCTTATACCGTACCTTCTCTCTGCGATGGATCTAGTCATTCCAGAGACTGATCTTAAATTCAAGTGAGTCCAGGGGCCCTGTCACATAAAGCTTAGTAATTGATTTCTATGATTGATTGCATTGATTATTGTGTATGATTGATCGTAAGAATCCGCCCTGTGATCAACTGCAAAGCTTTATGCTGATTTGATATTTTTGAGATATAGGGTTATTTAAGGTGTTTGTTTTCTTTGTGTGTTTTTTTTTTTGGGGGGGGGGTATGGGGATTATTCTGAAATTATTTGATTATTAGTTTTGAGGAAAGGTTTGAGCTGATTTAGCTGATAACATTAAGTTTACATGGGAAAGATTGTAGCCTGTGCAAATGTCATTTAATTATCCAATTTTATCTATCTACTCAATCTCCAAATTTCTAGCAGATAATAGATATATATTGAATTTACACAGTTTCAACCTGTACTGGAGTAACATGCCAAGTAATAATTAAATAGAAGATGAAGGAATTCCAATAATTACACATAGTTATAGACAGATAATATCTCTGTCTATTAATCAAAGTAAAAAAGTATTGATAACTAAAGGGGTGAGCAATGCAAAAGATAACTAAATTCAAGATATAAAGCCCCAACAGGCTTCTATATTTACTTCATTTTAATATTTATAGCATTCCTTCATGCAAACATGTTCAAAGCGCTTTACAATATAACATAATGATGAATAATTCTACTCTCTAAGTGCTTACAATATATAAAGTGGGTGTTACAGAGAAAATAATCAGGTTTTTGGTTTTTTAATAATTGTACAGATTGATGTGAAAGTATGTTGCTGGGGAGACTATTCTAGATAATGGGATCAGTGAAACTTATGCATTTCTAATTTGTTACTAAGTCTGTTACAATGTTTGATAATGACATATTTGTATTTGAACAGGTCATTAGTTCCTAAGAATGAGCTTCGTCGAGCCTCAATCCATCTCCTTCTATCCATGTTGTGTCTCCCTCATCATTTCAAAGATCTCACCATTCAGAGTAAGTATATATTACTCCATCATTTTGGTAGAGGTGTTGTGGCTCATTGGATAAGTCTCTGGACTTCGAAGCACAAGGCTCAGGGTTCGAATCCTACCATGGTAGTAGTAGTCTGTTTCTGTTTATGGTAACTCCCGTAGGAACTCGGCAGGACAGCATTTTGCTGGTAAATGCCAAGCTGGTATATAACCAATTACGTAGGAAACATTTTACGTCTAGTTTAATTAGTCATAGTGGCTGACGTTATAGACGACAGATATCACTCTCGGGCCTTTTTATCAAAGTGGAGACAATGGCAGAGTTGGGATTCAAACTCACAACCTTGCGATCATGAGTCCAATGCTCTAACCACTGGACCACACGACCCATAGTAGTAGTAGTAGTATTTCTCATATCATTTCCATATCATACTTGTATAAAACTTGTAATAATAAGTAAAAATGAAATAACAAATCGTGAAAACATTGTGCAGATAATTATATAAAGAAAGGAAAATTGATAGATATATGATAGGGTTTTAAAAGAAATTGGTACCCCAGAAAGAAAGTATCCTATAAGAAAAATAAACACATAATTCTCCAATGAGTATTTTTTATTATTAATCATCTGTAGGAAGTTTCTCATCTTTTTTTAAACAAAATAATCAGAGGAGGAACACTCATTTTCACGAATCTCCACACATTTGCAATTATTTATTTTTTGTGTGTATTTATTTACACAAATTTAAGATACGTGTTGCTACTGTTAATCTTTCTTTCCTTTGGAAAATTTAAGTGTCTGTGTAAGTCTCATTTTATATACCATCAATCAGTGCAATTTAAATGGTATTTCATTCCTGCCTAGGAATAAAAACCTTCTGAATTGAAATTTGTTGTGTTTCGTTTCAAGGTTTGATTCAGAACGATGCTGATGATTGCAAGCCTGAGCTTACTTTCATTAGTTTAAAACCTCAGCTGGTTGATCTTATGATAAGCGGATTCAGATGTGAAAGTAACCCCCAGAACGCACAAATGTTATTAGGTAAGTCTCTTAACCGTGTTCAATCTGATATCATACCTTCATCAAATTTGATTTTCATGAGTTTAAAACCTCAGCTGGTTGATCTAATGATAAGCGGATTCAGATGTGAAAGTAACCCCCAGAACGCACAAATGTTATTAGGTAAGTCTCTTAACCGTGTTCAATCTGATTTCATACCTTCATCAAAGTTGATTTTCATGAGTTTAAAACCTCGGCTGTTTGATCTAATGATAAGCAGATTCAGATGTGAAAGTAACCCCCAGAACGCACAAAAGTTTCGCTAAGTCTCTTTACAGTGTTCCTGTACCGGTTGATGTCATGAATGAAGTATTAGATTGTAAGCCTGTATCTATGCTGGAGTTTTGATATGGGACAAAATACACCAGGAATTCATAAAGATGCCCATCTCTTGCCTCTTTTAAAAAGATACAAAAATACCTTATTAAATGCTAGCTATGAACCTTGAAGCATATGAGAAAAAAAATTGCTGGACCCCCCCCAAAAAAAAAAAATATATATATATATACCGGACCTGGGTCCAGTTTGCATGTGGCTAATGGGGCTGCAAGAAACTTGCAAACAATTGCAAATCAATTTAGGTCCAAAATCATTCATAAGTCATTGATCGCAGGTCTGCTTCTTGCATTAAAAACTATAAATCAATTTGTTTTAGTTAGAATTCATCTATAATTTGTAAATTTGCTAGTGAAATTTGCAGTTGATTGCAAATCTTTTCTTGCAACGACCCCGTTGGTATATTTTTCTTGTTTGGTTTCAGGTGCCATGTACATGTGTATCCTGGACTCGGCTATGAGTGAATCAGCAGAGGCTAAGATAAGCCAATCAGCACCACCTTCAAGGAAAGAATCTTCGAGGTAATACAAACTTCACAGAAATCATCCACCATCTGCACAATTTGATATACTAGTATATGAGAGGCCTTCTTTTTTGTGGGGTGATAACTTTTTCCCCAGATAGCTTGTGCCATGAGAATTGAAAAATAAAAGAAATATTTAACTAAAAATGGGTGCCTAATGTAGGAAAGAATAATGATTGACTAGTAGAACTGGCCATGAGATCCCAGGAAATACTTTTGTGAACACAATGAAAACAAGCTGTTGAGTTCTCTATTATTGACTGATTTTTCAGGATTAATATAATGGACTAACATCACAATAAGGGAGTAAGTTGGGTGCAAGGATTATGAAATATGTGAATTCTTCAAGGTTTGTGGTTTAAGTATAGGATCTGAACTTAGGTAGGGAATATTCCAACCTTGTCTTTTCTTTATGTTTATATTATTTTTGGTTTCATGCTGTATCAGTCAAGAGAGTGGCCAATATGCTGATTAATGAAACATTTACTGTTCAAATTGTGCCACATTCCTCTACCCTTAGATTGTACCTCTGGTTTAAACTAGTTTTAACTTAGTACACCTTTATAAATACATGCTATGGTATTCATCAATGATATTGTTCTGAAATCCATTATTGAAATCAATTCAATATATATTTTTGTTGTTTTTAATCTACTCTTGATAGAAACATTTTAATGTCATCACGTTATCTGTTAGTTTGATCTTTCATCCATTCTAGACTCTACGCTTTTTTCACTCTTTGCATCTTCTAATTTACTTTTCCCTTTTTAATCACAAATATATTCCTAATCTCAAACTTCTATTGTGTTTCTGATCCATGCAGTAGCGTAAATGACAGTGAAGAGAACGCAGACAACGTTCCGCCCGGCAGTTCACTGAGCGGAAGTTTGTTTGGTAAGTCATCAGTATTTGGCCCGGAAAAGTCAAACCTGCTCTAGTGACCTACTGTCTTTAGATTCCGCAAGTTTGGTTTTCCTTGAATAGCGTTCCCGAATGAAACTGGAATCAAATAAACCTTTTCATTAAGACCACCTGCCAATGTTTGAATTTTTAAAGTAGTTTTCTTCTGCAACAAGGGAAATTTGCAATTGAATAAGGCAAGCTATTATATTTTATTGGTATCCCTGATATAAGTTTGATATGAAATCCTATGTTGTATTTAGTGAATGCATTATGTGAAGCTGTATACCCACTGCACATAATCAGCTCCATACATCATAATCCATGATTCCATTATTTTATTTTGTTAATGTAACCCAAATGTGGATTTGACTTAAACAAAACTATTCCATCATTCAAGCAGGGGAGTGTTTCAAAAAATGATTATTCAGTGATTTTCGCTGACTAATTCGCTCTTAGCCAATCAGATGCAAGGATTTTGGTAGCTTATAACGATAGTGAAAAGCACTGCCTATTCGTTTCATGAAGTGCTCCCTATATCATGACTCGGATAAAAGATTCTTTTCTTTATTATATCGGTTCATCTGAATTCAACCTGTCTTGACTGTATGGAATTGTCTTGTTCAGGTCAAATTCTCATAAACCTTTACATTCTTTATTTCTAAACCATCAGTTTTGCAAGAACCTTTAAGTTTGTTTTATTCATTTATTTAGCTGTCAATATATGAATCATATGCAGTCCTATGAAAATCAGAGAACAGCCAAAAACAGCCGCAAACTACATGTATGTCCTGGGCCCAGTTTCACAAGGCTTTATCGAGATTGATTGTACGGCTGCTTTTGACACTTCATGACATTGATTCTTATATGCAATCATGCGTATGAATCATCTTTACAATCGATCACTAAGCTTTGTGATCCGGTGTGCATATCAACTCCTATATAACATACTTAAGCAAAATTCCAAGCTATATTTAGCTGTAGCTTTTAGCTGAAACCGTGATCATATTTTCCTTTTCAAATTTTTAATTTCTTGCATAGACTGCGGAATGTGATCTTTGAGGGGTTGGTGCCATGGTATTTCTTTATGGGGGAAGCAAGATGACTTGAAAATAACTTCATATTTTTTTCAAACAAAGGATAGGGGAAGAGTAGTAATACAACCCAGGATTCTCTTCTGGTACCTTCTTCTATCTTCCTTTTTCTTTTTCTTTTTTATACTTTTTCCCCTCTTTTTAATTTTTTTTTAATACTTGAAAAATGATAAGATGTAATCACCATCTGCCTCCCCCATCACTATCCCGCAGGATCTTTGTATGAATTATATTTGTGGTTTTGGTCATTTGCGGTTGTTCCCGGTAGTTCTTGCATTCATTAGGACATGTTACATGGCATGAATGACCCCGGTGTGTTATTGGCTTGTCACCACATAATGAAGATATATGTATATACCTACTCCTACCTCGTTTGTAGCTTTAATTGACGCCGCTTTCCAGGAAACGTCAAATCCCCCCGCCACGACAGGTAACGATACGCAACAGAGATAATCTTCTTCATATCAAATCCTTTGTGTTCTTTAATAACCACTTGCTGTGTTCTATGTGGCTTTTTCATCATAAACCTTGTTTTGTTGTTTTCACTGTTTTTGTCACCATATCTCTTTCAAGCTCCCTTTTTCTCCATATACACCCCTGTGTGTCCCTATGTATTCCTCTCTCTTTTTTTCTTCTAATTAGCCTAAAACTTCTGGTATCCTAGCTGGAGTGTTAAAACCTTGTATCTCACAATAAAAAAAAAATCAAGAACAAATAGATTTTATATTTATGACATTAGTGGCAACATTCTCTTTCCGATTAGGAGTTTTCTACAGCTATTTGTAGACTGCAGTATGAGTTTGCCACCGTTGCCATATTTCTAAATTACAGCTGTTTTGAGCTGCCATCAATGATTTTTTTATATGTGAGGTTTTAACCCCTGCGATGAAATGTCTGTCTCCAAGAATTACCGTACATGTAAATTATTCAGCAAGTTGGTTCTAAGTAACACTTCTTGTGAGTATATTGTTTCCGCAAATGATTTTTTCCTTATTCTCTCTTTATCTGGAATTGAAGTGAATTGGAATGAAGTTGAATTAATGTAGATTGACCTTTGCTGCATTTTACATGAAATATCTAAAGCCAATAGAAATTGACCATTAATTCAACTTCATTCCAATTCCTTAGACACTTCAGGCTATTTTTCAATACAAATTCATGAATTTTAGTTGCATGCTTTCTCGTTTGCACATTCAGTCATTATTATCAATATTAAAAGAATTTCAAAATCTAGTAGTCAAGAAACATAAGAAAATTTACAGAAATAAAGATGACAAGAAATTTTGACAGAGATCTGTATCTGAAAATCATTAGACACTGCCAGTTCTGTATTTTCATGAAAATTTGTCCAAATGAAAATTTCTAGCACATGAATTTTTAGAATGGAATGTGTTTGTGTTGTTCATAACATTGTATGTAGCTGTTCTTGTTAATGTATTTTTCCATTGAAAACAAATAAACAAAGTTAAACGCATGTTTAGCTCTGCTTCAAAATTGAATGCATTAGATTGTATATAGAAAATCATATAGTTTTTTAATTTAAATGCAAATACAATTATTACCATGTAAAGTTTTCCGATGTGTTAATATATTGTGGGTTATAAATCTAAATTCAGATTGTCCATTCCCTTCTGTACACTCTTTAATCCTTTTCTATGTAATTAAAGTTGTATTTCTGTACTTTCTCTTTCGTAACGGAGTGTTCTTCTCTTTACCAAATATACATCAGTGCTATAGTGCTCTTTAGGTATAACTCTTTATTAAATATAAACTTTAATTTAAAGGTTACTTCAAAGTTTTAAGCCTTCACCCCCTCTCCCTGCCCCAGTACTCTACCATTGTTTCTAAACATATCTCTTAGGTCATTTTGGGCTTTAACCCTAACTAGGCTGGGCTTTTTTGGCTGTTCTGTGGCCGGGGGGGGGGGGTTGATTCAACCCCCCCCCGAGATCTTGGCCGCCGATCTCGCGAGCGCCGCAAAAATTTGCATGCTGGTAGTGTGCGATGTAATCTACAAGGCTGTATGGTAAAATTTTCCAAAATAATGAGATTTTATTTTATATGAATTAATTATGCTAATTTATGCATAAATCATACTTTTTGCTCTAATTCACTAAATAAAGCACCTAGAATGCTAATTTTTGGTAAAAATATTCTTTGTAGCATTCTTAACAATGGCAATTGAAAAAAACTTCGGTTTGGAAATCAATTTCTTATGTATTTTATTGTTTTATGAATTTCTTATGTATTTCCTTGTTTTTCAACCTTTTGTTTTTCTTTGTTTTTTTCAACAGATTTATTGCACAAACTTTTTGAAGCAAAATTATGCTAAAATCAATTGCTTTCAGCTGTTTAAAGTAAAAATAATCATATCTTTATGAATAAGATGAGAAAACTCGATTTGCATTGACTTTGTACACAAAATCACGTTTTGGAACAATTTTTGGTCTGACATGCACTTACAAAATGTTGCGTAATTTCGGAACCGCGTACCCGGGCGTCGTAAATTTGGTCTCAAAAGATGCGCATGACTTAAAAGTATAAACTCTGCGAGTGGCGTGGTCAAAAAATTTCGCGCGGCAGAATGATCGCAGAAAATGTTGAGGGGGGGGGGTTGATTCAACCCCCCCCCCCGGCCATTTTAGGGTTAAAGGTATTCTTAAAATTCATTATCAATTACAGCCAGATGATTTAAGTTGCTTCATTTTACATACAATCGAGCCTTTGGATATGTCATGAAATGAAATTATTCCTCCCATTGCATAAATGGTATACTATGTCAGTCAAGACAATTCTCAAACCATATTTTACATCAGATTTGACTAGTAATATAATTCCTATGATAAGTACACACTACATTTAACTACATCAAAAGAAAATTTCCTGAAATGTTATTTTACATGGACATGGTTAGATTTTAAAAGCACACAGTAATTTACTGAGAATGTTTGATATAAAAAAAAGTACATGAATTTGTAGTACATGTATTCTCACATATCTGTTTTGCCTGTATTGTATTTCATTTGAGTTAACATTTTTAGAACAATTTATTCTCACGAGTATGCTCTTCTATTCTTGTTACTTGTTATATTGTTCTGGTCTTTGTGAAGCCCCTTTTTTAAATATTTATTGTAACTGACATAATGGACTCTTTTTATTAAAGCCATTAACATTTCAACATATATTCAAGTACCGGGCTTACTTCAAGCTGAACTAAATTCTCTTATGCTTTAAATCAATTAAATTTAAAACATTATTATCAGCTAACATGGAAGTCTGGAAAATATTAACCACTTCTTTAAGTGAACATAACATTGAAATACCATTGAAATACATATATGAAACATGTAAATAATTTCTTCCATCATATCTCTTCGGTCAGAGAATTGTAATGTACAGTTGAGGCCAAAAGTTTACATACAACCCTGGAATTCAGTGAATTTTTTTCGTTTGGCAAACATCGTAAAATTTACTATATCTTCAGAAATAAAAACACTACCATTTTCTTTGAAGAAAAAAAAGTAATATTTGTGCCAAATGTATTCTACTGTTTGTTATTATATTTTCAAACATCGTTTCATAGAAATATACAAATGTCAAATCTATGAGTTATATTACATTTTCTATCAGGATATGTCACCACTGAACAAAAAAGTGTAATTCGAAATGTTTGTGTTGAGAAGTAACTAGCACAAATATGAAATGTTTTTGTCAAGTTTTTATTTTAATTTGTCTAAAATAATAAGGTTTTTTTTTTTTTGGGGGGGGGGGGATGACAGCTACTGATGACAAAGCAATGTGATTAAGGGCATGACATACTCATTTGTTTGATATCAAATTTGTCATGATAGCACAAAATATTTTATGAGATACAGTAAATTTTATGATGTTTACAAGTGTCAACTTTTCTCTGAATTTCCTGGATGTATGTAAACTCCTAGCCTCAACTGTACATTAAGTAGCACTTCCTATTATTCTGTCCGGGACAAATTTTATTAACACGCATTACCATTCATTTAATCTTAAGTAATGTTTGACAGCTATTCATGAAACTTCTTGTGATGGAACAGTGATTTCAAATGCTGCTAAAAGTTTATTTTAAAGTACCGGTAATTCATACCTGCCAACCATTCCGATTTTGGCGGAATTATACCGATTTTTTAGCCTCCATTCCGAATTCCGAATTTTTAAACCGAAATTCCGATTTTTGGGTCAATCAATATAGTGTTGAAATTATTGAAACGGCTGTATGATGCGACTAACGCATAAGCGGCTGTAACATACGACTAACGCATAAACAACTGGAGCGCACGGCTAAGTGCTAAGTGCACAGTTCCATTGCAATTGCATGTGAAAATTACGAGCAGCGCGCGGCCGATATTAGCGTTGACTTCCGGAACAAAATGGCGGCTGACATCGGCTCGCGAAAGTGCCAGTTTTCAGTGAGGACACGTTTTCAAAATCCACGAACATCGGAAAAACCGTGAAAAATTCACTTTTTTAGACCCCTTGTTTCCTAACTACGATGTATAGAATTAACGATGGTGATATTTTTGACGCGAAATATGGTGATTTAGTAAGAAAATTTCACTTTTTATTCGAGGTTTTGCCCTTTTCGCCGGATGATTTTGTATTGTGGAATGAGTTAGTGAATGAGTCGTGTTTTGGTGTCTAGAGTGTGTTGGTAATATCATTGATGAGTCTGCTGACCGGCTGCTTAAATTACCCGGCCGCTCGGCTGGCCACGCCGTGCACATGGGGAGGCTCTGCTGCAGTTACTCAAGTTAGATCTATCCCTACGCAATGTTAAAATTGATCTGTACTTTATTTTTTCGAATAATTGTCGAATTTGTGAGAAAGAAAGGAAATTATCAACTTTCGAGTCAAGTTGAGCCATCGGAGCTGAACGCCAAATCTACTTGCTTCGCTTGCCTAAACTCCCGGCGCCCGAGTTGCTGCGCCTCAGCCTCCCAGTCTCACCGGCGCACCGCAAGTGCAGTGGTGGTTGCGGGTCGGGCGTATGCCGCCGTAAGCTTCGGCTCCGTTTTTGTCATGGCTGAAAATCTGCTTTCTTATGCCAACAAGCACTTATCTAATAAAGTTTATGATATAACCTTGTCCTCAGTCACTACTCCTGTGTGGTGAAATATAAACATGAATAAGATGACAATGTTTGGCTTATTTTGATGCATATGATAGACTTGATATAAATGATAAATAAATGTTAGATTTTTTTGCACTCAGTTTTTAATACAGTAGGCCAACTTGAATCTGAATTAATGATACAAAATATCCCTTGGCCCAAAACTCAATTGTATTCTTGAAATTATTTTTTTTCTGATTAAAAAGAGAATCTTTCCAGAAACTTTCCAACAATAGAGGGCATCACAATTTATTAAAAAATTAAATTATTCCTAAGTCTATATAGATTTCAATGAAAACAAATCACACCTGAATGAAACTGGGTGTATTTTTTGTCACAAACGTGATATCTTCAAGACCTTTGTTTTAATGTTTAATTGACAAATGATATTATATTACATATAAGTAGACTAACGTTACATGTAGGTCATCCTGTGGTATGGTAAATAGGGTAAATTTGCTTTAAAAGGGGTAGAGAAATGCTAATTTTACATGCAGAAAATGCAGAGTCCCTACCATGGGAGGGGGGAACCATCTCGCGCGCGACCCGTTCGGGGCCCTCGCGGCTTTGATACTGATTTTTTATTATCAAAGGTTGGCAGGCAGGGTTGGCGCGTTTTAAACGGTGTGTTTTAAAACATGTTTTAAAACGCGTTTTAAAACACCCGTTTTTTTTACAAAAAAAACGTGTTTTAAAACACCTCATAGACTTGTGTGTTATAGATATGCATGGATGTGATTTTACATGAATTTATTTTTAATACTTTTATTTCTTAATTGGTTTATTATTTTCTTCTAACTAAATCTCTTTCTCAACGCCACTCTTTTTCTCCTCTCTCTTTCCCCCCTTATTCTCCCTTTCTCCATTGCTTTGTCATGTTCCTGTTCAATTGTGCACATCAATCCATATTTAAGAATATTCTCATTTCAACAAACTTCTGAGTGTTGTGCTCAATTTTAGACAGGGAAAGAAACACTATTTAAAATGAGCTCAAATATGTAATAGTAGTACTTGAATGAAATGGAAGTGTTGCACAAAAATAATAATATTTTGCAAATAGACTGTATAACTGACATTGTAACCTTGAGGTACACACGAAAGTAGGTGAAACTTTGCGCTTCGTAAAAGATGAAGAAAAGTAATTTAATGTAGTATAAAATAATCAGCTAGCAAACCTTTTTTTCCTCCCTGAACATGTGTGGAACTACCATTGTTTTAACATTTTTTGGTTCAGTCAAGTTGGTCATTATTATCAAATCTGGAAAACTTGAAAGATTGTATTGTTAAAAAAAAAAAAAATAGTGAGTGATGGACATTATCAACTCTCTCATTTGCACATCACTGAGTTGTAATAAATGTTTTGTGAAAAATAAGCGAAATTTTAAAATGTCATAACTTTCTTATTTTACATCCGATTTTGATGAAATTTTCAGCATTAATGGCCCCCTTAAAAATTTCTATGATAAATCCATAAGCACAACAGGGCCACGCCATATTGTTCAAGACTATTTTTTTGATACATGCATGGATATGTGGTTATGATATAACCATGGAGCTATCAACACATTAATAGCTCAATGATAATACAAGTGCATGACAGACCAGAATTGCTCAATATCGTGATTTCATGTATAGAGCCAATGCAAATTTTTCGCCAACATTTTTATCTGTATCAATATTTATACCTTTTGTTAATGATTGGAAAATTATTGCGAATAATTTCCATTAAAAAAACGATTAAAAAAACACAAAAATAACCACAAAACTGTAGATAAGAAATATGTAAAAAAAAACAGTTAAAACAAACATTAAAAAAACAATTTGATCACAATTCCTCAATTAAAGAAATAAGCAGTTCAAGGGCCTAATATTACAGATTTAAACCCAATTTTGTATTTCATGCACTTATGGGTACCCGGTAGAATGTAAAACTCATTGTAGCTTGTCCAGTACTGTGTGCGCCTCACTGGCGACCGACTTGAATACTACCCAGGGAGTGGAGGATGTGCATACAGTTTGTGCGGGAATGACTGATTGAATCCGATGACTGTGGTAATAAATCTTTAAAGCGCTTAGACATGTCTTTCCGATGTATTAAGCGCTATATAAAAGCGGACTTTTATTATTATTATTACTTAAAATTGGTATAATTGATTCAAATGAAATAAAGCATATTGAGTAAATGAAATTAAGCATTGAAAGCCTATAGTCTATAGATTATGTAATTTTCTTACATTGTGCGAATTCTTCTCACCCCCTAGATTGACAAGACTAAAAAAAACCTGAGACTAAATCATATGTATGAGGAATAAACTTATGAAATGTCAACTTACTTTTTCGGCATTCAATTTCCTTGATTTAGTTATTTGGGGGAAAATATGAACTTTTCTGTTGGAAATTCAGTAACAAAAATTGAAGTCATCTCTTACTTACTCCAAAAATGTATTTAAAACATCAAGAGCTTAAATCATACTGTATTAAGAGTACAATTTAATTGATTTACTGAAAATGACATCGTTCGTTGGAAAAAAAAAACGTTTTAAAACGATTTAAAACGTTTTAAAACAATAAAAAGCGTTTTATTTGTTTTTTTTAATAAAAAACGTTTTTTATTACAACCCTGTTGGCAGGTATGCGGTATGCACTTGCAGGTTAATTCTTCATGTTTATCGAATTTCCTTGTATAAATCTAATTCCCAGGTATTACTAACTTAATATTTCTGCGTGATTATGTAATAATGTGGTATAATGAAGGTAACTTGTTCTGACAAGCAGACCATTTATACCCAGTGAGGGGACTCTATGCTGTGCATTATGGTGTAGAGTATGCATGCATGTGCTTCTAATTCACATGTGTATGCAGTTGATAGATCTAATGGGAGAGGGATATTTATTCTATTAAGAAAAGTAGAAAATGTATGTAGCATTCTCTGTAATGGAACAGTATCCTATTGAAAATTCGTTTTTGTCTCACCTGCATAGCAGAGTGAGACTATAGGCGCCGCTTTTCCGACGGCGACGGCGGCGGCGGCGGCGGCGGCGGCGGCGACGGCGGCGTCAACACCAAATCTTAACCTGAGGTTAAGTTTTTGAAATGACAGCATAACTTAGAAAGTATATGGACCTAGTTCATGAAACTTGGCCATAAGGTTAATCAAGTATTACTGAACATCCTGCCTGAGTTTCATGTCACATGACCAAGGTCAAAGGTCATTTAGGGTCAATGAACTTAGACCATGTTGGGGGAATCAACATCAAAATCTTAACCTAAGGTTAAGTTTTTGAAATGTCATCATAACTTAGAAAATATATGGACCTAG
This sequence comes from Lytechinus pictus, assembly GCF_037042905.1. NCBI lineage: Eukaryota > Metazoa > Echinodermata > Echinoidea > Temnopleuroida > Toxopneustidae > Lytechinus > Lytechinus pictus. Next base: position 38,716,091 of record NC_087251.1, on the reverse strand, counting down.
TTCATGAAACTTATACATAAGGTTAATCAAGTATCACTAAACATCCTGCTTGAGTTTCACATCACATGACCAAGGTCAAAGGTCATTTAGGGTCAATGAACTTTGGCCGAATTGGGGGTATCTGTTGAATTACCATCATAACTTTGAAAGTTTATGGATCTGATTCATGAAACTTGGACATAATAGTAATCAAGTATTACTGAACATCCTGTGCAAGTTTCAGGTCACATGATCAAGGTCAAAGGTCATTTAGGGTCAATGAACTTTGGCCAAATTGGGGTATTTGTTGAATTACAGCCATAAATTTGAAAGTGTGTTGGTCTAGTTCATAAAACTTGGACATAATAGTAATCGAGTATCACTGAACATCCTGTGCGAGTTTCAGGTCACATGATCAAGGTCAAAGGTCATGTAAGGTCAAAGAACTTTGGCCACGTTGGGGGTATTTGTTGAATTGCCATCATATCTCTATAAGTGTATTGGTCTAGTTCATAAAACGTGGAAATAAGAGTAACCAAGTATCACTGAACATCTTGTGCGAGTTATAGTAGTTTTCAAAATCAGCACTGCTGCTATATTGAATCGCGTGATGCAGGTGAGACGGCCAGAGGCATTCCACTTGTTTTTTTTATCTTTCCCTTTTTCATCTTTAACTTTTGTTCTCATTTCTAAGAAATGCATGTAAATAATTTCTATGAGAAGATCATTGTGATAACAATCAAGTAGCAGAGTCACAAAGAAATACTGAGAGATTCTCATGATGAACTCTTAGTATCATTGATGTCCTCAGAAGCTTTGCCTTTCAAGTTAAATTTCCATCTTCACTTTCGTTTCCCTATCTATCCTTCTGTTGATAGCATTGTTTTATAATTCTGTTGATATAATGGCTCCAAATTGAAAAGAAATAGGAAATGCAGCTCATTTGTTACCATGGACTCCTTTTTTTTGTTTAGACTGTTCTTTAATTTTATTAAGAGTCATTATATTTCAACATGTGTTGATGCAGACCTGCCAACCAGTACGTTCTAGCCGTATTTAGTACGTTTTTGCAACCAAAATACGGCAGTACGTTTTTTTTTACTAAATCGTAATTTATTGAGAAAAATAATCTCTTTATGTCTCTATTTCATAAAACGTACACAAATATGGTTATTACATCAATGTAATTTCAGGTAACTTGTTTTTTTTTCAATCATTTTGTTAAAACCAGGGTGAAGATATACACATGTTTTAATGTTGTTTTTTTTTCATCTGCAAGAGCAGTGCGCATTTCAGCTTGCATGCAGCTTGAGCCCCGCGATGAGTGAGTGCGCCAAGCATTTTATTATGAAATACACTTTTTGGGGAAAAATACAGTTTTTTTATCACAGAATACAGTTTTTCATTCCCAGAGGTTGGCAGGTCTGCATATTTATCTCACATGGTAAAAATACTGATTTTTTGGTCAAAATACTGATTTTGGGGGATAAGCATACTTAAAATGCAAAATACAACTTGGCAGCTCTGTTGATGAACAAGGACAATTTTCATGAGTGTATTCTATTGATACTTCTCAAACTTTGTGTATGATATTTCTGTGGTTATGGTTTTCAATTACATGTATATACATGTACAATGGTAAATTGCCAATCGTCCATTGCCAACTCGTCCACTCAACACATGGTCTACCTTCATTTAGTCTAATGCCATCCGTCCATCAACATTTCGTCTAATAACCATTTGGTCCAATAACCATTTGATCCAGTCATCACTTTGTCTAATCACCAGTTCGTCTATGACCATTTCGTCTCATAACCAGTTGGTCTAATATTCATTTTATTTTCATTCATTTGGTCAATTAACACTTAGTCAAATATGACCAAATGGTTTATGGACTAAATGGCTATTGGACCAACTGGTTATCAGACGGAATGGTGAGTGGACGAAATGGCAATTAGACCATGTGGATATTGGACGAACTGATGGTAGACTAATGATAGTAGACGAGTTGGCAATTAGACGAATTGGCATTGGACCAAATGAAAATAAAGCAATAACTTAATCTCTACAGTGAAGTTTCACTAACTAGGCACAATGTAATAATTGTCTCATGATAGGTGTATCCTATCAAACTTGTTATTATTTGAGTTAAGTGAATCATTATCAGGGCCATCTTCCACCATTAATAACAGATATAACTATTTAATATTCCTCATGTTTACTATTCTTACCTTGGAACCTGTAAGAATTGCATATATTTCTATTTTCCCTATGGGTATTCTTTAGATTTTAAATGATTTACCCTTACTACAAATCCCATGGATTTCATTACGTTAATCATACCTGGGTTTTTTTTTTATTGGATCAATATGATGATTTTATTGTACTACAAAAATCTTTGAAGATCGCATTAACAATGTATTCATTCTCTTTAGATTTTGAATACTTCACCATTGCCATTTCATGAAAACCTTGAACGATTATGTAAAGTACATAATGAAGTTTTTTTTTTTTAATCTCAAATGATTTATCCTGGATTAGATATCCATGACATTTTATAGGAATTGGATGGAAAGATAAAATTTCAGATACATTGCGATGAGAAGCTTGATTTTCCAATATCATGCTCCTTTAAGGGACGTTTGCTGTTCCATAAAGCTGATTTTAATAAAAATAGAAAATAGAAATAAACATATTGGTGAAGATGTGGCAAAAACCATCAAAGATGAACAGAGTTGTGGATTTTTAAAGATTTGATTTTGTTATGTATGCAAGCAGCTTCCTTTATATATGTCATGTGATATAGATTTCATAAAAGGTCATTTGCTATTTTTCTTTGAAAAGTAGAAATTATCTTGTGTATTCATTCTATCATCATACACATTATTTCATATTTGCTTGCTTCTAGAAAAAAAAAAACAATTTCAGTCATGATGAACCATCAGAAAAAATGAATTTATTTAATGTATTCATTCCCTATGGGGCAGCTGCTTGCCTATGTAGGCACAAATTCAATAGTTTAAAAAATTAGGACTCTATTATCCTTGGCTGGATTTTTGTCAAACTTTCACCATTTTTTTATTCTTTTTTTTTTCTGCTTAAATTAAATCACCTTTATTGTCAGGGTGAACTTCCCCTAGTCTACAGGCACAGACTCCTATTTGACATTTTAACCAACTATACCATGTCTGGAGTGAAGACTAATGCCAAAGGCTCTGTCTGTGTCCATGGTAGAGCCAGCCACAGTACATAGTGAATCTAGTCTCACTTCTTCAGACTCTGCACAATGGGAATTGTGGAAAGGCAAGGGTCTGTGCCTGCAGACTAAACTTTCCCTTTGAGGTTTCTAATTCATATCATGTACTGCTTGTGAATGATAATGGATCTCTTTCCTTCACACTATTTTCAGTATGTGATGAGGTTGATGTGCTCACCTATTGCACAACGGATTGCAACGGCACTGCATGGAACTATTTTGCACCTGGTTCCTATTTCATAAAACTTGTCAATAAGTGCTAAGATTCTTTGCCAAATTGGCTCTTGGCCTTTCAGATAGCACAATTTCATTACATTGTAAACTTGTGAATGATAACAAATTATGAAACGGGGTTCTGAATATCTGTTGTTATTACGTGTCATTGATGGGATATCTGAAATATGGACTTGTAATTCTTGATGTTAAAGAATGTTATGGCCACTGCACACCTTACGATTGGTCCATGGTCTGATTTTGGAACAAAATGCATTTTGCTCATATTCTGACCACGTGACTGAAAAGTTTCTTTTTATTTGAGGCTGAAATTAACAGAACGAATACTGATATAACAATTTTGGATGATTGCAAGCCTTTATTTTGGAGTAAAGGCCAAATTAGTTTCAAGTCGTACTATTGCTATGACGTCATTACAACTACATATTACATTTGCTTTTGTCCTAATACGGATGTTAGCATAGTCGCAGATTTGAATATAGGTATTCGCACAATCTCAGTAAGATATTCCATGTCTCAATATTAGCATCAAATTCTACTACATTTTATTCCAAGATCAGGTCGCAGACCATTTGTAAGGTGTACGGTGGCCTTTAGGCATACAGATAAATCTCCATGCAAATAATCAAATCATGCTCAACCAAATTTTTTTTTATCACATTATTTTCCAGTCATTGTAGAACTTGAAAAGATCTTTTCATTGCAAATATAATTGGTAAACTTGCATTAGGTGAATCATTTTTTAGACCAGGTGGGTGTTTCATAAAGCTGTTCATTAAGTGACGAGTAACCTAACGAACAGCTGGCGATCCTTTTGAGCTACTACATTAACACATATGAAAACCAGGTACGTATCATTTACAAAAAGGGATCACCAGTCGCACGTAAAATCACCCGTTACTTATAAACAGCTTTATGAAACACCCACCAGATAATGAAACATATGTATTTACTTTCTCTTAGTCAAATTTCTTTATGTCATTGTTCAATGATTGTTGATATATCAGTAACAGACACAGCTTGGGCCATCTTTGTAAGATGCTGTCATCTTGTCTTTCAACAACTCATGTCGACATGGAGCAAGGATTGTGGTGTTGCCATGGCAGCATTAGAACTACTCTCTGGTGTTGCTAGGATACCTATGAAAGTTCAAGGTAAGTTTAGTACTTATTTCTTTTAATATTTTCATATGGTTTTTCACTGACTTACATTTTAGGCGATTTTCAAGCCAACTTGCAAATGCGCCGAAAACAGGCATGCAAAAGTCTCATAATACCCTCTAAAATGCAAATGGTTCCATATTTCGCTTCCAAACATTCAAAATCCATGTCATTTTCATCATTCTCTCTAGATTTGTAGAGGAATATATTCTGAAGGCATTAAAATATTAAAAATATGGGGTCCATGTGCTCGTTTTTAAACTGTCAGTGTCCAAAGTGTTGCGAGTTGGTTTGAAAATCGCCTAAAGTGCGCCAAAACCAAGCAAAAGTCTAATAATACCGTCTAAAATACGAATGGTTCCGTAGTTTCGCTCCCAAACATTCAAAATCATTGTCATTTTCATCATACTCTCCAGATTTGTAGAGGAATACATGTACAGGTATATTCCAAATTCGTTAAAATATTAAAAATATGGGGTCCATGTGCTCGTTTTTTAACTGTCAGTGTCCAAAGTGTTGCGAGTTGGTTTGAAAATGGCCTAAGGTGCGCCGAAAACAAGCAAAAGTCTAATACCGTCTAACTAAAAAGAAAATGCAAATGATTCCTTATTTCGCTCCCAAACATTCACAATCATTGTCATTTTCATCATACTCTCTAGATTTGTAGAGGAATATATTCTAAAGACGTTAACATATTAAGAATATGTGGTCCATGTTCTCGTTTTTAAACTATTAGTGTCTAAATTGTTGCGAGTTGGCTTGAAACAGTCTATAATGCGCCTAAAACGGGCAGAAGTCTAATTCAGTCCGAAATGTCTAAAATACGAATGGTTCCTTAGTCCTAATCCTAAACATTCAAAATCCATGTCATTTTCATCATACTCTCTAGATTTGTAGAGGAATATATTCTGAAGAAGTTAAGACATTTAAACGATGGGGTCCATGTGCTTGTTTTCAAATTATCAGTGTCCAAAGTATTGCGAGTTTGGCTTGAAACAGCCCAAAATGCGCAGAAAACAAGCAAAAGTCTGTTAATAGGGTCTAAAATGCGATTGGTTTCGTAGTCTTGCTCCCAAACATTGAAAATCCATGTCATTTTCATCATACTTTGCACATAGATACTTTAGCACCTGAATATTCCAAATGCTGCACTTTATTCAAAACCCATGTCATTTTCACCAAACTTGTAGAGGAAGGTATACCTAAGAGGTGCAAACCAAACATTAAAAAGTATGGGTTCATGTGCTTGTTTTCAAACTATCAGCACTCTTACTAGAGCAAATGTGCTTCTTAAAACATCCCAAAACGCGCCAAAAGCTTTGTATCTATGTGAGGAAAAATTCTGAACCATTTTCCATTTATTCAAACTCGGGGTCATATACATCATACTTTGCAGCACTACAGAGAAAAGTATTTTGAAATTGTAGATGAATAAAAAAAATGGTCCATGGAATAATTCCAGTTTATTAGCTTCATAAAATAACACATCGGGTCTGCAGTTTAATGCAGATAAGGAGAAAAATCAGCTCACATACCTACAGCTGATTAATCCCCAGTTCATCCATTGTGACGTCAGCGCGCAGAGTGTAAAATATGCGCAGATCATGATGCGCACAAACATAATTGTGGAACGTCCTTAAGACATAAAAAATACCATTTGTATCTCTGCTAGCACTTGTATTCAATTAATTATATAAAACATGCCTGCACTCTTAAAACATTGACAAAAATACACTTCCTATCCTTAAGGAGTACATTTACTTTCAAAAGCAAAAACTCACAAGCTAAATAACATGTTTTAATATCTTTATCTAAATGATGAGAGAAATGCCTCTTATTCTATCATGGCAATAAAGTAAAACTGGTTCACTAATTCATTCTATAAACTTGTCAAAATAAAAGTAACTTACTGTCAGCAAATCTTGTTAGCACCTAAAGGGGTATAACGGATGTGGTTACCCGGAGCTACACCAGCTCATGGAACAGGTCCTATCAGAAGGATAGCTGGCTGCAGACTGATTAAATCACTCTGAATTACAACATAGCAGAATCAGCCCAGCCAAGAATACAAAAGAAAAACACCTGAAGTGCATGCCTAGCATTGCAGTATACATGAGGTCTACATAGCACCTCAAGAAGGAAAGCTAATTATCATGATAAAGGCTGCCCAACTAGACTACAAAATCAGACTCTGTTAGCAAAGGATAGGGAAAGTAATCAAGATTGGGACAGCCCCATTGAAACATGAATTAAAGTAATCTGTCCCTAAAGACTATCTGCTAATAAATACTACATTTCTCATCTCCCTTAGTTGGTCTTTATACACAGGTTTCACTGTGTAACCACTCTGATTTGAAGAAACGATTCGGTTCAGCTTCAGTTTATTTCCATATTTCACTTTGTACATTCATTTGAAATGAAATGACACGAATCCAAAATAGCATGAGAAAATGACATAAAAAGGTTCTAATATACATCGTTTAAACAAAATAATGCAATTTGTTGTAACAATATTGCATTACAATAATTTAGAACAAAATATGACACATATCATAAGAAGATTATCCTGGTGAAGGATTAAGCGGGCCAAAAGTTGAAAGCTAAGCTTATGAGTAATAGGCCCTGATGGGAAATGGAAAGATGAGAATCATGAGAAAGATTTGTTGGACTCCGCTGATTTTCTTTCCAAATTGTTTATGTTTTCCTCTAGATCCACTGGAATGTAAGAGGAATGTGAAATGGATATGTGATCATATCGCCAAGCAGTGTAGCCAGCCTTCAGTGTATCATTCGAGAGATCTTCATTCTATCATCGTCGCTGCTTTCAACTGTCTAACTGTCTGGGTGGTAGAACATAGCTATCTCCTTAAAGATAGAGTAAGCTCCATACATTTCCTTAGGATTTTGGCATCAAACTGCATCTATTTTTCACTGATTTTAATTGTTTTATCTTTATTAATCAAAAGAAGTTTAACATTCAACCCAGGTCCATGGCACATAACAAGGGTATAAAGAGAATATATACATGCAAATAATAGCATACAAATTTACATACATAAAATAAAAAATGAAACTATTAAAGACTTAATTTTAATGAGAAAGTAGTAGATACTATATAAAAAAAATGAAAAACTATATATTTATAAATTATGATATGATTGTTGTCAAGACAACAGAATAGAGTAAAATGAATGAATAAAAATTGCATGTTTTAGAAACTGTAGCTGATATTCACAAGGATTATAGATTTTGAACATATACATGTATCGGTAGAAGTGATTGTTAATTAGACAAGAAAAACTGTAACCCAATAATTTGGCTTCTTTTTGATAAGCAGAGAAAATGAGCTTATACCCATTTACCCTAGCATTGTGGCTGGTATGGAATGAAATTAAGTATTCACTTGCAAGCATGTTGTACCCTAATGCCTCTTCCATATCATTTAATTTTTAGCTACATAACCTGCTGGTACCTTGTGTACGTCCGTGACCCATTAAAAAGTGACATTTTTGGTATCAGTCGCAAAATATTGAACTACGATACAAGGTCAACAATCATCAAATATAAACCAGAGCAAAGTAGTTGAAATGGGTAAATCAGTGGAAGAAATGATGAATAGTTTATACATTCATTTCAATTACTAAATGGTTATCAATATTTTGCTCCAAATTTTGTCTTTTCAAATGAATGAAAATACAGAGCCCCCATAACTTATCTTTTGAGTCCTATGCACTGTGCCATTGTAAAGACAGAATTGCCTGACAATAAGCACCAGGACCCCGTTACATAGATCTTAGCAATTGATCATGGGACTTATTTGTCATGGAAATCATCCCTACGATTAATTGTTAAGCTATATGTTACTGGACCTTGGGCCATGTTGCACAAAGATTCGTGATGAATTTAGAATGAGATAGAACAGTCCTGATTGGTTCCTGCACAGTGTTTTGAACAAACGTTGTATGGAAGAACAATCATGAGTGGCCAGTTCCATTTAGCGATAAATTTCAAAACTTTGTGTTGCGGAGCCCAGATTTGTGAATCCCCTGGGGCCCGTTGCAGAAAGAGTTGCGATCAAACGCAACTCAAAAAAATCTTGGGCAACTTGATTTTCATCCAATGAAGCACCCGTATTCGGGACTTAGGCTTGATATTTTGACTTGCGTTTAAACGCAACTCTTTCTGCAACAGGCCCCTGATTCTCCAGCTCATTTACGAAATGATACTATTTACATTTTTTTTTTTTTTTACAGGAGACTCTTCAGATTGTCTTGGAGGTGGTTGAGCTAGGTATCTCTGGAACCAAATCCCAGCCCAAAGCCAGCATCCCGGCCGTTCTCAAACAGGCCAAGGAACTCAAACCAACCTCTACCAGGGTTAAGAATGCTGCGCAGGGTGTCCTCTCCTGTATACTCAACCAGCTGGTAAGCCATGCTTGATATTCAGGGGGCAGGCAAAAAAAATTGTCTTTGTTATTTTCGCCGGGGGGGGGGGGGCTACTTTACACAACTTTCCCCTAAATCTGCGTCATGGGATGAGCTTTAACATTGCAATGAATGGGGAGTTTCCAGGGTTCTTTTAAGCAGTTTC